>NC_051161.1:159304812-159604812 GCF_013339745.2 Dermacentor silvarum
CCGGCATGACCACCACACAACCAATTCGAATTCACTCTGACGAAGGGAGACGCCCAGAGCTGACGTGACTCGGCCCAGTTCGAAGCGAGGGCGGCCATGTTAGGCATGTTCTCCGTCGGCGGGGGACACCGGCCGTCCAGCTGATGACGTCACCTGAAGTGCGCGCCTATTGGTGCCGGCTCGTGTGCATCCGCCTTTGAGGGGCAAATGCCGCTGTCTTCTAAAGTTGTATCCGACTATAAGTACACACACATCTCGCCTTGTAAGCTTGCGACACAACAAATAAAAAAGATAAAGCAATCACAGCAGCTTTTTAAGCTGGGGCACTGCATAGGGCGTCTGAGTAATACTGAATAAAGCAAGCATATCAGTAGAAAAGTTTCACCCGAAGGCGAAGCATCAATTGCGATAGCAAATTAGTAGAGAGCTATACGGAGTAAGGAAAGTAGTTTTATCAGCTGTATAAACTTGGGCATGCAGTAGCGCCAGCAATGCGCAGAACTGTTGTCGACGCCATCGGCGTTTTGCCCGCGTTCGCACTGAATGCGCGCGGCGTTGGTCACTGTTGCCGGTGCCTCTGGGGGCCGTTCAGAGGTTTTCGACGAGATCAGAACGGGACACTGATGTGTCTGCGGCTGGCATCCTAAAACACTTGACGTGCACGTCATCAACCCCTACTGCGGAGTACGCAATAAACGTTCCATTTTCTAGTCACCATGTAGTTATTTATTGTCTAGACGCGACGTATCAGTGGCGACGAGGAAGAAGCCGAACGCAGCCCAGAAGAAGAAGTCCTCGCGGCTTCCCGCAGAGCTCGATGGTTCGGTGCCTCTTGTCTCGTATCCGAAAGGGATTGGCCACATTTTAACTGCCCGTAGTGCTTTGTTTCTTCTATAGGTGTTTTTTTAGGGACCATGAATGCAGGTCTCCGGTCCCGGTCAGGGCGCGCCCTAGTCGGCTAGCCGTCCCACTGAGTCGGTGCCCCTGGAGTGTTTTCTTCGGAACAGAGTCAGTACCTTGCCCGTGGCGCTCGTACCCACAGATAGTGGATCCATTCGGTTGACCGAATCAGAAAGTTTCCAGGAGGAGCTGCGCGGTATAACCGAGCACTTCGTTGACATCTCGGAGGTGAGGCGTTTAGGCAAGACAGGCATTCTGTGTAAGTCATCTAATGTTCAGTGCCTTAATAATTTGCTTAACTGCACGAGATTCGCTAGCATCGCGGTTCGTGCTTTCGTGCCTCCTCATCTCGCATGCGTGAAAGGCATTGCTCGTGGGGCTCCTACCGATATTACTCCTGAGGACTTTTTGAAGATGCTCTCTCCGGCTGGTGTTGTTTCTGTTATAGATGCAATAGGTCGGTGGATGATAACCGAGTCCCAACTGAGAGCGTTATCGTCTCGTTCGCCGGTTTAACGCGCCCATCTGAAGTGAAGGCTTGGCCATATTTGTTCCGCGTGGAGACATTGTCACTGTGATGTTATTGGGTGCAGGATCACTCCAGAAAGAGATAGAAGCAGCACGCCGAAGCACAAACACACATCAGACTTGTATTGGACACGTAATACAATGAACGGCACACACGTAACAGTTCCCTAAACTACGCTCTAGAAGACATGCAGATATATATAGGCTAGTTAAATGCAGTCTGCCTACAGTTCATGTAGAAACAGGTGTCGCCATGTCGGAGACGTCGAGAAACCGGTGTCGGACAACAGGGTTGGATCGCCTCGTGAAGCTCAGGTGGCCCTGCGCCACAGTCGATGTACCGGAGCCTCCGCGTGCCCGGTTACCCGATGGCGGGGTTTGTGTTCCGGAGAACACTGCGGCAGCCCGCCAAGTCACGTCCACAGCTGGCGAGGTAGCCCCGTGGCCGCTCACCCGAACGCTCGATCAGCCAGGCTCAGGACCGCCAGCCCTCCTGGACCAGTTGCCCAGCGGAAGACCTTGACGAGGTGGCCTCTCAGCTGGTACTAGCTGTGATTGGGGTGCAGACGTAGTGACGCGGGTGGCGATAGCTCCTATGGGCCGGACGCCCAGCGAGGAAGCCCCTGTGCCTTCGAACGCCGAACCTCGCGCACCGCTCACGCCACGGGCCACGCTACCTCGAGCCACGCTTTTTGAGGCGCCACTGTCGACGTTCACCAGTCGGTGTCGATGATGATGATGACGACCTTAAAGTACATACCCACTCATGGGTATTGGCCAAGAGTCGTTGTCCTCTTCGCCACTGCACGGCACACTGTCTTCATATGTTTGTGTTTGTCACTCCCGCGTGCAATATATTATGACAATACCCCCCTTTTCGAGAAAGTTGTTCACAACTATTCTAACACAAGGACGCGGGATGAAAAAAAAAGGATAATGTCCTGTACGTTTGCCCGATTACTCATATGAGCACAAGGCACAAATTGTTCACAGGTCATTGCGCACAGTTAAAGTACGAAATAAAACACAAAGTGCAGTTCCGTTACCAAAGCGTCTCACAGGGGAGTACGATTGGTTTGCACAGATCACTATCAATGGGACGCCGGCTCCGTCGCTGCAGCAGCTCGGCGAGAAATGGTCAGGCTGTGGAACTATGTTGCTTCGGTGTCAGTTAAAGAAGGTAGACGCGGGGCTTGGGGTCACGCGAAGCCTTACGCTCCGACACGTGGCTCTCATCAGGTATGTTAACACTCGGGCCTACACCCGACCATGTCGCTGGCTCCCACGATCCTTCCTGGTTTCCTTGGAGGACTACGCTGAGGTTGGAAACCACGGGAAGCCTTACAATTTGACTTGTGGCTCTCCTCAGGCAGGCGAACAATCGTTTGTGTAGGTTCACGTGCTTCGTACTTTTTTAGCATATTTATATGAAAGATATTGTTCTTTCCAGAGACTCCAATAACGTAATCAACGTCATTTATTCGTTCAATGACTTGGAATGGCCCTTTCCATTGCATTAGAAGTTTGTTTGCGTCAGTTGGCAACAAAATGAGTACTTTGTCGCCTGGACGTAATTTCCTAGGGCAACGTTTCCTGTCATAGTTGGTTTTTTGTTTGCCATGCGCTTTCTCCAGCTGTGCATGTGCGATCTTGCATGTCTCCTCCAGGCGATTGCGCAAATCAAAGACATAATTGTATGTCATTCGCGTTTCTGCATCTAGTTCCTCGTTCGTCCATAGTTCCCTCAATACAGTCAATGGTCCTCGGACGTGCCGGCCGTAAATAAGCTGAAAGGGAGAGAACCCGAGGCTTGCCTGTGGGACTTCTCCATATGCAAAAAGCAAAGGGGCAAGGTATCTGTCCCAAGATCGCGGTCTCTCTTGGCACATTCTCTTCAACATCGTCTTCAGGGTGCCGTTAAACTTCTCGACGAGACCATTTGCCGTCGCATGGTAGGGTGTCGTCTTGAGAAGCTTCACTGAGAGCAGTCGACTAACCTCTTTCATCAATTCTGAGGTAAAACTTGCTCCTTGGTCAGTGACTATTTCTTTTGGCAAACCGACGCGAGAAAAAATCTCGATCAGTGCTTCTGCAACATGAACTGCGTCGATTGCGGGGCGTGCCACAGCATCGGGATAACGAGTGGCAAAGTCGATCAACGTAAGAACATATCGGTTTCCACGGTCAGACTTTGGTGAAAAGGGCCCGATTAAATCGACAGCCACCCTTTCAAAAGGTGTACGGATCACAGGCATGTTACCCAGTGGGGCGACTCCTATTTTCCCTTTAGGGGTTGTCCTTTGGCACTTGTCGCACGACTTCACGAAGCGTTTTACGTCTCCGTGTACATCTGGCCAATAAAATTCTTGTAGGACACGATCGGTTGTTCTCCTTATACCTTGATGTCCTGCCATGATGCTTTCATGTGCCACTTCTAATATGCCATGTCGAAATGCTTTCGGGATGACCACCTGCTTAAATGTTCTGCCAGTAGCTAGGCGGTAAAGGCGATACAGCAAACCTTCTTCTTCGATGAATTCGTAGCTGTGACCCTTTCCGGAGTTAAACAACTTGCTCACTTTGGCAAAAATATGTTTCAGCGTCGGGTCTTTCCGCTGTTCTTCAATGAGTTTCCCTTTAGTTACGTCACGAAAGACAATTGTCGGAACGCACAAGGGACGAACCTTGCCTTGTTCTGGCTCTTCACTTTTGGCTTTAGCCACGCTCGACACATGCTGAGGCTTCATGGGCGCCTTAGTCGGCTTCATTCCTATCGACGCCGACTCCTCGTTGGGAACAACGGGGTGCTTCCAGTCAGAATCTGGATCGTATGGTCCTCTGACGCCTGGAAGATTTCCCAGAACAAGGTCGTAGAGGGGCTCGTCCATGCAAGCAACTGTTAACTTGCCTGTATAGTACGGCGTGTTCACTTGTATGACAGCTTCAGGTAGGTAGTTTGTTGAGCCGTCTAGAAGAACAACGTTGTTTTTCCCGTCATATACACCTCTGGAACGAGTCCTCGTCTGGCAATTGCGGTATTACAACCGGTATCTCGTAGTACACGAACATTTCTTCCTAGCAGACGGCCTTCAACTACTGGCATCCCGTCGATGAGGAAAGGTACACCATTCCCAGGGTCCTCGTCATCGCTGTCACTTGATCGGCGAGTCTTCTTTCCTGGACGCTTTGATGCTTTCACTGGACGAGTCCGAACTGGTTGACATTCGGTGAGTGCACACGACGAACTCGGTTTGTTGTCTCCGTACTGATTTCGGCAATTTTCAGCTGTATGTCCAGTTCTGTCACACAAATTGCACTTTTGCATATGCTTAGGTGGGCTACGGCAGTCAGGAGCCAAATGTCCAAACCGTTGGCAGAGTAAGCACTTGAGTTGTGCTTTCCTGGGAGCTTCAATTTTTTTCCCACCGGAATCCTTTGTGTCATCGAAACCTTTTCCTAAGTTTGTCAAGTTCTGCGCTTCGAGAAAGCGATCTGTGAAGCTAGCAAGTTCGTCAAGGGATTTGCACTCTTGCTCTTTCAAGAAAATGACAAGCTTTGTTTGACAGCAGTGCAGAAACTGTTCAGAGATCATGTGATCTCGTAGACCTTCATACGTTTTCGGCACGCTAGCCATCTCAATCAAATGATCAAAATAGGCTGAAATTCTTGCTGCTAACTGTCTTCCAGTTTCGCCATCTACTGCTTGTGCTTTTCTAAACTTCTCTTGGTAGCCTCGAGCCGTGAATTGGAACCTTTGTAGTAATGCTTTTTTTTTCCTTCTGGTAGTCTAACGAATCGGCGGCAGTCATCCGGCCGATCACAGTTAAAGCTTCGCCAGTTAAACACATGCTCACAGCAAGAGCCCATTTTTCTTCTGGCCAGTCCTGCCCTGTTGCTACGCGCTCAAATCGCTGTAAGTACGCGTGCAAGTCATCGCGTTTCTCGTCAAACAAAGGAAGTAGCTTCTGTGGATTGAGGGATGACGAGGAAGTGCTGGGCGCAGGCAAAATTTCAGAAGCCGCTGCCGGCACATTCCGAGCTCCTTGCTGAAGCTGTAGCTTTAGTTGGAGGATCTCGCGTTGTCTCTCGTCAGCTAAGCGCGCTAATTCAGCAGCCTCCTTGATAGCCTCTCGCTCCGCGGCTCTCTCGTCCCTTTGTTTTGCCTGTTCGGCTTCAATCCATCTCTGAAGTTCTGCGCCTGACAATCCTAGTTGGAGTCCTATAGCGGAGAGTTTCTCTAAATCCATGGTGCCGTTTCCTAATGCGTGTCTGCGCTCAAGCGAAACTGCCCTCTTTCACTGATTTTACGAGTGAATCCTGGCAGGCTCGCCAGTTTGTGATGTTATTGGGTAAAGGATCACTCCAGAAAGAGATAGAAGCAGCACGCCGAAGCACAAACACACATCAGACTTGTATTGGACACGTAATACAATGAACGGCACACACGTAACAGTTCCCTAAACTACGCTCTAGAAGACATGCAGATATATATATATAGGCTAGTTAAATGCAGTCTGCCTACAGTTCATGTAGAAACAGGTGTCGCCATGTCGGAGACGTCGAGAAACCGGTGTCGGACAACAGGGTTGGATCGCCTCGTGAAGCTCAGGTGGCCCTGCGCCACAGTCGATGTACCGGAGCCTCCGCGTGCCCGGTTACCCGATGGCGGGGTTTGTGTTCCGGAGAACACTGCGGCAGCCCACCAAGTCACGTCCACAGCTGGCGAGGTAGCCCCGTGGCCGCTCACCCGAACGCTCGATCAGCCAGGATCAGGACCGCCAGCCCTCCTGGACCAGTTGCCCAGCGGAAGACCTTGACGAGGCGGCCTCTCAGCTGGTACTAGCTGTGATTGGGGTGCAGACGTAGTGACGCGGGCGGCGATAGCTCCTATGGGCCGGACGCCCAGCGAGGAAGCCCCTGTGCCTTCGAACGCCGAACCTCGCGCACCGCTCACGCCACGGGCCACGCTACCTCGAGCCACGCTTTTTGAGGCGCCACTGTCGACGTTCACCAGTCGGTGTCGATGATGATGATGACGACCTTAAAGTACATACCCACTCATGGGTATTGGCCAAGAGTCGTTGTCCTCTTCGCCACCGCACGGCACACTGTCTTCATATGTTTGTGTTTGTCACTCCCGCGTGCAATATATTATGACAGTCACCTCGGCCATTGCAGTGCCGAAACTGCTGGAGATTTGGGCACACTGCTAATGCATGTAGATCTTCAGTGAGATGCTGTAATTGCGGCGGCTCTCACTCTGCATCAGCCTGCGACGATGTACCTAGCAGATTCTCTTCTGCATTCGATTTGACTTTCTCCTCTGCTAACATGTCTATTTCATCTTGGGACACCTTTGACAATGGAACAAGTAGCGATCACTTACCCATCACTTTTGAAATTATTAAAATTATGGGCCAAAACCACGATCTGATTATGAGGCACGCCGTAGTGGGGGACTCCGGAAATTTGGACCACCTGGGGTTCTTTAACGTGCACCTAAATCTAAGTACACGGGTGTTTTCGCATTTCGCCCCCATAGAAATGCAGCCGCCGTGGCCGGGATTCGATCCCGCGACCTCGCGCTCAGCAGCCCAACACCATAGCCACTGAGCAACCACGGCGGGTACTTTTGAAATTATGCTTTCACGTCAGGCTCCTATTGTACGGCAAAGACGACTCATTAATTATAAAACTTATAAATCCACTAGAAATGCAGGTTTTTCAGCGTTGAGTACTTGCGGTGAACAACAGAGGGCTGACTCAGTGGTATCGCTTTTAAACTCTGCTATTCAGCCCGATGAGTTCACAGTTATGTCTGGCAGCTCACCATCAAAGTCATCTTTGTGGAACGATGCTTGCACACGGGATTATAGGCGAAGAAAAATAGTGTGAAAAAGTCTACAACATAATCATTCACTGAAAAATTGGATGGACTATAAATTCTATGCAGCTTTATTATTTAAACCAACTGTGGCGATAGCCAAAGATCAACAAAAAAAATATGCACTACATACGTCTTTGTCAAAACCAGAAAGAAGATCGGCACTTTTTAGGTTCTTACGCAACAAAAAAGATGTTCAACAGTCCGTATGGTCATTTTCTGCTGTTCTATCCCCCAAAGAAGCGGCGGATTCACTAAATAATATCGCGAAAGGGCTTGAAGCACGCTTTTCTTCGCTGTATCCCAGACCTAGGAGGTTCAAAATTTCAACATCTGAATTTGTAGAAGTTACCATGAGAGAATTATCCGACGCCATCTTAACTGCACATCAATCAGCTCCTGCACACCAATCATAATTACTACGATTAAATTATTGTTTAGCTCTTTCCCAGATGAGCTTTTGAATATAGTTAACTGTTCAATACAATATACATGGATTCCGACCTCTTGAAAAATTGCAAAAATTGTGCTTTTGCTTAAAAAACAAAACCTCGGTTATATCTTGGACAACATTCGGCCAATTGCACTTACATCGAATCTAGTAAAAATTGTAAAAAAAGTAATACATGTCCGGCTGAATGAATTAACTTCTCGTGGTATTTTATGCTCGAGACAAATAGGATTTAGGCCTCAATGTTCCATTTGGCCAGCTCAAGTTAATTTAGAAAGCCGCATTCGACTCGCAGGACAATCAGGAGATATATCAGCATTGGTAACTTTAGATATTGCAAAAACATGTGACAGTGTCGAACATGAAATTCTAATTTCTCGATTAGCAAGCTGTTCTGTTACAGACTATTTAGTAGCCTGGATACAAGAGTTCCTTTCTGGTAGAGATTTTTTTTTGTTTCAAGGATGGGGTGACATCGGATACATATAAACAGACGAGAGGCGTACCACAGGGGATCAGTTCTTTCGCCACTTTTGTTTAATATTTTGTTATCGTGCCAGCCCATCAGGAAGGGCAACCCTATTCTCATCATCATGGGATATTAATACGTTATACCAAATTTTGCAATCTTATTTGTCTGAACTCGAGTCCTGGCTGGACGGCCTGTCTTTTTCGCTTAACGTAAATTAAGAAATGCACTTTACTGGTGTTTCCATTGTTAAATCTTGTTTTTATTTCTCTTCATTATCGAAATCAACCGATACCGCGAGTTCCAATTTTGAAGTACTTAGGGATAGCTTATGATGGTAAGCTAAACTGGCAGCAGCAAATACAAGCAAATGCTAATAAAGGAGAACGTGCAATGACATTGTTGTGCCGGTTCAGTAATAAAAACACAGCGTTGCGTAGAACTACGTTGCTGATGATTTATAAGCTTTTATAATTTATTTGCCCCTTATTTTGCCCCCATTCTAGAATTTGGTTGTGTTCATTTTTCAGGATGTGCAGCATACAAGCTAAGACCTTTAATTCTACTGGAAAGGCAAGCGCTGCGTCTCTGCCTCGGGCTGCCAAGTTTTGTGGCTAATAATGTTCTTTATCTGGAGTCTGGAATTATTCCGCTTGATTCCAGATTTAATAAACTTACTGTCCTGACTTTCCTGAAGCTTTATGATACATCGCTCTCCCATTTTCAACCCGTTTTCATTAATTCTGCAGAATCATTTTTCAGAACAGGATGGCGGCGTTACCGACAGCCACAAGTTATTTGTGTTCAATCGCTGTTATCAAAACTTCAAGTTAGTCTACCGCACCTGATTTCTCCAAAATCCAATTCGTTCAAGGTAGAATTGACTTTTGATATTTTTCCAAAACACGTGAAACTTCTTTCTGCGCGCATACTTGAAGGTCTCCTTCAAGACCATCTTAGTCAATTTCCGTCTGATTTGGTTATCTCTACGGACGCATCACAAAATTTAGAGAAGGCTGGTGTTTGCATCCTTTCGAATCAACTCAACTGGTCTCTTGCTCTCCCTCTCGCTGATTACACTCCAATATTTCTTGCAGAATTTCCGGAAATTATTCTTGCCATCCGAAAATTGGGTCCATAGAATTCTAAAGTAATAGTGGTTACAGATGCGCTTTCAGTCTGTACACATTTAACTTCAGCAGTCACAGCAGTCACACCTGCTGAGTATATTTTCGACTCTTGCCCCGGAAAATTTATCCGAAGTCCGCTTTGTCTGGGTCCCCGGACATAGTGGAATCATTTTAAATGAATCAGCTGACTCGCTCGATTCGACATCACTAAATGGTCCGGTCATAAATGTTCTAACTGATTTCTTTTATAACAGGAGCTAGATTTAAGCGCCTTTTATGGCTGAATTGCAATGAATTGTTAACACTTTCTTCAGACGATTTTCGACATTTAAAATTTCGGTGGAACACGAGCAAACGCCTTTCACGCCAATGTGAGGTGACGCTGTCTAATTTGCGCTGCAGAGTTCCCCGCCTAAATTTTTATCTTCATAGATGTGGTTTATCAATCACTGACCTCTGCTCGTTTTGTAATCAAACAGAAACTATTGACCATTTATTTCTATCTTGCCACCGCTTCTCCTGCCTCTGTAGAATGTTTCTGATATTTCCAAGTAGTAATCTGTGTTTAGCACTTACAACATCAAACATTTTGTCTTTTGGGGCCTGTCAATTAGGCACAAGCCAGGGTTCGATGATCATTGCTGTGCACAAATTCATTGAAGCATCCGGAAGGTTACGCTGCTGGGGTACCGACCGTGGGACATGTTATTGGATTTTTATTTTTGTAGTTAGTTTTCTCTTAATTTTTATTTAGTTAGTTTTTATATAGGCCCTCTCAAAATCTGTGTTACGAGTTAGTTGCCAAAATCTTCATTTTGATTGTTCGCCTTTACCCCTTTTGTACGTTGTTGGGTGTATGTTTTATTCTATCCAGTGTGGCCAATCCCCCTCGTGGGTACAAGCCATGTTTTGAGGCAACAACAACAACAAGGATGAGCCTCGGAAAACCACTCGTGTTCGATGGCATCGAGAACAGATGGACGACTTTCAAGATTCGACTTAAGGCGTACCTGGAAGTGCAAGAGATAACAGACGATACGAAGCGACGCGCCATCTTGATATCGTCATTTTTCGACACGACGGTACGGGTCATTCAGGGACGATGTCACCTAAGACAAGTCAACACCCTCACCTATCAAGAAGCCATTGGATATTTGCAGGATTATTATGCGCCGGAAGTCAATGAGATAGCCGCAGATTCGCATTTTTATGCGGACGCAGCAAGCCGGTGAAACAGTAAGAGACTTCATTGCAGAGATTCCGCGCCTGGCCGAACAGTGCAATTTTAGAATCTCTCTGCAGCGTATGCTCCGTGATCGAATCGTTTGCGGAGTTGCAGATGAAGATGCCCAGCGGCATTTGCTCACCAAACGTGATTTGACTTTGTCGGAGGCAGAAGACTGTCATTTCGGCACAGAACGTGAGCGAAAACGCCAGAAACATGCACGCCTCGGAACAGAGGGTGGTCCATTATACGAGAATGCCATCTCGAGAAGGGAGATTTCAGCAGCGTCTTCGAAAGTGCCAGAGATGCGGAGGTGACATACATTCCGAAGAAGCGTGTTTTCATCAACATACCATATGTCGGAAGTGTGGTCGGCGCGGACATATCGCCCAGGTGTGCCGTTCTGGAACGCGAGGCAAGCCGCGCGGTACCTACGCCATATTGGCGGATGCCAGTGACCGATCAACCGCCCACGAAGCACTTTATACTCTCGTGGCACATCAAGACAGCAACAGAGACATGGAGACACCTGCTTTTAAGGAAATTGTTTGGAATGGGGTACCACTTTGCATGATCGTGGATACCCGATCGCTAGTTAGCGTCGTCTCCACATCGGTGTTTCGGAAGCATCGACATCATTGGCCGCCGTTAACGAACACGACTCTTCGATTATCATGTTTTTTGGGAGAGCTCACCATAGCGGGTCAAGTACGCAACGCATGACTGCGTCATGTAATGGACAGCCGGATCTTTAGTCGTCGTCGACATTCCCAGCCCGACACTTTGTGAAAGAGACATCATAAAAGCCTTCAACCAATCTCGGGTAGCGATGCTGAAACCCAACCTGGTATCAATGATTCAAGCACAACCGAATAAAGCTCTACAGACTTTACTGGATGAATTCAGGGATGTATTTGCCTCTGGACTTGGGAAATTCACCTGCCCACCCATGAAATTCTAACTCAAAGAGCAAGCTACTCCTCGTTTCTGTTAGGCTCGTTCCCTACCTTATGCCTTGGTGCACAAGGTTTCGGAAGCGTTGGACTGCATGGAGGCAGATTGCATCTTATCACCAGCAACGACTGCAGAATGGGCCACACCTGTCGTGCCTGTTGTGAAACCGGATGGATCCATCCGTGTTTGTGGAGATTTCCGTCTCACGGTGAACACAGCTACGGTTACTGAACAATATCCCCTTCCACGGGTAGAAGACATTTTCGCACGGCTAAACGGCGGCGAAGTATTCACCACTCTCTACTTGACACAAGCTTACAATCAACCTCCCTTGAACGACAAGGATAAATAATTGACTGTGCTCAACACCCAGAAGGGCCTATTCTGCTTCAACAGACTTCCTTTTGGAGTAAGTTCAGCGCCAGCCATTTTTCAAAGACGAATGGACTTGCTAGTCAGGAATCTGCCAGCTGTCCAAGTTTACCTCGACGATATCATCATAGCGGAGAAGAAATATGACCTCACACTGCTAAGACAAGTGCTCCAGCGGTTACGCGAGCATGGATTTAGACTGAACCGCAGCAAATGCAGATTTCGCCAAAAAGAAGTCACCTTTCTGGGTCACAGCATGGATGCTTCTGGCCTCAAGCCCAAGGATGACAACATAGCAGCTGTCATAAGGCCCCCGACGCCGACTTCGGTGACGGAACTCAAAGCAATTCTAGGATTATACATACTATCCCAAGTTTTTGCCTAATTTGTCCACCCACCTGGCTCCACTGTACGACCTGCTGAAGAAGGGTGCCACATGGGAGTGGCGGAACAAACAAGAGACAGCCTTGAAGCACGTCAACGAAGCAATCCAGACGTCGAAATTTCTAGCCCACTTCGACCCGAAAAAACCATTGAGGTTGCAATGTGACGCATCGGCAGTAGGAGTTGGCGCTGTTTTCTCTTACCGGGTAAATGGAATTGACTACCCCATAGGATTCCGTTCCAGTAGGTTAAACCAAGCAGAACGAAACTATTCGCAACTGGAAAAGGAAGCGGTGGCACTCGTTTTTGGGGTGACCAGGTTCAAAGACTATTTGTACGAAAACAAATTTGTCTTGGTGACGGATCATAAACCGCTCACGGGTATCTTTAATCCGAACAAAGCCATTCCTTCCACGGCGGCAGCCAGGATACAAAGATGGGCCCTCTTATCGGACAATTATCAGTACGTGTTTGAGCACCGCAAGGGTACAGACCGCGTCAATGCTGATGCACTGAGCGGGCTGCCACTTCGGACCAGTGAAGAATCTAAAGGCCTGCAAGAAGACCCAGAGTATGTGCTGTACACAGACTTCCTAACAAGCAAAGCTATCACAGCACGGGACCTAGTACAGCTGACGTACTTGGATCCTACTTTGCAACAAGTCAAACAGTGGATTCTTCAAGGTTAGCTGAATTCTTTAGGGGAGTACCAACAGCGATACCGTCCATATTTCAACAAGAGACAAGAACTCACGATCACACAGGATTTGATCTTCTGGGGACATCGAATTATCATACCTACTGCTGCAATGAAACCTGTCTGAAATGTGTTACACGAGAATCACTCGGGGATGGCAGCTATCAAAAAGACAGCAATATCCTTGTTCTGGTTTCCAAACGTGGATGCAGAAATTGAACGCATAGTACGAGCCTGTGCTGTCCGTATAGAAGCCGCACCAATGCCTCCACGACATACGCCAGTACCATGGCCAGTCCTGAACGAAAGATGGAGCCGCCTGCATCAAGATTTCGAGGAACACTGTACGGGCACATGATATTAGTCGCAGTAGACACAACAACTAAATTGATCGAAGCGCTGCCTCTGAAGTCAGCCACGTCAGAAACCACTGTGGACGCCCTACGAGTCATCTTTGAGAGGTTAGGTCTGCCGAGAACCACGATGGGACGCAGTTTACCACTGCATTTTCCGGGACTTTATAGATAGGAATCAAATAGAGCACCTCACCACCGCTCCATATCATCCACAGTCCAACGGTTTGGCAGAAATGGCAGTTCGCACAATCAAGGGAGGACTAAAGAAAACGAGACAGGGCAAATTACAGACAAGACTCTCCAGATTACCGCACATACCGTCGAACCCCTCTCAAAGAAGGCAAGTCTTCGACAGAGTTACTACTGGGATATAAAACAAGAACGAAGATAGACTGTATCACATCGAACCAGCAACCAAGAAACGCAGAGCGCCAGGAGAACAGTACACAGAATTGGCAACAGGATCAACGTGTTTGGACCCAAAGCTGGACGAGATCGAAATGAATACCGGCTACAGTGAGGGAACAACAGGGAGCAAGAATGATTACCGTTGACACTCAGGAAGGGTTTCAACGAAGGCATTTTGACCAAGTGCGAAGACAAGAAGTACCACTGCAGGATCAACCGACAGAACAAGATCAACAGACAAACTCCAACACGATGCCAGGACCGTCAGGTCTTGATATGCAAAGACACGAGGCCTCCTCAGAGTCTAGAAAATAAAGTATGCCGGCGGATCAAGTCCCTGGCCCAGAGACTCAACTCCGAAGGTCTACTCGCTAATGCAGAGCCCCTGTCGGCCTCATCTGTAGGGGGAAGATGATGCGTCTGTGGCTGGCAACCTAGAGCACGATATGTGTACGTCATCAACCCCTATATATACGACTGCGGAGCACGCAATAAACGTTCTATTTTCTACAGTCACCATGTAGTTATTTATTGTCGAGACGCGACGTATCAGACACTCGTCGAGGAGCGTCGGAAGTCTTTACCACGTCGCCTCGCAACGCTTTTATATAAATAGGCATTTGGTGCCGCAGATAAACGTTGCCTCCCCTCCCTCCTGTCCCACCACGGCCTTTCGCGCGACGGAATTGATGCATGAATGAATAAATCATTTATTGAAAATTATATGTTGTATTAGTTATTCCTGGAGAGGGTCGGGCGGGTCCCTAGGAGTCGCGTTTGCTCTATATATATGGTGACTGTAAAGGAAGAAAGAGACGCTTAATTCTGCAGCCCTTCAGGGAGCGCGGCGCAGAACGCGCGTTTGCACTCCGCCTTGCGAATTCGCTCCCCGTGAAAGCGCGCGAGGGCCGCGCGCTTTCACGGGGAGCGAATTTCACATACAGCATACGGCGCGAGGCGACGATATCATCGCCGTTGACGTCACACGGAACCTCACGACCTCACGGCTACGGCGACGATGACGGCGGCGGCGACTCCGACGGCAGAAATCCGCTTTGGAGTGTCCATATAATTGCTATCGCAATAAAGAGAACGACCTTTCAGTACTGGCATTCCCCCTCTTACACGGCGCTGATGCACTTTCAGCTGGCCCGACAAAAATTTAAAAAATAGCTAAGGTTTAACGCTTGTAAACCTGGTTATCACGAGCGAACGGTCTGTTTGGCTTGGTTTTGCAAAGACTATGCAAACAGTGTTTCATTATTGCAGGCTTCCGCGCTCGGTAAGCTTCTCTATAACGTGATAATCTGGCCCCCCTTTGCTCCGGTGTTTCAGCAACCAACTTTCCTTTTAATGAGATTTCGCAGCCTGCCGTCTAGCTATATCTACTGGATGACTGGAGTCTTCCTGTCGCTTGCGCTGAAGTGCACGCACATACGGTCCAGCCGGCGCGCTATACATGGCGAGACTGAGCGACCAAGCGCCGGCGAAGCAGCCATTAAACCCTCGCCAAGTCGCGTGGTACCGCAGCGGCGAGGCTCCGAGCGAGCGCAGCTGCGACGCCTCTCCGCACCGGATCACGTGGCGTGACGTCACACCTGCCACACTTGCGCTCCGGCTGCTCGCGGTCCGGCGGCTCAAGCTCATTGCGACGCGATGAATGACCTTGCGAGACATGGCGCAGTAGAGCTTTTGCTCTAAAATAAAAATGTGCTACAAATGACAGGCACTTTCTGCGAGAGTATATATGGCAACAGAATTTATGTGGTATGTCGCGCACATGTTATTTAACATGCATAATGGAGGCGCTGCCTGCGACAATGTTTAACAGCCCCGCGTAAGTTATATATAGCTACTGACAAGTTTGCGTCACATGATTGTGATAACAAAATCGAGAATCTCGGCCCACCTTGTCGTTCACTACCGTTACCGACGGCTTATAATGCAATGTATGCGATTGATGCATAAGTTTGGATTTATTCATTAAAAAAATAGTGCGACGAGCCCAAAGAAGATAAGACGACAAAAGAAAAAAAAGATGATTATTGCAGCACTGTGTGCACTCAGCTATGATAGCCTCCGTAAAAAAAAAAAAAGAAAAAAAAGCGTTTACCTGACGCAAGGCTTCGCAAACAGATTTCAAATAAATAAGAGAACCAGAGCTACATTTCTCGTACATTAACGATAAAGAGGTTAGTTATTGTGTTTTGAATGGGGCGGTAAAATTCCAGAGCTTTAATATCTAAATTATGCACCGAAAAAAAAAAGAAAAACGCCGCGAATGGCAAAGACTGCCATGTAATACTGCAGCAATGAAACGCACAGTCTTTGGACGTCATAGGCCGCCGTGGGCCGCTTCTAGGCCACAGCGTAACCGTACACATGTCGTGTCAAGATGACGGGCATGTCGACGTTTGTCTCGTTCAAGTGCACCTCGGCGAAGCCGGCCTTCTTGATGACGTCTCCCGAGTCTCGGTTCAGGCAGCAGCCGCAGCAGATGATACACCACAGGGGGGTCAGCACGTTCTGCAATATCCTGCCCACGCTTCCCTTGGGCTGGGCCACGTGCTCCATGAACACCAGCCTACCACCCTGTTGATAAAAGTTCAATGTTGTTTTCTCATTGAGGATTCAACTCTGCACTACAACACAGGCAGACTTCGGCATTTCTTTGCCGTAATGTGAAACGACCGCTACACCACCAGATTCAGGAAGAGGAAAAAAGAGAAAAATACATAGGTAATTGTGTTATAACACATTTACCTACCTGCACTGCAAAATTTCTATTTAGCCGTTGAAAGGTTAGCAAGGATATAGTAAGTCATCCTGGCTGAACAGCGCTAGCACTATTTAGTCAGGTATAGTACGCAGAACCACTGCGCTGATTACAATAGTGAGCCAGTTAGGATCACTATAAAATGTAAATAATTTTGAGGGTTTTCTTCCCGTTATGGCTCGACAGTCGTGAACCCCGGAAGCGGACTGCCTACAACAGCCGTCATTTCGAAACTTGGTAATGCGCACCGCCAGGTATTAAGAGCAACTTCCGAGTTGCACGGCACCACGCGAGAATTGATGGCATATAGAGTTTATGGCAACAGGTGCTTAATAAACGATAAAATAGTGCAATCAGAAGTAACAGCATTCATTGTAGCTAGCCAAACAGCCAGGAAGCTTTTATGTAACTACCATCGCCCCCTTCCTGATGTTATAAAGCAACGATACAGTCTTGCGTGAAAGAAAAGCCGGCAGAAAAGGGAAAACGTCTTTCGAAAAAAATTGCTGCGATGGGTACGAAGACAATGCGATGGGTAGGCGGTGACGAAATTACGACAACGTTCAGTCATGGTCACGTGCGCAATGACGTAATTTTTACGCGCTGTGTGATACCGAAGTATTGGCGGCAATGAAAAGGACAAAATTATGGCATTTTCCGTGGTGTGTATCCGCGGTCCGCGAGGCGACTGCATATCGTACGAATGACAGCTATATTGGTATATACAATACGTGCAGGTTGGCAAATCTGACTTTTTAAATACAAATCGAATACCGATAGCGAGTATTGAAAACACAATATAATATAATATAATAACCGCATTTACAGTAGGAATATTCGTTTCTATATAATTAAGTACCATTCCTGCATTGAAAAGTCCAGCAAAGACAGCTGACTATCCAGAACAAAGAAGTTTTAAATATAAGGTCACTAATAGCCATTAAAACAGCATGAATAACCTCTTAAGATTTTTAGAACCTTGTTGCAAACAAGCTTTCCGCGAATTATTGACTGCTGGGATATCTGAAAAAAAAAAAGCTGATGAAGGACTTGTGTGTCGCAAACACACGTAAAAGGGTCCGTTGCAAAGAAAACATGACTGGTACGTCGCAGCATAAGAGCTAAAATGATATAAGACTACTTCTAAAAACACTTATTGACCGACTACAGGCAAATCTCACACATTATGTAGGCCTCCGTCGTGAAACCGTAAACAAAACTTGTATTATCCATCTTTATTTCTGCATTCTTTCGCAGACTGTTAGGCAGAGGACAGTGTTGGTCTCTTCTGTTCGGGGTAGAGGCAGATAAATTTTCGAGTTAATTTGATGTTTGCTTTCAGGAAAACGTGACAGCTGAACGCTCGAGAAAGGATAGCGTCAGTGGTTTTTTTTCGCAGAGATATGTAGATAGTTAGCGTGGACGTCCCCCGTTAACTAAGACTTTCTTTTCAGATTTCGCGAGTTCTAAAAATAACGCTGTATCAGGTTAGATACTGGTTATTCTGCAGTCTACTTCAGGTGATTTTAGAAATTGCCGGATGGTTGTTCCCGCACACACGCACACACGTGCGCCTTAGAAACGGGCTGCGCGGATCGCTTTTAGTAACGGTATACTCTACAGATTTCTCTTCTACGTATTATGTAAGGGTATGTCTAAGGCTGTGCGTGTCTCGCACGTGTATTTAGATGACGGCAGCATTTGAGTTTCATTTAGGGCGTGGAAGTACTTATAAATAAGCGCGAATCTTCTTGTAGTCTTTAACGTGTAATTTGTATATTCATTTATGCGTTAATAACGGATGATATGTTAATACGAACAGACAGATCGTGGCGTTTAAGGCGCATGATATTTAAATGACCATTTATTTGGGGTCATCCTGCAGTTAAGTAGGAGGATTATGGTGTTGTATACGTAGACGTGCAATGTTCTGCTCGTTTTTTTTAGTAGAGTAAGCGGAAGTTGTAAGTCCGACCCTCCCTCCAGTCCACTACATTTTCAGGTATGGAGTGCGCCTGACACCGGCTAATATATATATATATATATATATATATATATATATAGTCTCACCTCGTCTCACTCCAACGTACTGACCCATACTGCCGTACGCTGATCGACCGACTTACTGGCTTGGCAAGACCCCCCAACTGTCGCTTAAGACGACAACTTTCGCGTTTTAAGCTTCAAGGTGGAGAGTTATTTCGATCAATCTACCATCCTTCCGGTAACCGATGGGTACCAGTCATATCTCGCTCACTTCGGCTCCAAGTATTAGAAGGATTTCACGACGGCGCGACGGCTGGCCACTTGGGCTTTCATAAGACCTACGACCGCATCAAAACGCGTTGTTTCTGGCCGGGCCTTTCCACCTCTGTCGCCAAATACGTTGGATCTTGTGCGTCATGCCACCACAGAAAACGCTCGACATCCCTTTCAGCCGGTCCTCTGCAGCCTCTACCATGCCCGTCCACCCCCTTCGAAATTGTGGGCATAGACTTGTACGCACCCCTCCCCCTCACGCCTGCTGGTCACCGCTGGATCGTTACCGCAGTCGATCATCTAACGCGATAGGCTGAGACAGCTGCTGCTCTTCGCTCTAGTACTGCCTCCGAAGTGGCCGAGTTTTTCGTGCACAGTATCGTTTTGCGCCACGGCGCACTTCATGTCCTCCTGATTGACCGTGGCAAGACAATCCTATCGCATGTCCTTCGTGAAGTCCTCCAGGCCTCTGACACCACCCATAAGACCACATCAGTGTACCATCCACAAACAAATGGTCTTACAGAGCGTTTTCATTGAACTTTGTCCGACATGATGTCAATGTACGTTGGACCCGATCACACCAACTGGCAAACCATCCTACCTTTCGTGACGTTTGCGCATAAAACTGCTGTCCAACGTACAACCAATTACAGTCCTTTTTGCTTGTGTACGGTCGTGCACCGTCTTTCGTCTTGGACACTACACTCCTTTTCGCACCTGCTGCTCCATCCGCGCCCCTTCCGGAAGTATTTGCTGCTCGCATCTCCCGCTGCCGTGAAATTGCCCTCGCCAACACCGCTACCATTCAGGACAAAAGGAAAATTCGCTATCATGTGACGCGTCGCGTTGCTTCGTTCCGCCCAGGCGACGAAGTTCTTTTGTGGACACCTGTTCGCGCACCGGGGCTCTGTGAAAAATTTCTCCACAGATATCCCGGCCCCTACACCATTTTGCAAAGAACTTCGGCCGTTACCTACCGCGTCACTCCTGTCAGCTCAGCTACTGATCGCCGCCGCCGCATTACGGAAATCGTTCACGTACCTCGCCTGAAACCCTACATGCGCCGTACGTACCCTTTCTAGTTTGCGGGCACTGCTCACCGCTTTCCTGAAAAGGGGAAGTTAGTGTGAGCGCATTTTGGGCATATCGTCGTCGTCATCTGTATATACAACTCATCATCATCTTTTGTCTCGTGCGGTGCTTCGTCTCTGTCTCGGGCGGCTGCTCGGAAATAAAGGCATCGCATCGGTCGACGTCTCACAATATATATATATATATATATATATATATATATATATATTTCGCCGAGAGCTAGTGGGGCTATACTAGTCAAGGTGCCACCAAATTAGGAAGGCCCACTAAGCTTCAACAAAGTCACTCCCTCACCAGAACAGGAATAGGCCTCCCTGGTGCAGTATTCGGCCACTACCTCCATAATCGCTCCAACAATTTACCCATGGCCCTCAGTCCCCAGCGGCTGCGGAGCACCTGACCAAAGCGGCGGTCAGACCTGCTACGCGGCACAGAGGGTGCTAAAAATCGCCGGGTCCAGACAGGCCGCCAATGAAAACTGAACCTGGGGTGCTATGCAGGATGCGCAGAGTTTCTCGTTCGCACGAGTTTTATCCGAGTTTGCTCGATGGCAGTCAGTGAACGGAGATAGCACGGAACGTGCAATAACGGCAGGCAAAAAGAAATGTCGAGATAAAGCCGCGTATGAAAACATGAGCGCACCCTGCGCAGCACAGTGCTTCCGCGCTTCAAGCACAGTGGACTGCGCAACAAAGCGCGCTAGCGCCGCGTATTGTTATCAACGCATTATCGCTATTTAGCAATACCCTGACTGTCCCGCTGTCTATCTGCACACTTGCCGTGAGCCGTTTGCCACGCCTTTCTCGGGCGCGTCATGGGCGTGCCTGCTCTTTCGAGCATTATCTTTCTATCCTCCGTCGAATGCGAACAGGGCACATGCGGTGCATTCTTGCACCTGCACTTTCCCTCAGTCGAATACATTGAAATGCAACAAATAAAATAACAAACATTTTATTTCTTAAAGTATCGGTTTTTCGTTTTGAATGCTTTAAATTTGTGATGACAAACGGACACCGAGTGAATTATTAAATTTTGCATTTTTTTGTCGCGAGTGGCGACAGTGAGGCGAAAGCTTGCAACCTGATACATTCTAGAGTTTCGCACGCACGAGGGAGTTCATACGGTGAGCAGTCACCAGGGGTGCTGCAGTGCTATTCTTGATAAAATCGATGCGATAATGACGCATAAAGTTAATCATGACAATGATCTCTCCATTCCTTGTCTATTAGGGGAACGGCAACGCAGCGCTGCGGCATGGCTGTTCAGCGCAGGTGCTTTCACTGAGGCGGCTATTAAGGCCGCCGCTTTACCAACTGAAACGACACTCTAGTCATAGAGACGGGGGCCACGGCTGTCGCTGCAATTGCTGTGCGGTATTGTAGGGTCCGTAGTGACGCAGCGCACCAGTTCATTTGCGTGCGTGAAGTGTCCGCTATGCATTTCGAAGAAGAGCGTGCTGTCCAGCGACACAAATCATCGCTTGTCCAAGCTTGCCCAGTGAAGGTGCCTCCGTGCGCATGTACGCAGAATTTGAATGCGTTGTTCACTCTAGTGTGCTTGCCGATTGCCTCTGCTGGTGAGCTAACAGCGACCGCACTCTAAGCCAAAAGAGACTAACGGGGGTATAGGGGTTAGTCCTTTGAGGGACTAACTGCGTTGCCACAACCATTACTCCCTTTAGGGACCAACGGCAAGGGGATGAACTGTTAGTCCCCTAGCAGTTACTCCCTTGGAGATTAACATTTCATCCTCCAGGGAGTAACTGGAGGGACCAAAAGTTAGTCTCCCCAGTTGCTCCCCAGAGATTAAATGTTAGTCCCACCAGCTGCTCCCCGAGGACTAAATGTTGGTCCTTGCAGTTACTCCCCAGGGGATGAACTGTTTAGTACTCCGTATTGGTGTTACTCCTTATAGGGTTAATTTTTTGTCTCGAACATGCTCTTCAGAGGCCCAAGACATGATCAGAGCTGCTTGGGCTGGGATTTTTTTTTTATCTCGAACATGTTTTTCAGACACAGAACAAGAGCTGCTTGGGTGCTTGTAACATAAAATATGGAGAAAATATAAATAGAACACTTTATTTTTATTTTTTTACAGTAGCAACGTGTGTGACAGGCGCACAAGTGGAGTTGGCCACACACCACTGTTAACACCGACCATGTGGCATGGTCAAATGTTCTTTGTGCCTTTGGTGCAAAAACAATGTCGAATATCCAGTAAAGGGCAATCTGCATGGAAAGGCCAGAGGCAAGGTCATCTTCGTCAATCTTGATCGATTCGAGCTGTACATGGAGGGCTCTTGCTTGCAGCAGGCTAGTTCCCTCGTATTTCACCGTAGGCATATGATGCGACGCATCTGGGTGCTGCAAAAATAAATGATAGGGTTGTAAGTGTCAAAGCCAACACATGATTATGAGGCACGCTGTAGATGAGTGGTCCATGCAACAGGTCTATTATCAGCATGCAAGTTACATATAATCTTACGTAAGGGGAAATAAAAGCCTCCATCCTCTCCTTCACAAGGCTTGACAGTCAAGCGCACAATCTGAAGCTGTAGGCTTCAGGTCTGAAACGAAAAGCTTTCACAAATTATGCATGAACACCCTACACCCCGACTGCAAGACCTTATACATGAACACACAGGCACTGAAAGACAATTTACATTGCAATTACAGTGGAACCCCGATTATAAGGCTTTGAGGGGACCACACAAAACCGCTCTATAATCGGGGCATCGTATAATAAAAAAAAACTAAGAATATAGGCAGTGACGATGTCTTCCCCAAAAAACAGGTACAGACTGCCTGACTGCCACGGCACGAACCTGCACTGCTTGCAAGGAAGGTAGATTAAATTATTCAAAAATTGTGGTATTTATTCGATTGTAACACAAGTGTACTTTTTTCACAATTTTCGTTGCTTGAACCATGACCCTTGTGTTCATTCGAATAACATCAAAATTGACCATTTAAAACAAATCTACTAAATCCCACGATTTCTTGCATTACGTTGGCAACCTGTAACCTTACGGCTCGATCCAATCCATGGACAGGTCGACCGAAGTGCTAACTTGTTTTTGGTTGGAATCGGCGCTGTTTTCACTGTGCTTGTGACTGGTTACGGTGCTGTAATACCCTATAACCTTTTGTGGTTCGACTCAGTTCATTCGCGGCATTATGGCAACGCAGCACATTCAGTATGACGGTCGCTTCGGGAGACGAGCAATTTTGATGGCCGAGGAGCTGGGAAAGAGGCCACACAACAAGAATACAAACATTTCTGATGCTGCTAATTTTTGTAATAGCATAACACTTCAATGTTTGAAACAGTAAGGCGGTGCACAAGGAACCCGAGAGCAGATTCAGAAAGCGTTCGCAAGCAAGAATTTGTAAAAGTGGTGATTGGTCAACCAGGGGGGTCGGTCCACCCATGAAACAGGATGCAGAAACCAGGGTGCTGGCCAGTCAAGAAGTGCTGTTATGAAGGCTTGCACATAGAGAGCTTTGTGAATTTAAGTCGACTCATTTGTGCTAGCCAAAACAGATGTCAAAGGGTACAAGATGCTGTTAGTAGTACCAACATAAACAGAGCTTCCAAGTTGCCTTCCAGAACCAACAGAACAAACTCCAACAAAAACAGAGAGAATTAATTATGGCAATGAAAACAGCAAAAGCACAAACACAGGACATTCCACATAGTCAGTGCCACAATAGCTATAAGTCAAGATACATTTACTGGCGATTGCGGACAGCTGCACTTTGTTCCAAAAATTCATCATCCGTGTTGTGAACTACTTTGGCTGTATTGGTTTCCACTCGACAAAGAGCAGCAGTGTCTGTGGATTGCTAACAGCAATTGGAAAATCTTCTATCTGATCACTTGGCGTGGAAACAAGCATAGGAGTGCCGGTGTACGGGCAACCCAATGCAACCCTGAGAAATTTAAGTGCCAGCCGTTATAGAATATTTGCATGAGCTACCGGCATAGTTCTCATGCATTTCAAGTCCACTATGTCATGCCTACGTCCACTATGTCACACCTATGTTGGTGCTCTCCCAGGCACATGTTGAGGCACCGGCCAGTCTGCCCCATGTAAATCTGACCAAATATACACATGATCAAAGGAATAGACCACACAACCCCTGATGGATGAAAGACAAGTTTTGTGGTATCTTTAACTAAGCAAGCCTCCCTTGCCTGGATGTCTTTCTCAATTCGCTTGTGGATTGCTATGCACATATATAACCAGAAAGAAATAATGTAGACAGGATATGCACGACAGTCCGTAAGTGAACTGTGAAAGGCGAGCAGGCGAGCAAGCGAGGCTTCTTTGGTTAAAGGTACCACTAAATTTGTCCAGTGTTTGTCCGAGGCTGTGTATTGTACTCATTTCACATGTGGCCAAATGCACATAGTACAGACTGGCCAATGCCTAAGTATGTACTTAAGATATTAACCATATTTGGCTGAAAAGGCCAGTATGCTCATCCGTCTTGGCCGTGCATTCCAGCAATAGGACTTCTGGCCAGATTACACGATCGTCACCTATTTTTCACCTGCAGTGGAAAATTGACACATGAAATCGGTGAGGCACACTGCATAAATAAAAAGACGTGTGCGCCAGCCCCATTAGTAATGGTCTGCCTTCTCTCACAGTGTAAATTTTGTCTTGAAAAGTTACATGAACTGACCGGCAAACTCAAAAGGACGCTACAAATTTCACCTAGTGGACACGGCTGGTTCTCAGAAAATGCACAAATACAGGGATGGGTATCTGTTGGCATACTGTAGTAATAGTTGGCGCAAGTTAGCTTCGACATTGCTGCCATACTTCAGCTGTCGCAAGGCTACACCTTCACATTTCATTTCAAGAAATTTAAGCTCATCATATGTGTATTTGCCAGTGGCAGTTAATCTGAGGACAAGACAGAAATTATTGTAAATAGCAATGCTAAAGTAACAATGGTAAGCAAAGGTAAGCACGCTGCACACTTAGACCTGTGACATATTTGGCACACTACAGTTCGAATTCTAACATGCACAAAAACTGCACATGTGTGTAGCATAAACAGAGAAAAAATACAGAAATAAAAGCTACAGCATAAAGAACAGTTTCAAAACAATAAAACGAAAGTAAGGAGAGTAATATACTGTGTGCAAAACAAAAATAAGTGAACTTGCAGCCAAGTGATTGAAGCGAGAAAAACATGCTAAACATCAGGACATGTTAGGTATAGTTTTATATAGAACACAATAATGTGTGCATAATGTTATGAACACAAATAAGCAGCAAGTTGAATAACATTGCATAACTATTTAGCCTATTTAGTAAGCTGAGTTGAGTAATATGTCGATAAGCTTATACACAAATCATACTAAGATCGTAGTTTCTGGTACACGTACACTTCATACATACCTGACATGACATCCAGATTACACCCTGTCCTGCTGTAGCCATGGCTGCGGGATCCCTGCATTTCCCTGCCATTATGTTGACACTGCTATAGGGTCACGGTCTCACCACTGCAAAATGAGTAGTGTGTTAACTTATAGCATTGATTGGCACAATAAAACTGTCATATTGTGAACACATGTAAGGTGCACATAAAAACATGTCTGGACAAGTGCAGGGTGGCAACGGAGCACAAGGTCGAGTCACTGAAGAATGTCATGATAATAGGGACCCCTTCATCAAAGTAAAATTTTGAACACGCACGCAGCAGCACATACAAGAAATGTTTGTTTACATACTAGAGTTTGCTTTCATGACTCAGTTTAAACAACTTTCCCCTGCCATGTTTAGTTACGTCATAGTTATGGCAACACCCCTTGTTTTGAAAAGAAAGCTGTACTAGTAGCAAACTATGACTGCTTACATTCTCGTTTTCTCCTCAAACTGCTCGTAAACCGAAAACCTGGTAAGCATAGATTATTTACAACGTCGAAGAGTTTATAAGCGAAAAAACGTAATTGCCGTAATAATCGGTGATGAGACAGATCAGTCGTTATTATGCAACTTCAGCAGAAAAGCGGAAGCGCACGTACAGGTGAACACGATTATTTTCGAACGTAATTTTTCTCATCGGGAGAAAACGCTTATCAGGATATTCAATTTCGCATCAAAGCAATAAATTTGCCCAAATAAATTCTGACAAACAGCGCGCAGCATGCACAAGCACAGGTTTCACTGTTGTCGCAGAAGTTCAATTTCCTACGTTCGCAAGGTACGCTATGCACACGCGAGGAGCACGCACAACACACGTGTACTTAGCAAGCACGACTGCTTACCTTTTCAATGGTACGACGCTCTCCAAGTTGCCGGTGCTGCGTAGACGACATTACTCCCATCATAGATGTCACTGCGTAGTGGACGAGCTGAGGCACGCTAACAATACGCATTATTTTTTTTCGACGTCCACCCAACTTTCCACGACAACCAGACAAAGGCCACGACATAAAAATCGTTGGTCCACATTTGCCTGGCGCGCCACGCATACGGCGAGTTCGCAGCGAGACACGAGGTATCTTCTGGCACTTTTGTGCACGCTAACTACGTCCCGTTTCATTACAGCAAACACAAAAACACACGATAGAGAAAATATATCGTAAGCAGCGCGGTTGCAGCTCGCACAGACCAACCGCCATCTTAAAGACTGGGGAAAAACAACAGCGCCACCTGCATACTTGTGAGGTTGTTGTGGCCTCCGTGATGCCAACAATATTCACCAGTAAACTCATGTATTGTGCCGTGTTACGCCCAGCTACGTATATATGTTGCGAGGTAAAACAAGCCACCGAACAGTCCACATTTTACGCTATAGTTTATCGTAGAAATAAATTCTATGACGTATTTTCTTTTTTTGCATTGCTTCCGTGGTCTGCAGCCAGCAAAAACATGGCCTTAGAGATCGGGTTACGTTATCCTTTGAAAGCCGTCGCTGGGGCGTGAGTTGAATGATATTGACTGCCTGCGCCATCACTTCGTTTTAGATAACTTCCGGCTATCGTTAACATCAGCTGTAGGCTCAGAAATTGTCGAAACGATCTCTGCAGTGTGCCTCAATCGTGGTTTTCGCATAAACCTCAGCATTGCTTTTAAATCAACATTTTTGGCAAACTATGTAACACTGCGATTTGCCTGTAAATTGTGCTCGATATGATAGACTAATAATCTGTATTATTAGCCTCCCCCCGCACCCCCCCTCCCCTAAAAAAAAATCAAAGCCCTTCCGCTATGTGAAGATCGAAGACCAGCTATGGTCTTCGATGGTTCTCGCTATCTGCTGTTTGTCGCGACGTTGTACGGGGTGCCGCGTAGCTTCGCATTTTATTGCGATGTTCTCAGGCTATTTTTGTTGCAGGTTGTTCGTTAATGCACGGACTCGACTGCAGCTTCAGCCGCTGACGCTTTGGTGTTTTGCTTGCATTTACATTTGCATGTTTTGCATTTACATCATTTGTGTGCATGCGTATCTATTTGCAAAACGTAGTCCCCCTACGCCAACCCGCAAGAAAATCTGGCTCGTGAATAGACATGTGAGCGCGTGCAAATGCAGGAGGCAGTATGCATGCATGCGGCGTTCTGTAGGAGAGCAACGGTTGCATGACGAGAGCAAGCGTTGCCGTTCGTCCTTCCGTTGCTCCCTTTCAAACCGGAGACTAAACACTTAGTCCTTCGATTTTCGACATGTCAGCCATCTTGTTCCAGTTGGTCCCTCTGGGGACTAAATGTTAGTCCTGAGGACTAAAAACTGCAGTTACTCTCATTTTCTCCATTTTTGGCTTAGAGTGCGCAGATGGATATCGTAACGACAGCGCAGCAATCGCATTTTGGTGGGTGAGGGCTCTTGTGTGCAGTTAGGAAATTAGACTTCAAACGCAGGAAG
Source organism: Dermacentor silvarum (assembly GCF_013339745.2). Taxonomy (NCBI): domain Eukaryota; kingdom Metazoa; phylum Arthropoda; class Arachnida; order Ixodida; family Ixodidae; genus Dermacentor; species Dermacentor silvarum. Next base: position 159,332,587 of record NC_051161.1, read on the forward strand.
GTGTTGCAATTGCTTAGTGTGCCGTGGTTGTGATGAAGAAATTCTATCGCACTGGGTGTGTTTGCGCTGACCGCTGACCGTGTTTGTGACACTGCGGCTCCGATACATCACTGATGACAGAGCATCCATCTCAAATGACAGCTGCGATACGTTGTCCTTGGAAAACACTACGCACTGATCAGGATCGTCGTCCACCGCGGCGCATCGACGCCTTGCAAGCAGCTACAGTGACGTGCGAATAATTATTTGCTGTGCGCTACGTCGCCACAATGCAGGCAATGAACCGTGTTGTGCGGCTATCAAAGCCCAAGAAGATATATGCAGAAGCCAGCGAAAGGCGACGCTTTTTTTTATAGTGGTGCTCAGTGGATCACCGATGACAGTGCGTTGTGCGTGTTTTATTTCGCCTGTCAAGATTGTTAATGCCTCTCAGTTCCGCACCACGTCGCTGTTGCCGAGAAATAGGTTGGGCGTTTCTGAACGGTGGTGGGCGCGCACAAGAGTTACACAAGGTCGATCCACATAGGTCGCGAAGCTTCGGGCGAAAAGCGGTTCAGAACCAATTGTCACCGACATCAGCAAGGGTGGTTATGGGAGCAGCGATTGAAGCGCGACTATGTTTGGAGGGAATAAACACTGGGAAACAAAAAAAGCGTTTTTAAATTAAAGCGAGACGCAGTTAGATTCATTCAACGAAAATAAAATTCCTAATTCATTTTATGTATCCATGCCGAGAAAAGATACAACTGTATTTTACTAGATCATTATCAATATATACGTTTTTTCAGGGCCCACCGTGAGAGCGCCTAACGATAGCGGCGGGCGTTGACGCCGCTATCACTCGCAATGCCATGCAACTCTTGGAGTGCGTGGAAAGGCGCGCTCGTAAAGTTCACCTGTTACAATACGCCCCCCTCACATGTTGTGTTGTGTAGCATGGCGACGTTTGTCTGAATTAGGTGACGCGGGTAGTTTTATTGTTTTTTAACCTGTGCAGTCAAAAGTAGTGAGTTGCGACCGTCAGATACTTGTTTACTTTAGTTGTTTCGTGCAGAAGCGCTGGCCGACGGGCTTGGCGTCCGACGAAAGGACGAGCACTCTACGCAATCTACGCCCAAAGTGTTCGTCGGCCTCCAAAGAAAGTCTGTTCTGTGCAGCGACGCGATTTCGACACCCGTGCGGCTGATCTTTTCCGGCATCGCGTTTCGCGCTGAAAATTCGGAACGCCCATGAAGTCGAACGGCGGGGCATTTGAATATACAGCTCTAATGGCAGGCCTCTGAAAACAGATTTCGCGCCTATGAGAACAAAATGACGTCGCTTCGGTTTTTGACGGATATGACGTCAAATTATTTTTTCTTCCGCCGGAAGTGTTCCCTCCTCACACAGATGGCGCTAAGCCCCATGAACCGCCGGTAAGCAACCATGTTTTGAACGTATGGGCTTCCATGGAAGCTTCGCTACCAGGTATATTTACCTTGAGTTACATCCTTCGCGCGGGGCGTGACCTATAGGGTTTTGATTGACAGGCGAACTCGTGCCAAACTCGTACATCGCGAAACCCCCCTCGAGTTGAACTCGTGAACATGGCGGCGGCAGCAGCAGCCTGCGCCATCGCATCCAGCGGTAGTAGACGGTCAATATGACCGTCTGGACCCGTTCACCTACATGACCGACATGGAGTTTCGCGTCATTTTTGCCTTTCCAAAACGTCAGTGCGCTGGCTGTGTGACGAGTTAGGCGAAGGCCGTGGCGGGTTGGCGGACAAATTATGCTTTCCGAGCACAGAGTGGTGTGACTAGGCTGCGGAGGAAAAGTTCGTGCGATCGCTTCGGCTCTCTCCTGTTTCAAGCGCTGCTTGCTCGTCCACCGCGCCCCAGCTTCAGGCGAGTTACGGCGTCGTCAACGGAGTACTGGGGCACCTGCGAGCACGTCGAGTTCAACCCGGACCAACCGATCTGCGATGGCAAAGTGGCCACATTATGAATACTCAGATAAACGCCGGGCTGCCTTCCGGTGCAACAGGCGCTGAAAGCAGCTTTCGCACTTACACTCTATACGGCTGCACTGCACGGGAAGACAGGCGAAGAAAGTTACTTCGCCAACACGGTCTGCCTCGGCCGTCCGAACGACCGCCTCTCCGGGCGGCAAATTATTTGGCTCACGTACTGCGTGAGCAAAACCGCATACATGTGACTGTTGAAGGAGATGACCGGCGACTTGTTTCCTCTATCGGAGCATGTCATCGCCGACTGGAGGAACTACCCCCGTGAGGTCGCAAGAGACGAGCTGCTGGCGCGACCTTCACTCGGTGGCCCCGGGAAGATAGCGCAAATTGACGAGTGCCTTCTTCGCGGCGAGCAAAAGTACAATCGAGGCCGCCTAATGTCGGGCGACAACGTTTCACCGAGCCGCCAAAATTACGGAGGTGTTAAAAATGGTGGCCCATGGGTCTTCGGCATCCTCTGGGCGACCAGAGGGGTGCTGCGACTTTTCAAGGTCGACCGACGAAACGCGGCGAAGCTAGGTGCCATTATTGCAGCGAATGTTCAACCGGGGACCATATTCATAGTGACGAATCAGCCGCATACAAATATATCCCAAATTTAGTGGATGCTAACGGGGCTATGCCTCAATCTGCATTGGGAGATATTCAACCACAGCGTGAACTTTGTGGACCCCATCACGGGCGTTCACACGCAAAAAAAAAATAGAAAGTTATTATCAAAAAGTGAAGCGCTACCTCATCAGCGGTGGCACAGGGTAACTGCACCGACGCTGGAGTCCCACCTGGGATTAATGTGGTGGCAGTCAACGGCCACGCGCGCTGCAAAGACCCTCTCTTGCGTTTGTTAGAAACCACGGATCGCTCGGGCTACCCAGTATAAAGACTACTTCTTGTGGTTGTTTGAAGCCACCACACAGCGCTAGCCAGTATGAGGGTGCATCAGAAAATAAACGAAAATACAGCGTAGTTTTCTGACCCATTGATTTCCGTCATTACTGCGTGCTTACACGTTAAGCGCGCGGCAAACCACTTCTGTGCTAGCCGACGCTCACTTCGTCTCGCAGCCTTACTTTAGCGCGAGCAACGAGCGATCTGTTGGAAGACAAGTGTGAAAACCATGCGCACACCAATCTGTGCTCGGAAATGGGAGCACAAGCACGTAGCAAGCCGCGCCAATCCAATCAAGAGGGAAAAAAGGGGGCGAGCGTCCCCTAGTGGTATAATGCGAAACGTATTAAATTACAAATTAGTCTAATACGCATTCAGTGTACATTTTGTAAACTTTAAAATGTTTACAACCCACATTAATGTGACTAATATTATTGTACTAACTGCTTTTATTTTATAACTTGCTTGTGCTTCTAATGCACGCGGTGGAACGACAAACAAGTGAAAGAAGGCACGACCATGCACCGACAGTATGATCACGTGAGCCCCAGATTGTCGACCGCCCATATGGCAACGCCCAAGCGATGATAGCCATCTAGAGTGAATCTAGATGAACCAATGAAACTGGAGGCGTGCCGACGGACAAACTTTCTGTTGTTAACATTAGTTCTTTCATCTTGGGGCGTCGCCAGAGCTCGGGAAGATCCCGAGTTTCGCCAAACTCGGCGCATCCTGCAGAGCACCCCTGGTAACGTTTAACACGTGCCCCCTATAGAGTGAGGTTAGTTTAGCAGGGCTATTTGAAGAATTATCAGGTACCGCCTGGGATATTATCCCCTTTAGGTGCGATATAAATCTGGCATTACAAAAAATTATCTTATCATTTTCGGCTCTCCATGCTTCAATAAAAGAGCCATTAAAAGATGACGTAACGGAATAATTCTCCGTAAGGGAATAATTCTTCTCGGCTTTGGTGAGGGTGCGGCTTGCGTATGCAACGACGTACTCGTCGAATCCAGATTTGCGCTGCGCGAGCAGAGCGCCGAGTCCGACACCGCTGGCGTCGGTGTGTACTTTGGTCCGAGCTGTCGGATCGAAGTGACGCAGTATAGGCGGCGAGGTCAGTAGACGACGCAAATCTTGGAAGGCATCGTCACAAGCGGGCGACCAGGTGTAATAGTTCAAGTCGCTCCGTAGAAGCTGATTCAAGGGAGCGGTGATGGACGCAAAATTCAGAATGAAGCGGCGAAAGTAAGAACACAGGCCAAGGAAGCTGCGAAGTTCTCTTACGGACGAAGGTTCCGGAAAATGAGCAACTGCACGGAGCTTGGCGGCGTCAGGAAGAATACCGTCTTTAGACACTACATGGCCAAGGAAGGTGAGCTGACTTGCGTCAAAGTGGCATTTCTTCAGGTTGAGCTGAAGGCCGGCCGAAGTTAGGCACCGTAACACTTCCTCCAGCCTACAAAGATGGGTGAAAGTGGGGCGAAAAAATAACCACATCATCCAAGTAGCACAGGTACGTTTTTCACTTGAGACCACGCAAAAGGTTGTACATCATACGTTCAAATGTTGCGGGGGCGTTGCAAAGCCCGAAAGGCATAACACGAAACTCATATAGGCCCTCTGGTGTTACAAAGGCCGTTTTAGGATGGTCTTCGGGTGCCATGGGGACTTGACAATAGCCGCTGCGTAAGTCTATAGAAGAGAAGAACTCCGCGCCTTGGAGACAGCCAAGGGCATCGTCAATTCTCGGAAGAGGGTAGACATCTTTACGAGTTATTTTCTTAAGACGACGGTAATCGACACAGAATCAAATCGATCCATCCTTCTTCTTAACAAGAACAACGGGAGGTGCCCAGGGGCTATCGGAAGGCTGAATGACGCCGCGCGTGAGCATGTCAGCTACTTGATCATCGATAACACGGCGCTCTGTCGCGGATACACGGTATGGTCTTTGTCGAAGTGGCGCACTGGTACCCATGTCGATGCGATGACAAACAGTTGACGTGCGGCCCAAGGGAACATGCTGGCAGTATAAAGACGAACGGAACTTGTCGAGAAGGCGTAGAAGCTGGTTGCGTTGGGAAACACTCAACGTGTCGGCGATGGAGCCATGTAAAACATCGGGCGAAGTCGGCTCCTGCGCGGGGTTACAGGTGACTCCGGCGACCTCATGAGTGGTGATGGAACCAGTTGGCATGTAAATGATGGCAGCAGGGTCGACACACTGGACGCGGCCAACGCACTCCCCACGAAGCAAAGTGAGAGGACAGGACAATCGGTTGGCGACGAGCAGTCTGCTGACACCGGCATGAACGTCCAAAAGAGCGAAAGGCAGCGCGGAACATTTGCGACGAGCGAAAATTGCAGATGGCGTGAAAAGGGCACTGGCACCATCAACAATGTTGCATGACACCATGGCAAGGGCAGATGAGCGCGGTGGAATTGTAACGTCTTCGGCAACAAATACTTTATCTTCAGGTTCACGAGCGTCAAGGAGTGGGGCATTACACAGCGTTTGAAATTCCACTGCAGCACGAGAACAGTCGATGAGGGCCTTATTAGCGGAAAGGAAGTCCCAGCCCAACATAAGATCGTGGGAACAAGAACACAGCACCAAAAATTTGACGATGTAGAGGAGGCCGTTGATCACAACGCGAGCAGAACACGCAGCTGCAGGTGTGATGCGGTCGGCGCTTGCAGTACGAAGTGATACATTTGACAGGGGCGTCGTAACCTTTCTGAGCGAACGGCAAAGATGGGCACTAATAACTGAAACTGCGGCACCAGTGTCAACGAGAGCGAGTGCCGCGACGCCGTCCACATATACATCAATAACATTAGTCGGAGGAGGGAGAGGCCTTGGTCTGTTCGTGGGTGACGCAGTTCTTGCCTCTGGAACTGCGGCAATTAGTCTTCCCGTTCAGGCGTAGAAGGACGACGACGAATCGGCGAAAGCGAGCGGCGTCGAGGCGATGGCGAACGGCGGTCAACAAGAGGGCGGTGGTCGGAGTAGGAAGACATCGGGCCAGGGTTCTGAGACGCGGAGGATGCCGGGTATGGGGAAACGTATGGTTCGGTGTCGAAGCTGCGGCGGTAGGATGGTGCACGGCGACGGCAAAATCGTGCAATATGGCCATGTAGACCACACGCAAAACATATTGGCCGGTTGTCAGGAGTGCGCCATTGTCCACTGCTGTGTGGGTACCGCGGCTGAACGAACTGAGGAGCTGGACACAGTGGCACGGCTGATGGGCATGGCGCAAAGGCCTGAGGTGGTGGCCGCGCGTGAGCCTCGGCGTAGCTGAGAGGTGCAGTCACCTCGGGAAAAGCAACGGGAGTCGGCACCACTCGCGGGCAGAAGGGAGAGCTGCGCAAACTTGCTCGTGGATGACCTGGCGAAGGTTGGCCGGCAAAGGCGAGGGTGGTGGCGTGGTTGAGGACAGCAGCGAAAGCTGACGAGCGACCTCAGCACGGACGAACTCCTTTATCTGGCCAAGCAGGGAGTCCATCTCAGGAGCCGCGGTCATGCTCGCGAGGGTTTCGTCGGACACAGGTGGGCGCCGCGTGAGAAGACGCTGTCTGCCGAGCTCGTCGAAACACTGGCAAAGCTCAATGACCTGAGAAACAGTGCCTGGGTTTTTAGATAGCAGCTTATGAAAGGCATCGTCGGAAATGCCCTTCATGATGTGGCGTACCTTGTCCGCCTCCGCCATCGTCGGGCTGACACGCCGGCAGAGGTCGGCGATGTCCTCTGTGTATCTGGTGAACGTTTCACCAGTTTGCTGGGATCGGCTTCGTAGGCGTTGTTCAGCGCGAAGTTTGCGCACGCCAGGGCGGCAGAAAACGTCTGTGATGCTGGTTTTGAAGCTAGCCCACGTGCGGAGATCGGCTTCGTGGTTTTTGAACCAGAGCTTGGCGACGCCCGATAAATAGAATATCGCGTTGGCTAGCTTGAAGGGATCATCCCGTTTGTTGGTGTTGCTGGCGCGTTCATACGATTCAAGCCAATCTTCAACGTCTTTCTCATCGGTGCCGCTGAAGATGTCAGGATCCCGCTGACACTGGGCACCGACACATACGATGGCTGGAGTGACCGGTGGGGATGTCGGGCTGGGGTCGTTCGGGCATGGCGGACAGCAGAGTTCGGGTGCGTAATTCCAGGTTGGGGGAAAACCGCAGCACCTCCACCAGAATCTAATATAAATACAGGACAAGAGAACAGCAGGCAGCGTGTCTCAACCAGAGCAGCTCAGGCAATCTCGAGCTCGCGCCTCCCGGACGACTGGCGATGTGGCTGCAGCGCCGCTCATTCCTCTTCACTACAGGAAGCAAATTTTATTTTTTCATTGTTCTCCGTGGTGTCCACATTTGTGGACATGGCGCCTTAACTCGGAAAAAATGTTGCACTGCTCGCTTAGCTAGGTAAGTGGGGCAAAACATATTTCCAGTGATTCTTCCTTGATTTTCTAAACATTTGCAATCTAGTTTGTGTGCTAAACATGAAAGCAATGATTCTGAGCCGACAGGCACAAGAACACGTGATATTTTCAGCAGAAAATTCGTTTCTTCGCTGCGCATCCCGCAAGGCGGAAACGCTGTGCATTTGGTGTGCGCACGTGCAGCGATCGGTACCTGTCATACCTAATGGCAGCGGTTGGAAGTTACTGCGATGTGGCCTTCTTGACAACGGGTTTAGAGCTGTCATTGCTTGGCCTACCGCACTTTTTCGGAGCACTTATGTCGCAACTGATCAGGCTGCTCACAATGTGTGCTTGGAACGCCATCATGTACAAGGTGTTTCTCTGTAGGAGCTTCTCAGCACTTGCCTTCCTGGGGTACTCTAACCAGCTGTTGCTCAGTGCAAAACACAGAAAATGTGAAATCATCCTCACGGGCCACCGTATGCGCCAAGTCTTGCTACCTGCATTCATCATCCGAGAGATCTGCGGAGGTATTCTGTAAGAGTCCAGTACGTAAGCTAGTAGACTTGTTCATTTCGTCTGCTGTTGAACTTCTGATTGGCTGAGCTGAGCTCGGCGTCCGCAGGGGGCAGGCGCCACAGTCAATCAGCACTTCAGCAGCAGACGTAACAGTCCACTAGGTGGACTCTTACAGAATACCTCCCCTGCATCGGATGCGTTGCCATTTTTAATTTTCGCGAAAAGTTCGTCGACAATCTGTTCATAGACCTTTCATCTTTCTACCGCATGCTTAGAAATGCATGAAAAAAATAAGAGGTTTTGATTATTTTGGCCAAGGGGCATATTTTGCTATACAAGGCCGTTCGCTCGGAAAGGCGGCTTTGAGGTGCCCTGTCCACAAACGCGGACACGCCCTTTCGGTAGTTGCATGCGGCACTCTTACACTTGGTACTCCAAGAAAAGATAGTATTTGACAATCACAAAACATTGCCTTTTACAAATAAATAGCTTTTGGGGTTTTTAATAGCGTTAGTACTAGGAAAACAAATAAAAACCAAGAGCTACTTACGGCTCGCGCCGTAGAAGCTTGAACTGGCCGTTTTGCCGCGCATTCGCCCGCGCTTTTCAAATCCCATTTTCCAATCTGTGTTTGGAACTACGCGAATGCAAAGTTGGTGTCCACGTTTGTGGACACGGCGCCTGGGATATTGCCGGGGATATTATTGGCCTTAGTGAGGTGAGAAGAACTGGTGAGGCTTATACTGTGCTGACTAACGGCCACGTCCTCTGCTACAGAGATCTTCCAGATAGGAGAGAATTCGGAGTAGGATTTCTAGTCCATAAGGACATAGCGGGCTACATTGATGAATTCTACAGCATCAATGAGAGGGTAGCAGTCGTCGTAATAAAGCTGAGTAGGAGGTATAGAATGAAGGTTGTACAAGCCTACGCCCCAACCTCCATTCACGATAATGAAGAAAAAGAGGAACTTTATGAAGATGATGAATTAGCAATGAGAAAGGTGCAAACTCAGTATACTGTAGTCATGGGCGACTTCAATGCAAAAGTGGGGGAAAAAGCAGGCTGGCGAGCAAGCAATTGGCAACTATGGCATCGATTCTAGGAACACTAGAGGAGAGATGTTGGTAGAATTCGCGGAAAGGAATAAGCTCCGAATAATGAATACCTTCTTCAGGAAGCGCAGCAACAGGAAGTGGATCAGGAAAAGCCCTACTGGAGAAACAAGGAATGAAATAGGTTTCATACTCTCTGCCGATCCCAGCATAGTGCAGGATGTAGAAGTGTTAGGTAGGGTAAAGTGCAGTGATCATAGGTTAGTGAGGTCTAGGATTTCTCTCAATTTGACGAGAGAAAGAATAAAGTTCGTCATGAAGAAACAGGCCAACCTAGACGCAGTAAGAGTAAAAGCCGACCAATTCAGGCTGGTGCTCGCAAACAAATATGCAGCTTTAGAACAGGGAGGTAAAGACAACATAGAGGTAATGAATGAAACCGTAACTAGGTTGATGTCAGAAACAGGAATTGAAGTGGGAGGTAAGGCACCAAGGCAACCAGTAGGTAAACCCTCCTAAGGAACAAAGGACCTAATAAAGAAATGGCAAAACATGAAAGTGTCAAACTCGAGAGGTCGGATAGAATTCGCTGAACTGTCGAAACTGATCAACAAGAAGAAAGTAAGGGACATCCGAAATTATAACGTGGAAAAGATTGAGGAAACAGTAAAATATGGACACAGCATGAAATCAGGGAGAAGAAAACTAGGCATACGACATGGCAAAATGTATGCACCTAAAGATAAGCAGGGTAATATCATCGGCAATTTTGACGACATAGTAAAAGCAGCGGAAGAATTCTATACTGACCTGTACAGTTCCCAGAGCAGCCAAGCTACATTCATTCGGAATAGCGATGAACCGGATACAGAGGCTCCTTCTATAACTAGCGATGCCGTTAGAAGGGCATTGAAAGACATGAACAGGGGAAAAGCTGATGGAGAAGATGGAACAACAGTCGATTTAATCAAGGATGGAGGAGATATCATACTTGAAAAGCTTGCGGCCCTTTATACGCCATGCCTCACGACTTCAAGTGTACCAGAAAGCTGGAAGAACGCCGACATTATACTCATCCATAAGAAGGGAGACGTTAAAGAATTGAAGAATTATAGACCCATCAGCTTGCTTTCAGTATAGTATAAAATATTCACCAAGCTAATTTCAAATAGAATCAGGGCAACACTTGACTTCAGCCAACCAAGAGAACAGGCTGGCTTCAGGAAGGGATATTCTATGATGGATCATATCCATGTCATCAATAAGGTAATAGAGAAATCTTCAGAGTACAATCAACCTCTCTATATGGCTTTCATAGAATATGAAAAAGCATTTGATTGAGTAGAGATACCAGCAGTCATAGAGGCATTATGTAACCAAGGAGTACAGGAGGTATACGTGAATATCTTGGGAAATATCGACAAATAGTTCACAGCTATATTGGTTCTCCACAAGAAAAGTAGAAAGTTATCTATCAAGAAAGGGGTGAGGCAAGGAGACGCAATCTCCCCAATGCTGTTCACTGCATGCTTAGAAGTATTCAAGCTCTCAGACTGGGAAGGCTTAGGAGTGAGGATCAACGATGAATATCTTAGCAACCTTCGGTTTGCAGATGACATTGTCCTGTTCAGCAACAATGTGGACGGATTACAGCAAATGATTGAGGACCTTAACCGAGAAAGTGTAAAAGTGGAATTGAAGATTAATATGCAGAAAACAAAGATAATGTTCAATAGCCTGGCAAGGGAACAAGAATTCAGGATCACCAGTCAGCCTCTAGAGTCTGCAAAGGAGTAAGTTTACCTAGGTCAATTACTCGCAGGGGACCCTGATCACGAGAAAGAAATTTATAGAAGAATAAAATTGGCCTGGAATGCATACGGCGGGGATCACCAAGTCCTCACTGGGACCACTGTCGTTGAAAAGAAAAGTGTACAATCATTGCATTCTACCGGGGCATATGGGCATTACATATGGGGCAGAAACTTGGAGGTTAACAAAGAAGCTCGAGAACAAGTTGAGGACTGCACAAAGAGCGATGGAACGAAAAATCTTAGGAGTAACGTTAAGAGACAGGAAGAGAGCGGTGTGGATCAGAGAACAAACTGGGATAGCCGATATTCTAGTTGGCATTAGGCGGAAGAAATGGAGCTGGGCAGGCCATGTAATGCGTAGGATGGATGACCGGTTGACCATTAGGGTTACAGAATGGATACCAAGAGAAGGGAAGCGCAGTCTAGGACGGCAGAAAACTAGGTGGAGTGATGAAGTTAGGAAATTCGCAGGCGCATATTGGAATCAGCTAGCGCAAGACGGGGGTAATTGGAGATCGCAGGGAGAGGCCTTCGGGCTGCAGTGGACATAAATATAGGCTGATGATGATGATGACTTCAAAAGAGGCCCAACCCATGACACCCTGCACTGCCTCATTTGTGGTTTTACCGTGGGCTCTCAATGCCAACATGCCTACCGAAATTGCAATCCCGACAAAATATCCAATTTTAAACATAGTATGGCATTTGCGAACGTTAACGCTGGCACCATTACCCCTTTCCAGATAAGCGCTCTATGTTTCATTATTGCTGCAATCCGCTTCCCCTTTATTTTCAGATTATCTTGGTGGTTGCTTGAGTAAGTCTTTTCTTCGTTAATGTATAGGCAGAGGTACTTATATTGCTTGACTATGGGTATGACTGCTGTTGACGTGACAGCACGTTATTACTCGCCTTTTCATTAAAGATCATGATTCTCGAATTCTCCGTGCTAAACTTAAGGCCTAGATTTGTCGCTGCGTTGATACACATATTTACAACTGTCTGTAAATCTCTTGTTTTGTCCTCTAGCCAGCACTATATCGTCCGCATATATCAGTTCGGGGACCTTCTGCTGCACCATTCGCTGTTTTCTAGTTGTATTTATATGCCCTTAACATAAAGCGTGAACAATAATGGAAACATCCTAGCGTCAGGCCTCGCTAAATTTCAACCACTTAATTACATTTTAGGTCTTCTCATACAATTTGTACTCGGTTGTCTCTATATATGTCCCTCAGCAGCTCCAGGAAATCGTCATCTATGCCTTCGTGTTTGAGAATATCCCATAACAATTCCCTGTCTACGTTGTCGTAGGCTCCTTTAATATCTAGATATGCTATCGATAAAGGTCTATTCTGAGCTACTGACATCACTATGCACTGTATTAGACGATATATAATGCTACGAGAGAGACATTCTGCCTGGGGCAGACGACAAAGAAGACGGTTCCGTCGGGTGCTGGTGGATGTCCATCATATTTAAGACTATATGAAGCCCCTATAAGGAGTTCACAAACAGTTTTTATCTCCCAGCCGGACTTGTTTTTCGGCTTGTACTGGCCGCGATTCCACACACCGCAAATTAGATTTATTAAAACTGTCCTAGTTCAATTAAACATACAAATTCGTGATGTGAGTCCCGTTGTTTACAACACCAATTCCTATTAAAATTCAGTATAATGTAATTTTCCTAAAAATACAAAGGCATTATCTTACCGCATGCTAAGCTCAATCTTAAATGATTACTTTTTGCGTGTTCCGATTGAGAGTTATTGCCAGTGACGCTTCCCTAAATAAAGAAAAGTGTGGAATTGCAATATTTTCTCCTATTCTTGATTGGTCGTTCTCTCTTCACCTCCCAGACTTCGTGCCTATCTTTCTATCGGAATTTTTAGGTGTCGTTCTAGCCCTCCGTAAACTCAATACATGAACACGTTGGTCGTGACGTGACACCACAGTGGTCGTGACGGATTCTTTATCTCTGTGCTCCTCATTCACAGTTTCCGATAATTCCCCGGTTTTGCGAACTTTCAGATCGTTAGTGCCCCCTCACTTAGCTTTGATTAGATTGGTGTGGGTACCAGGGCATAAGGGCCTATTTCTAAACGAAATGGCAGATTCGTTGGCGAAAGCGTCCCTGAATGGCGGGGTAATTCAAATCGTACCGGTTTCAGCTTTCATCATAGGGGCTAGATTTCGGAGAAAACTGACGCTGCGTGAATTTCACGCCCCTTCTTTAACAAACTCCTCAGATTTTCAGCACTTGTCGCATTACTGGAATAGCAAACTCTGTCAAACGCGATCACTTGAAGTCGCAATCACTAGACTACGCTACATAATTCCATTTTTTTATTTTTACCTACACAGAGCTGGTCTGGTTCCCTCACCGAACTGTCCCTATTGTGGACAACATGAAACATTAGATCATTTTCTCATTCGTCTGTCAAAGATATTCTGAATTTCGAAAAAGAACCTTAGAAACACTGTTCCGCCTTCTTAGATTAGTATTAAATGTTCCAAATTTACTATCATTGGGGCCTCTACCCTTGGGCACAGCGACAGGAAGGTTGTCGATGCCATCCAGAATTACATTGCAGGGTCAGAAAGATTTAGATGATAAATCACACAGGCTTTATAATCATTTCAGCTATGCCCGCATTTAAGGTTCTACTCAAGCATTCCAATACTCTGCCCTTCCTCGTGCCGTCAGGTTTTGGAATTCTCTCCCGGATACCATCGCATGCCTGTCCAACCATGATTCATTCCGTGACGCCTTGACAGATTATATGTCTAATAAAATGTGAAATTTTATGATTGTCGCACCACGCATTCTTTTATTTACACTACGTTCATGCACCTTATTGTAGCGATGGCGCCGTTATGTCGCTGGGTTTACTGCTATATCACTATGTCGCGTTGTACTCCGGTTGAGGGTCCGGTTGTGTTATGTCAGTTGTTACTGTTTTATCTATGTCAAATATTCTATGTATTTCTGTGTGTTTTCTGTGTACTGCCCCCCTTACTCAATGCCTCAATTGAGGCCTGTAAGGTATTTTTCAATAAAAAAATAAAAAAATCAGGGCTTAGGGTTCCGAACTATTTTTACAAACTTGATGACTAGATGTTTATTTCTTTTTTAGTCTTCATTTATTCCTTTATTCTATTCAAGTAACATGTGATATATTCTACGTATTCATTCTCATATGCGTACGTATTCCCAAATTTGTGTTTGCAGTATTTTATAAATCTCCTTTCTCATTGTTATATCGAACTACCCGGTTCTTGGCCAATATCCAAGAGTGGGTATGTGCACTAACGCCAAGACTCTACATCTACATCTGCCATCTTGGCTACTGTGTCTACCACGTTGTGTACATGCAGTGTAAATAGTCCCACCTTGTGTTGTTTTACGTAACATCTTTGTGGTGGAGAAGTGCTGGGTAGTTCTCGGTTTCCATCACGGAGCTCCGCAACGGCCGCCTCATCACGCTTCCGACCATGTCAGTCAGAGCAGGCACATCGTCTTCACCCCCTGCCCCTCCCGTGGCTCCCACCTACATCGTTCTGCCTCCTGCTAGTGATCCTGGCGTATTTTCCGGCCAGGATGGGGTTGACGTCGACAAATGGCTCAACCTTTACGAACGGATCAGCGCCAGCTACAGGTACCCGCCGTGGTTGCTCAGTGGCTATGGTGTTGGGCTGCTGAGCACGCGGTCGCGCGATCGAATCCCGGCCACGGCGGCCGTATTTCGATGGGAGCGAAATGCGAAAACACCCGTGTACTTAGATTTAGGTGCACGTTAAAGAACCCCAGGTGGTCCAAATTTCCGGAGTCCCCCGCTACGGCGTGCCTCATAATCAGAACTGGTTTTGGCACGTAAAACCCCATAATTTAATTTTTTTTCCAGCTACAGGTGGGACCCGACCCTTATGCGCACCAACGTGCTTCTTTACCTCGATGGCCTACCGTGGGTGTGGTTCGAGACGCACGAGGCGGACATTCCAAGCTGAGACTCTTTCAAAGAGAAGATCCGCGACCTTTTCGGTGACAGCACTGGCCGACAGCTTGCTGCGCGGAATGAACTTGCGACTCGTGCACAGACATCATCCGAGTCATACGTCTCTTACATTCAGGACGTTATCGCTCTTTGCCGCCAGGTTGACAAGCACATGCTTGAGTCCGAGAGAGAGAGAGAGAGAAAAAAAAGGTGAAGGAAAGACAGGGAGGTTAACCAGACATTATCTCCGGTTGGCTACCCTGTACCGGGGGAGGGGTAAAGGGATTTGACAGGAGAGAGAGAAAAAAAATAAGTACAAAAAAGGGGAAAAAAGGAAAGAAAACAATCACACACACACACACACACACACACTCACAAAACAGAACTGTTTCTGTGGGCATTGTCAGTCTGCGAAGGCGTTCTAGTGTTGAATAGTGTCAACGTCCCATCCTACGTCACACAGTGTACAGTCACAATTTGTCACTGAGTTCGGTGTCTTTTAAATAACGCAGCAGTGCCTTCAAGGTGGCTCGCGCTGTTGTTCGTGTAGGCCAGTTTACAAGGATGTTGATTTGCGTTATTAAGCGTTTGTCCAGTTGACCTATCGTGGCTGAGAGAGCTGCTCTCTGCGGGTTAAAACGAGGGCACTCACAAAGAAGGTGTGCGATTGTTTCGTTGCACCGGAAGAGCGTTCTAATCACAGTCGGTCAGATAGGCCGGTGGCTCGTAAGAAGCGCAGAAGCGCCTGCACGGCCTTCTTCTGTGACGTTGGGTCCAGTCTGTGGAGGAGAATTTTTTCTTCCGACAGAGGCCGGTCGTCCAATTGGTTGAACGCGTTGGTAAGAGAATGTCTTTGCGCACTGTACTGCGGGCAGTCGCACAAAATATGTACAATTGATTCTTCATTGCCGCAGTGGTCACAGGCTGCGCTGTCGGCCATTCCTATGCGGAACGCATAAGCGTTGGTAAACGCAACGCCCAACCATAATCTGCACAAAAGTGTTGCGTCTCCTCGGCGAAGCCTTGATGGTACTCGAAGGCTTAGGGTTGGGTCCAGAGAGTATAAGCGAGCATGCATGAAGTGCGATTCATTCCATTGTGACCTTGTGCGTTGGCGGGCGATCACGCGGAGCTTCCGTGCAGCGTCAGTCCTAGAAAGTGGAATGGGTCGTTTGTGATCTTCTTTATGAGCTGTGCGGGCAGCTTGATCGGCCCGTTCATTGCCGATAATTCCACAGTGACTTGGAAGCCACTGAAAAGTTATTTATTGCCCTATCTCAGTCAGATTGTGTATTGCCTCGGCAATCTCAAAGACCAGCTGCTCGTGTGGACCGCGGCGTAAAGGTGATAGTAGAGACTGCAGAGCCGCCTTTGAGTCGGAGAAAATTGTCCATTTGTGTGTCACTTGATCACTAATGAATTGCAGCGCGGCACTAAGTGCTGCGAGCTCTGCTGCCGTCGATGTTGTGACGTGAGACGTCTTGAATTTAATAGTTGTGCAGATCGTTGGTATCACCACTGCCGCGGTAGAGCTGTTCGGCAGGACGGAGCCGTCGGTGTATATATGGGCAGAGTCTTGGTACTTCTCGTACAACAGAAGTAAGGCGAGCTGTTTAAGGGCTGGTGATGACAGCTCTGCTTTTTTGTGGATGCCAGGTATTGTCAGGTTGATATTTGGCTGTGTAAGGCACCACGGAGGAATCGAAGGTCTTGCGGCAGGAGTGAAGCAAGTTGGTAATGATTCACCATGCGTGGCTATTGTTTGGCAGAAAGAGGTACGTTGTCTGTCCGCTGGCAGAGATACCAGGTGGTGGTGGGGAGTCCGGGCAAGATGTCGTATATGTGTCCTTATTGCTTCAACCTCAATGTGAGTCTTGGCGAGGTGGTCTCCAGCAATTGCTATAGTCGCCACTGTGGATGCACTCCGAGGCAGGCCTAGGCAAACGCGGAGCGCTTGTGCTTGAACACTTTGTATGGTGCGCAGACTCGTTTTGTTGACGTTAGTTAAGGCTGGCAAGCTGTACCGCAGGAAGCCAAGAAACAGCACATTGTATAGTTGCAGCATAGCACTTGTGAACATTCCCCATGTCTTTCCAGTGAAGAACTTAAACAGGTGACAGATGCCTGTTAACCGCTTCTTCATGTATGAAACATGATGGCTCCATGACATGTCCCTGTCAATTATAACGCCTAGAAACTTGTAAGATCGAATGTAGGGTATTCTTTGGCCATTTATCAATACGCTGTAGTCTGCCATGGGCTTCCGTGTAAATGCCACAAGTGCGCATTTCTCAGACGATATTTCCAGACCTCGATTCCGGAGGTAAATAGCAGTCTGAGATGCGGCTTTCTGGATCCTCGCACGCAGTTGTAGGCGTGTTGCTGCAGACGTCCAAACGCAGATGTCATCCGCATACATTGATAGCTGAACTGTGCTTGGCAGGTGCTCAATGAGAGACAAGAGAGTCAGATTAAACCGCACAGGGCTGAGGACACCGCCCTGGGGGACGCCGCGGTAGCTGTAATGTAGAGAGGTGTGGCCGTCCTCAGTGTTCACGAAAAAGGATCGCATGGAGAGGTAGTCGCGTATCCATTGAAACATCCGGCCACCCACACCTACCTCTTCGAGAGCAGTAAGTATGGCTTGATGTGTAATGTTGTCATATGCCCCTTTCACGTCAAGAAACAAGGAAGCGCAAAGACGCTTTCGGCATTTTTCGTGCTGAACGTAGGTGACTAGGTCGACGACGTTATCTATTGATGATCGACCACGGCGAAAGCCCGTCATAGCCTCTGGGTAAATGTTGTGGTACTCTAGGTACCACTCCAGGCGTCCTAGGATCATTCTCTCCATTACTTTGCCCACACAACTAGCCAAAGCGATCGGGCGATACGATGAGAGCTCCAAAGGCGATTTGCCAGGCTTCAGTAGTGGAACCAGGCGACTGGTTTTCCAGCTTATCGGGAGCGTGCCATCTCGCCAAGATTCATTGTAGAGCTCTAGGAGAACAATGCTTGCGCGCTCACCCAGATGACGTAGGGCTCTGTAAGAAATGCCGTCAGGTCCTGGAGCCGATGTGCGTCCACACAAAGCTAGTGCTGCCTTAAGTTCATGGATTGAAAAAGGTAGATCCATGCGTTGATCTCGCGGTGGTGGAGAGCTACTCGAAGGCGGAAAATTGTTGGGAGAAGTGAGTTGGCCGGATAATCTGGCGCAGAACTCTTCTGCCACGTCAATATCCGGTCGCTGTTGTGAAAGGGCTAGGGCCTTGAATGGAAACCGCTGCACGGGCAGTGTCCGGAGACCTCGTACCGTCCTCCACAATTGCGATAAAGGCTTGCGAGGGTCTAGAGACTCACAGAACGCAGCCCAGCGCTGTGATTCCAGCTTAGCTAACCGGCGCTGGATCTTCTTTTGGATGCGTCTGGCGGTCCGTAAATTATCCATTGCATGCGTGCGGCGGTACCTTCGTTCAGCACGTCGACGAATTGCTCGAAGTCGTTCTAATTCTATATCAAATTCCGTTAGCTTCGAAGAGCATGTAAGAGTGCACATAGTATCTAGTACTGCACTCTTGATAGTCTCTTCCAAACGATGTGAAATGTTGTCTTGACAGTGCTCTTCCATGAGAGACTGAAATTTGGTCCAGTCCACTCTTTGGATGGTATCGCGTATCTTGGAAGGAGATAATCCGCTTATTTTGACGTATGTGGGAATGTGGTCACTCCCATGTGTTTCTATATCTGCAAATCACCCAGCACGTCTGACGAGGCTTCGTGAGACAAACGCCAAGTCCAGACTGCTGCTGTACGTGGAGCCACGTAAGAAGGTAGGACTGCCGTCATGTAACAACAAAAGTTCATTGTCATGAGCGACGGATACCAAATGTCTGCCTTTCGCGTTGATCTTCGTACTGCCCCACAGTGTGTGATGAGCGTTGAAATCCCCAATGATGACCCACGGATCAGGAGTTGATGATAGGATGTCGCGTAGTCTTGTTTGATCAAATCGACTTGATGGAGACAGGTAAGCGCCCACAACGGTGATGGTAAGTTTCTTCTTTTTCACTGTTAGACATATATATTGATTGTCGTCATGAGGAGCCACAGGCTGTAGAATGTACGTGAGATTGCGACGAATAAACACCATAACCTTTCTGTTTTCACCAGTAGTAGATGACATGAATGATTCATATCCAGAGAGCCTGATTGTGCGGGATAAGTTCGGTTCGCAGATGACAATGATCGGAAACATATGGGCGTAAACGAACCGACGAAAATCAGCAATGCGCGATCTCAGTCCCCGGGCATTCCACTGAAAAATTGTTGCTTTTCGGACCTCATCCCTGAAAGGCAGTAGCTGTTGAGCCATGGTCTACTCAAGGGCTGCCAGCATCCGGACTCAGAGCGTCCAGTACTTGAAGTGCACTTCTGGCTGACAGGTGTCTGCATGTTGTTCAATAACACGCGAATGGCATTCATTAGGGGTCGCAGAAGAGCGACCACTTGCTTATCTGTATTCTGCAAGTCATCCGATGCAGCACCTTGCTGTACTGGAGGAGGTGGCTTCTGCTGTGGCTCTGCTACTGGTCGTGTAGGCGTAAGAGGTGGCCATTCCTTTGTAGAGAGAGATCTCCCAGTTTTCTCTTTTCCAACCTCGGCGTTTGTCGCGCTCAGAGCAGCAGCTGGCTGTGTTCTATGAACGGTCGACCTATCTTTAAAAGTTAACGTTGTCCGTCGTGAGGACCTTCGACGGTGGCGTCGTCTTCGTCGGACTTTTTCAGCGGCCTCTTTGTGGGTTGAGCTGTCTCTCACCATTTGTCTAAGAATAGAAATCTCTTTCTTAATTTGTGGACAGTCTTTGGAAGAAGCACTGTGAGCACCCTGACAGTTTGGGCACTTCAAAGTAGTTGCGCTGCACTTGTCTTCTGGGTGGGGTTCGGCGCAGCGGGGGCATATTGCGGAATTTCTGCAAACGCCCTTCACATGGCCCATCTTCTGGCAGTTGAAACACTGCATAGGCCTCGGAACATATGGTCGAACCGGGTGGCGAAAGTGGCCTACCTTCACGTACGAAGGAAGACAGTCACCTTTGAATGTTATTCTGACACAACGTGTGTTGCCGAGGCGGCCCACGTACACAATGACGTTGTTTTCGCTTGCCAGTTTTATGAGAATTGGCAGGTCTGCATTGGAAATTTCGTTGTCGATGTCATAAATGACTCCTGTTACAGTGGCACCATCAGCGGGCACGATGGATCGGACTTTGATGTTGCCCAGTTGCGTTATATGCTGCAATGTGTTCAGCGCACTCGAGTTCTTCACATCGATCGCCATAATGTTTTTCCTTGTATTCAGCCTGACATCTTTAATCTCATTCGGCACGGTGTTTTCTAGATACAAGGAAAGTGCTTGCCTGTTGAGCACGCGCAGATTGTCAGTTGTGTTCTGCGGCACGAACAGGATGGAATGAGGCCATCGTTGAGGCGCATTTTTCACGGTGGTCGAACTTGACGCCGAAGACGCGTTTATGATCCTTTGTTTGGCCTTGCGGTGCAAGACAGGTTGAAAGTTGTCTTCCGAGGACTCATCACCTGAGGCGGAGTACAGCTCGGTGTCTTCGCTCTCACTAGACGTGTTGCCTCGCTTCCTCGAAGCGATGCCCGCCGGTGAACCGGAACCAGGCGGGGCCCCGTGAACTTGTCCATCCATCACCGCGATATGCGGGGCGGTAGACCCCACAATTGCAGTTAGAAGTCCAGAAAAACACAAAGACGGGTGAGATGCGTTCCACAGAAGAAACACTTCGTCTTCCTCCCCGAGTCCGAGAGGGTTTCTCATGCGCTATAAGGTGTCGCCGACGATGCTTTTAACTTGCACGTTTACACCAACGTTGATACCGTCGACACAATGATCAAAGAGTGCCGGCGGTTTGAACACGCCAAGAGCCGCCGTATAACCCATAGATTCACCCGGCTGCCTAATACGGCTGCAACTTCACCGTGTGATGCCGTACGCCAGCCGCCCACCTGTGACCACGTTGCACGCGTTGTTCGTCACGAAATTGAACCTGCCAGTCCTGCACCAGGCCGGGCATCAGGCCAGGCACATTACTCGTTATTGCCGTCGCCGTTGGACCTACGCATCTCGCCAGACCTCCATGCACCCTACTCCTTCTAGTACGTTCAGCCGCTGGTTCCCCTACTTACTACTCGTCGTCCTCCCACGAGCCTCTTCCCTCTGACGCCACAGCTCCTGTTCGCCGCTTCTCCCGCTCCCCGTCGCCGCAACGCCGCCAATCCCGCTCTCCGCAGCCTCGCCGCTTTTGCTCGCCGTCCTTCTCTGGATACTCGCAGCTGGAAAACTAGATAGTGCAGCTTATGGAAGTGAAGCTGCAATGCCATCGTCCCCTGCAAATCCTCTGCTGACTCTCCCCCGTCACCATAGCCTCCTAGAAGTCAAAGTAGACAATGTTCCTGTGACCGCCCTCATCGACACTGGCGCACACTTGTCTATTATGAGCGCCCATTTACTCCGCCGCCTGCAGAAGATTATGACGCCGTCTACGACACAGGCAATATGTGTTGCCGATAGTGGTGCTGTTGAAGTGATCGGAATGTGCACCGCCCGTGTCAGAATTGCCGGTCGTCGCACTGTTGTCCTTTTTGCCGTCCTTGCCCACTGCCCCCACGACCTTATCCTTGGCCTTGACTTTCTTTCGGCACACTCAGCCTTGATTGTTCTTCTGAAACACTCTGCTCGATCTTCCACTTGTATCCGATGCCTGTGAAACGCCCGTCAGCCGCTTAAGCGCCACTGCTTTTGTTCGCCTACCACCTCGAGCCATCACGTACGTGTGTTTGTCATCGACCCCTCCCGTTCCTGTAGGCGACTATATCGTCACTCCGATTACTGACGTACGCCTGACGCGCAATGTTACTGTACCACATACCATCGCCACATTAGCTGATAACTGTGTGTTCCTCCGGCTACTCAACTTTGGTCTGACCCCCCAAATCTTGCCCCACAAGATGTCGCTTGCCCACCTCACCGCTATAACAGACCATGACGTCAAGGTTGTCGCCATAACTACTCCTGAAGAAGCTGAAGTTTCCCTGTCACGAAGTTCCGACGACAGCATTTTTCGCAACATGATTTCATCAGACCTTTTGCCTGACCAAGCCGATGCTCTCTGCCGTGTTTTGGCCTCATAAAGCGACATTTTCGACATTCGTGATCGACCCCTGGGCCATACTAAGATTGTGACCCACCGAATCAACACTGGCGACTCTGCCCATTCACCGTCGACCTTACCGTGTGTCCGCATCAGAGCGCGAAGTGATTCAAAAAGAACTGGCTAAAATTCGTGCGAAGGACATCATCGAACCATCATCTAGTCTTTGGGCCTCTCCCGTCGTATTAGTAAAGAAAAAAGATGGCTCCTGGCATTTCGGCATTGATTATCCGCACCTCAACAAAATCACCGAGAAGGATGTGTACCTTCTTCCACGTATTGACGACGCCCTCGACTGCCTGCATGGTGCCACCTTTTCATCCCTGGACCTTCGATCTGGCTGCTGGCAAATCGCTGTAGACGACTTGGATCGCGAGAAGACTGCCTTCGTGACCCCTGACGGCTTTTACCAATTCAAGGTCGTGACGTTCGGTCTCTCCAACGCACCAGCCACATTTGAGAGAATGATGGACACACTACTTCAAGGATTTAAATGGTCGACGTGTTACCTAGACGACATGATAATTTTCTCCCCACTTTCGCAACACACCTTGAGCGGCTTTCGACCATTCTAGCGATTTTCCGACGAGCTGGCCTCCAGCTAAATTCCTCGAAGTGCCACTTCGCGCTTCGTCAAATTACTGTGCTGGGCCACCTAATTGACGCTTCCGGTGTCCGACCAGACCCAGCGAATGTACGCGCTGTCACGAACGTTCCCGTTCCATGGTCTGTACATATGACGTTCGTAGTTTCGTGGGGCTCTGTTCCTACTTGCGCCGTTTCGTGCAAAACATTGCGGCGCTCGCACGTCCACTCACTGACCTTCTCAAACAAGCCATCCCGTTTTGTTGGGGTCGTCTACAAGCTGACGCCTTCTCTGAGCTCATCGCCGCCCTAACGACTCCACCTATTCTTGCCCATTTTGACCCAGCTGCTCCCACAGAAGTGCGCACAGACGCTAGTGGTCATAGCATCGGTGCGATTTTAGCTCAAAACCAACGAGGCAGCAAGTCGTCTCCTTTCCAAATCTGAACGCACTTACTCGATTACGGAACGGGAATGTCTTGCCCTTGTCTGGGCAGTTTCGAAATTCCGTCCTTACTTGTATGGCCGCCCTTTCGGTGTTGTCACTGATCATCACGCTCTCTGTTGGCTTTCCTCACTGAAGGACCCTACTGGACGACTTGGTCGTTGGGCGCTGCGCCTTCAGGTGTACTCTCACTCAGTTGCCTACAAGTCTGGCCGCCTCCATCTGGACGCGGACTGCTTGTCCCGCTACCTTGTTGACCAACCAGACGGTTCGGAGATCGAACCTAGCCCCTGCGTTATGTCCATGTCTCAGTTTGTCTAGATTGGTGCCGAACAAACGTCGTGATGCTTCTTTACGATCGCTGATTGACCGGCTAGAATCCGCACCTAATGACGCCTCACTGCGCATGTTCGTCCTCGTGAATGGAACACTTTACCGTCGTAACGTCCAGTCCGATGGCCTTGAGCTGCTTCTCGTTGTGCCTAAACATTTGCGTTCAACGGTCCTGCATGAGCTTCACGACGAACCAACTGCTGGTCACCTTGGCGTATCCCGCACGTACGACCGTGTCCAACGCCGCTTCTTCTGACGCGGTCTTGCCCGGTCTGTTCGACGTTACGTGACCTCCTGCGACAAATGCCAACGTCGGAAACGTCCTGCCACACCCTCGACTGGACTGCTTCAGCCGCTCTCCATCCCGACCGAACCATTCTTCCGTGTTGGTTTAGACCTTCTCGGTCCTTTTCCTGAGTCAAGATCCGGCAACAAGTGGGTATGCGACCAGGTATACAATCATTAGAGCGCTCCCTACCAGCACTGCTACTGACGTTGCCGATTTGTTGCTCCGCGATGTTATTCTACACCATGGCGCTCTAGCCAATTGCTCACAGATCGAGGCCGCGCATTTTTATCCCGAGTAATCGACGATCTTTTGCGCTCCTCCTCAACACAGCACAAGTTGACCACTGCGTATACCAACCCCAGACAAATTGCCTCACCGAGCGCCTAAATCGCACGCTCACGGACATGCTCTCAATGTATGTTTCATCTGACCACCGTGACTGCGACCTGGCGCTACCTTACGTGACCTTCGACTACAATTCATCGCGTCACGATACCACCGGTTGTTCGCCCTTTTATATGCTCTTTGGACACCCTACTTCCGGTTGCTGCCGCACCGCCTAGCGAATTTGCACGTGATGCCATCACTCGTGCCGATCACGCGCGACAGATCACCCGCTCTAGGCTGTCAGCGTCGCAAGCGACCCAGAAGCGCCTCTATGACAACCGGCATCACGACGTTCGCTTCTCACCCGGTGCCTTAGTTCTCCTGTGGTGTCCATCTTGTTATGTCGGTACACGGGTCCTTAACGAATCGTCCGCCAGGTCACAGACGTCACCTACGAGATTGTTCCTGTCTCTCCGACTTTGCCGCCTGCGATCGCTCCCAGTGACATAGTTCACGTCAGCATACTGAAAGCATACCACTCTCCTTCTGCCGAGAATGTTTGAAGTGTGCCCAGACGGCGCTTCTACCGCCGGGGTTAAGGCTACGAGAGAGACATTCTGCCTGGGGCAGATGACAACGAAGACTGTTCTGTCGGGTGCTGGTGGCTGTCCACCATCTTGGCTACTGTGTCTCCCACGTTGTGTAAATATAGTGTAGAGAGTCCCGCCTTGTGTTGTTTTCCGTAACAATATTATCCTCTTGGTGTCTGTCTGGTCTGAGCCAATGCCTGGTCTGAACCCAAGGCGCAGGAGCGCCGCCTGGCCTTCGGTGTGAAGTCTATGCCACAATGATAGCTCACGCCGTACTCGTTCTTATGGGTAGGGCACTGATAAAAACTTCGTGCGA
Organism: Dermacentor silvarum; assembly: GCF_013339745.2. NCBI lineage: Eukaryota > Metazoa > Arthropoda > Arachnida > Ixodida > Ixodidae > Dermacentor > Dermacentor silvarum. The sequence goes on from NC_051161.1 coordinate 159,357,414, forward strand.
ACAGCAACAACTAAATTTTTACGCATTCTGCCGGGATACCAAATCGAAGAGAAAGGTCTAGTGCCCGGCCCTATCTGCGGCATTAAGAGCTGTAGAGTGATGTTGACTGGAAAACTAAGCGCGTATCAATTACACAAGGACACGTGGAGCAGACGAGGTCAAGCGCTAGAACAACTAGCCAGTTAGTCCTTCTGAAGTGTATAGTGAGCCAGGTTCGAAGTCAAAGCGATCGCGGCCCCCATATTGCCGGACTAAAATTTGACGCATCACTCATAAGCTGACACCAAAGCCTTTCATATCTACTTGTGAGCGTATGCTCAACTATTTACACTGACTGACAGTGGTACTTAGTTCAACAGCTGATTTTCGTCACGTTCATAGTAGAGCAGCACGAATCGCAAGATGGTATCCCTCTGCGCCGGGCGCCATGGTACAAAGAATTCAGGCACACTGAATTAGCGCTAAAAGATGTAGGACTAGAACGAGAGGCACACAAGAGACGACTCCTTAGCCCAGTGTGCTTTTCGTTCGAGTCCCGCGTCTGTCAGCGGTAGTAAAGCATGTGTGAACTCTGGAACACGCACAAACTAGCCCAATTGTCTTCTCTAAAGGTGCAAGAAATTCAACTAGCTGCAGTGAAAGTCATGGCGAACGCCATGACTTCGTCGTGAGCGTCGTGAGCTTCGTCAACGAATGACTTCGTCGTTCGTCGTGAGCGAAGATGGCCACAGTTAGGTGCCTCGTACTAAAGTGCATCCCGCGTTCGATGTGCCCCACATAAGACTGTCCAACAAGTGCCCTGACTTCGGGTATCGAACATGAGGAAGTGTGAGAAGAAGTGGTGACCTTGACCAATACTCGTCGGCACTCTCGCAGCACCTTCTCGGCGCAGTGGACGGAGCAGAGCAGGTGCGTCACGATCACCGCGTCGAAGTGCTGGTCGGGAACGTCGTGCATGTCCTCGCCGTAGCCGACGACCCAGCGTTCCATCTCCACCTGTAGGAACGGAACGAGAAGAGACGTTTACAAGCAGGCCTACCAATTGAACGCGTGAAAGCCTTAGCGCGCTATAAACAATCGCGCGAGCGGGGACGACGGCTCGTTATTTTGTGTCCTCTTCGCGACGTTTTCGACTGCATGGTGCAGAAGCTTTCATGTCGGTACCACGGAAATAGTTTACATTGCTCTATTCGATATCTCTAAGCTACGTTCACAATCTTAAGAGCGTCCGCATTGCAATGGGAGCAAAATGGCGTGGGAGCTTTGACGTAGGTTGCACGCAGGAGAGTGAAAGGAAAAAGAGCGGTCTCAAATGTATGTCAGGCCTCAGTCGGATGTCACATCCAGACGCCCGCGACCTAGATGTTGCTTATTCTAGGAATATTCCAATAAAGCTTGGACAATGCTGAAAAAGCATGGGGCATCGATTTGTTCGGCCCTACCGACCGCATGTATAGACCGCGAGTCGCGGATCTGAGTCCGTTGGAGAAAATCGGAAGGTAGACACGCGAAGTTACAACACACGAGGGGCGACCGCGGTACACTAGAACGTAACACAAAAGCGCCGCTTCGAAGAACTGATTTCACTTCAATAATAAGCTGCAAACAGGACACTTCACAGTCTGCCGAACGAGTGTCAACGATGAAATGAGTCCCCGTCCTGCTCAGTTCTCCATAGCGAAACTCTGCTTCAGACGCGCATCTAAACGTCGTGCACCGCGGACGGACTGCGGGGCGCGCAGTTAAAGCGACTTCCTGCAGGCCACCCCTGTCCGTTGCGACGGCGTCTACCATGCACGTGTTGCGGCAGGGTGAGCTAAAAAGTGCCTTCTGCGGCCTAAATCTTAATGGGGTACCATGCGCTCCGGTAGCTTATTGGCTATGACGTTGCGCTGCTGAGTGCGAAATGCAAAAATGCGCGAGTGCTTAAATTTAGGTGTCCGTTATATAATGCTTTACTACGGCGTGCCTCATAATCAAATCGTAGTACAGGCTCGGAAAACCCCAGAACGTATTTCTTTAATGGCGTGTCGCCATTTAGCTCCAGTGTTGTGGGGTTGGTTTTCAGCGAACCACACAGGCAGACAATAGAGGCGATACTTTGCAGGCACTCAGAAAATTGCAGTATATACAGTGTCCATATGCACTGCTAAGAACCCCAAAGAGCGCGTTGTACTGTGAAAGAGCTCCGTTTAATCAATGCGTGCTTCTTCAGCAGACTTAGATGATGCCTGTGAAGAATCCATCAATTAAGATTGCAGGCTGTTCGAGCTTCGATATCAATTGACGGTGTTGGTGCGGGGTAAACATCTCATACAGATGTGCTGAAGTTATTTTCTCTATTGGTGGGCAAGCTACGGTAAGGGCCGCGTTCGTATTTGTAATCGCTCTCAAAAAGGTTCCGTTCGTCAAGATTGCGCCGTTGTTTATATAGGTACGTTCAAATGTATCTTTACTCCCAGCTTCTCCCATCATAACCACATAAAGTCAACAGACGATGAAGCCAAAGAAAGCACCGGGAAATTAGCTGTGGCTGAAATTGAAATGCCGAAAATATTAAAGGAAAGGGAAATAAATGTGGGCGAAAAGATAACTTGCCGCCGGTGGAAGCCGAACCCAAAATCTTCGCATTGCGCGTGCGTTGCACTACCAAATGTGCTACGGCGAGGGCTATTAATCCTTCCATTAACTTGGGTAATTATGTTTACTAGATCTAGCCCTGGGAGTGTTCGCCAGCGCCACTCAAAGTCATGGTCACCATCTTTTGTTGCCAGATGGCGTCCCGTAACACGTGAACTTTATATACATTTATATGCGTCAGGCAGGGAGACAACCTCTAAAATGCTATTCACTACATGCTTAGAAGTACGGTTCAACGCCGAATATCTCTAACGTTCGGTTTGCAGATGACATTGTCCTGTTCAGCAACACTGCGGACGAATTGCAGAAAATGATTGAGGACCTTAAACGACAAAATGTAAGAGTAGAGTTGGAGATTAATATGCAGATGAGAAAGGTAATGTTCAACAGCACGGCAAGGGAACAAGAATTGGTGAACGGCAGTCAGCCTCTAGAATCTGTGGAGTACGTTTATCTAGGTCAATTACTAACACGGGACCCCGAAGAACGCAGAATAAATTTACAGAAGAATAAACACGGGTTGGAGCGCATACGATCTTAATACTTCAAATACTGACCTCTCGTGTTCATCATATTTCCCAACTATCACCACCGTAGCAGTTTGGGCGAGTTGGTATGGCGTGATTGAACGTAGGTATATATAGCGCACGAAAAAGATAGGACGAAAAAGTGTAACGGCAGTGCCATGCGTGTCTCCCCTCTTTCGTAGTCTTATCGTGCGCTACCTACACTGAATCACGCATACACAGTGCAAGCACCGCGTACCTTTATAGCCACTCGAGAAATATTTCGCCCCAATTTAAGTTGCAAAGTTCACACAGCCTCCAGATTCATTTCACGAAACACCGACAGCGAACCCAAACCATCGTGATACACAGGCGAGAAAGATGTTCCGCGGCATCTCCTTTGGAGAAATGTTGGACGGTATATTGCAAGGTTTAGTTTTGAGGAAAATATAATTAAGAATATTCTTGGTTTTACGTGCCACAGGCACGATTTGATTATGAGGCACGCCGTAGTGGTGGATCGATTATGACCACCAGGGACCGTGCCCCCAATGCGCGGTACACGGGCGTTTCTGCCCTCATATATATATATATATATATATATATATATATATATATATATATATATATATAAATGCGGCCGCTGCGGGCGGATTTCATTCCATCCCTCGGGCTCAGCAGCGCAATGCCAAAACCACTACTCCACCACATCGGGGTTGACCAAAAATTTACACTTTTCTTAATCATTATTTTCTTTTTTTCCTAGTTTTTTTTCGACATAGGATTAATTTGGAGTTCGACTCGTTGACAACGTCGTCTTTAGAGCCTCAAGGTACGTCGCTTCATCTGGCCACATACCTGGGCAAAAATCCGTGGGATGTTTTTATCGTGAATTCTATGTCTGCATGGCTGGCTCTGGGATTAGGGTCTCGCTGTTTCCGGACACTTCTTCGGCCATAAGCCAAATACGCCGGCGATAACACAAACCAAGCACGCAAGGATAATGCGAGCACTGACGCTCCTCGCGACCGGCGAAAGGACGCACGCGCAAACGGACCACGTACCTACGTCGTGGCGCGCAGCCATCATGCGTGCACGGTGCTCGATCTTTATCAGCGCTGCGCATTGCGGCATGCGCAGCGGCGCCACGCGGCAGGTCACGCGCACGGTATTTGTTTTAGGAACTTGGGGGTATTCCGCGGACAGTGGTGTGGATTAGCGAGCAAACGGGGGCGCAGCCGATATTCTAGTTGATAAGGTTTAGCTCGGGGGGGCTCCTATATCTAAATAATTTTTCTCGCCAACCACTACTCCAAATTTGCCTAAGTTTGTTGCATTTAAAAGAAAAGAAAGTAAAAATCTAGTGACTGCTGAAAGCGGAATTTTGATTCAGGCAGTACATTTTGTTATAGAAATTGTTGAAAATTTAAACATTTTCAGAAAACGAAACTGTCATGTTTACAACTCTAACTCAGCAGGGAAAAGCGACATCACAATCCTGTAGATTTCATATACTAGTACAACTAAAGCGGACAAAACTAATGCATTATACATGGCCCTTAAAGAATTTGTGAATGGGAGCTTTGCAACACCCGTGTAGACATTGGAACAAATTCAGGTCATATATAAATTATGACAAATTTGTCCGCTTTGGATGTTCTAACGGGCGCAGTTTACAGGACTGCGATATCTGTTCTTCGTGCAGAGTTGAAAATTATTTGCAAACGTGGTACTTCTATTTGTTTTAATCTTACCAAATTTCTGCAATTCTTGCAAAACATTCAGGTCATAAGTCATAATTCCGCTTCCTACATTCACTACAACTTATCTTTGTCGCTCAAATGCAACGAATTTGATTAAAAATGGCAGAGGGGTTATTTTAGAAAAGCATTTATACGCTTTACATGTATTCCAATAGGCGGCATATATGGTAGTATATATGGTAAGTACGTATCTGAGGAGCTGCAGGCCGTGCAACAGAATTAAAGACATATCGCGTGCGTACCTGAAACTGCCTCGCAGCGGCCGCGGCGCGCTGCAGCTCCTGAGAGTAGCAGTCGTGTACACTTTCCTTGGCTCCGGAGCTTCAGGCGAGCATCAGCAGCCCTGCATTGAGGGCTGCTGATGCATGCAGGGAAAATGGGTCGGAGCGCATATACGGCAGACATTACCAAATCCTGACTGTTAGCTTACCACTGTCGGTGAAAAGGAAAGTGCACAATTATTGCGTTTTACCGGTGCTTAAGTATGGGGCAGGAACTTGGAGGTTAAGAAAGAAGCTCGAGAACAAGTCATCGCAAAGAGCGATGGAACGAAAAATGTTAGGCGCAACGCTAAGAGAGAGGAAGAGAGCGGTGTGGATCAGAGAGCAAACGGGGATAGCCGATATTCAAACTGACATTAAGACAGAAAAAAATGGGGCTGGGCAGGCCAAGCAACGCGTAGAGCCGATAAACCGGTGGGCCATTACAGTTTGAGAATGGGTGTCAAGGGAAGAGAAGCGCAGTCAAGGACGGCATAAAATTTGGTGGGGTGATGAAATGGGGAAATCTGCTGGCGCTGGTTGGGATTAGCTAGTGCAAGACAGGGGTAATTGGTGATGTGGGGAGAGGCCTTCATCCTGCAGTGGACATTAAAAAAAAAGGCTGATGTGATGGTAATCATCACCATGATTACCAGCAAGGAAATGTAAAAACACGATTAATTTGGGCTGCCATGAAGTTGGCAGAACGTCGTACTGCTTCGGCGTAGCGTAAGCTGCTACGAGGAGAGCACTGAGGGAAGTGGGCCGTTCCCGGAGATAGCGCAGTCTGACACGGCGCCTAAGCACGAGCTGCCACGAGCAAAGAAGCCACGCGGGGCACGCACCCAGTGTTTCAAAGAACTGGCGGCATTCAAAACGAGAGAACTTTGTGTGCGATCATGACCTAGTGATTGGTTAGAGCCTCGGGCAGAAGTTCAATTCTACCATCGGTCACACGTTATTTGTTTTCTATTAAAACGAGGAGAGACAGGAAACTACCTACCTACCGACCGCAATGTACCAAGAATGAGGCAAAGAATGCTTCCCAACAAAAGAATGCGGGATCATACTGCAAGTGGAAGGTAGCCGGGAGGCCTACTTAACATTCATTGAATAGTTTGCTGGTGCTCAAAAAAAGATAAACAGACTCCGAAAACATTTAGATTTTGAAGCAGACTTTAAATATGTCCACGCAATATTATGGAGATAGGTAGCACCGCGCGGCGGAGTAGCTTGCTGTTCGACAGTCAGTTCGGAGAACCACAGCCGGCAGCGATCCGTTCTCTACTGAAAGCTTGGAGCTCCTAGTTCATTGATGTTTGATACGACTGTAGTTTTGCGAACGAGCTTTACACAAACGATGTCACCGTGGCTGCGACGTAAGTCAATTGTCAAGTGTCATGTAGCCACAAGGCGAAAGCGGGCCTTCAGAGCGAGCCCAGGGTGTGTCAGCGTCTGAGGGGTAATCAGCGTTCACCAAGGAAGCAGAATCGTCACAGCGAATATTTATTTTATTTATTTATTTACAGTGGACCCTACAGCGCCGAAGCATTACAGCGGGGGAGTGGGTACAACAGTACAGCGACGAGCAGTAACATAAAATCACACAGCGGGAGGACAAGAGAGCAATGTATCAAGACCAGTAAAACACAAAAGTAAACAATAGCTAAGTACAATACCTATTGTAATTCAGTCTACAGTAACTGGTTTGAAAGAACAGTATATCATCACAAGTCATTGATCAGTGGCTGGTTTTGAAAGAACCGTACAATCACGAGTCAAAAATTAACCTTCGAGTTTCCTATAGCGAGTTACCTTCGCCCGGAAACGCATCAGCGTCTCGCCTTGTGTGGTGCCACACGGAGAGGCTAGCCCTAATGCAAGTCGCGAGACCTGAAAGGAAATCGGTGCCCGTGTTGCATAAGCGCAGGCCACCGTACAAGCCCGCGAAGCGAGGACTGAAGGTCGCTCCTTGAACCCTATACCTTGGCACAGCGAACAACATGTGGGGTCGCCCAAAAGTGCCGAAGAAGCAGCAGATGTCGTGGAGGCATTGGCTATAAAATGTATCAACTTTGCAAAGCTACAGAGTGGTTGATGACAAGGCAAACATAGAGACGTCGGCGGAAAAGGCAGTCAGCACGATTAGCGAAGAAAGTTGGGCTATCTCGGTGCGTATTCTACAACTCAGGCATATTTATTTAGCCCTAGAGACGTAGGACAAGAACGATAAGCTCACCGGACAGGACGCCAGGCTTCAACTGAATTTTCGCCGAAACATTGATTTCCTAGGACGCATAGAACGCGGACACAAGGAAACAACGTTCATTTTTTAAATGCGAAGCATTTCTTGCCGGCGGCTCTGTCCGTCCCTCCATCCGCCGTGCGGTGTCCACACCGGCAGTGCGCATGCGCATCCTCCTCCCCCTCCTCTCCTTGTCTCATCTCTCCTCTCGGCATTCCTCCTCTCCTCTCCGGATTGCGCAACGAATGGCAACGCCTGCGGCTCCGCGCGCGAAAATGCGAAGCAGCTTAGGCTAGAGGTAGAGTGGGACGAGCGGCTGGGGTGGCGCATGCTTTGCAGTGAGACGCCCGATGTGGAAAAATACTGTGGCGGAGCTGCGATCGAAGTGGATTGGGCCGCATCAAGGTCGTGCTGTTGAAAACTGCTGGCGATACAGCTCGGCAGGGTCATTCGTACTACTTCGCGAGCTGATATTTGCGTTCAGACCGCTCAAATGGTGTTTATAATTGCATATGACATGTATTTATGCCTTAAGAATTTCTTGCTTTCTCTCCTTTATTTTATTTTATTTTTTAATGCCACTCGGTGATGCGCGTGCAGTGCGGCCGCAGTGTCGGCTTTCATTCTATGTTATTGTACGGTTCCTTTTCGAGAACAAATATTTTTCTCGTTCTTCAAGCAGCATGTATCTCTCGTGTGTATTGTTGCGCTGTCACAAAAGAGCGCGTAATCCAAGCGCGCGCCGCGTGACACGCAAGCCAGCGAAAGAACACGCCGGCCCCGCGGCAACTTTAACAGAGGGGGAGAGCGCATACGCCTCCAACAACAACGCGAACAACGGCGCCTGGACGTCTAGAAGAGCATCGACGAAGCGACGTTAACCGGAGAGAGAGAGAGCACACGCGTTTTTGAAACATCAAGATAACAGTGACGTTATTGTACAAAGGGAAGGCGTGTGCGTAGGCTCACGTATCGCTCCTCTTGTAACTGACCTTTAAAATTTGACTAGCGGGTTCAGGAATGCGTTGTCAGTATTTTTGTTGATAAAATTTGGGATATGTAGACGATTTTCTTATTTTACTAAAAGAGGTTGTCAGTGGCAGGCATTGTGTTCTAGCCGTTCATAATGCGTGCAAGAGGACTGAAGCTCATTCGTGAAATGCGTGTCGAGTGCAATTTCTAAGTTCCCGTATTAGGTTCAACGACATTTTACTCTTGACTTACAGCTCCCACAATGAAAGAGAAAAACGAAAGAAAGCAAACCTAACGTCAGCTATAACTCGGTTCGCTTCAAATAGCGAAACAATATGCAGAAACTATGGACGACGATTGCCAATGTAAACTAACTGCTGGAACAAACAAACGAGTGAGCGACAGTCCCCCTCCTCTCCGCCACTCGTTTACGCGAGAGCTCCCGCAACAAGGAGTTTGAGCCTCAGTAAGTCGGCCATAGCCTGGTTCTTGCGAGTTCGAGCTTGTGTAAGTCCTAAGCTAAATATTTTGCAATTGAAGTCATAATACATTTTTGATTGGCCGCCTGTTGTCACAAGAGCTATATACAGGGTAAGTTTACGGCTACTGCTTAACTTCTAGTTCTATCATCACATATTTGCATGTGCAGATTTCCACCGTCATGAGGTTGTAATCAAACAACCGCCCGTTTTTGTATTCCCGAGTGATTTTGCCTTCATATTTATGTTCGCTATTCACATTTCCCGGATTATGCTGTCCGCATAGATGAACTAAGGACACACGCCTAAGGTGCGCCATTCCAGTCTTAGTAACCGATAGCTTCCCGTTCTGTTCCAAGTGGCCATGTACTGCAACGCAGCAATGTGAGGCTTTATTAATCACGTTGAAGTGACGACCACTGGAAACCTCTCGGTTGACGATGAATATGACAAACTATTTACTGCACGAACTTGCGCCAGAAAACTGAGGTACGCATCATCGGCGATAGTGGCGATGCTGACAGCACGATTGTCTGTGGTTGAATTCAATGAAGCTTCTTGCAATCAGCCGCTTCGTTACAGAACGTCATCCTATAGGAAGTGACTCAACTGGCGGGAGGTCACGACAATTCCCGAATATGAGAATATGCTACCTGCATCGCATACATCAGGTACGAAAAAATCCGAGGACACCTAAGCACTTCTTGTGAGTTGTGAATGCGAAAGCATTAACGGCGCTGAGCTGTCCTTTCAGTTTTGCGCTCCGAGTAGTGTACCACAGCGGTACGTGCTGCCCGAGCCGGCGAGCATCCTGCGGTGCCAACGCCGCGTGCCACCGACGCGGCGATGCCCTCTCCTCTCACGCAACGCCTGGCCCGCTAGCGCTGTAGGTGTGTTCCTTTTCGCCTGCTCTGCTCCGTCGAGGCGAACTCGTGACGTGGCGCCGCAGCCAATGGGATTTTAGGTGCCGTTTCGCTGCCACAAACGACAGACGCCAGCTTTTTCGCTCAATGGGCCAGTTGACGCTTTCGCATCAATAACAGTAATGTCACTGTGAAAAATTACAGGCGTTGTAGCTTTCTAATAACGGGAGGTAAAATTGAGCTTTGTTAGCAGACAGGGCGAAAACACTGACCGGTGCGGCCAAGACTAGAAATTAAAACTTCACTGGAAGTGCGCGTGATATTACCATGCAAACACTGCATCAATTATTTTCTTTTTATTTCCGAAGTCACAGCTTGCCCTCACGTAACCTACTCCTAAATTACACCACTGCCCGTGATTCTTTCTGTCAGCAAGAGATGCTCTACAAGTGGGCATCTTTTATAGTGTTTCGGCAGTTTTACTTTGTAGAAACAAGCATGCCCACACCGCGCCCCTTCTTTTCAGATTTCTTTTTCTGTTCCAACGTTCCCACGTGTGACAGTCCCCATGTGATGAGTTTCACAGATTTTTGAAGCCATCGTCTGTAACAACGTACACCTACATTTATATGTTCATTCTTTAGTTGTTCGTCAGTTCCTACGCACTTGGCTATTTTACTGCTGCTGCTTCCCTGTATAAAACATCACAGCAGCGCCACTCATACCTCTCAGTAATTGCTCTGTTTGCTTGAAAACAAAAGCCTGTAATTTCTATGGCGGAATCGTACGACACACTGTTGAACCAGAGCCCAATGCATTATTTAGACACGCACTATGTTGGGCGAGTTGCTACATACCGAGTCGGGGTAGTGTGGCGCAGAGTAAAAACACAGTGAAAAAAAAAAATAGACGGAAAGCTTGCCAATTTGCAACTAAATTTATCGTTCTCAACAATTTAATGTTATTCTGCGCATCTCTACTGAGCTTATAATTGGATGTTCGCTCCCGATACAATTTTAACGCTGTTTAGGGCCCCGTGTCGCAGAAAATCCGGCGTCGGCAACCGGCGTGTGATCGCGGGTGGCGGAGGAAATCATCCAACCACATCGACCGCGCAGGCCATCCGCGTGGTGCCAGGTTTTGGTGAACAAAAATTTAATTTCTCACAGTGAAATCCGTCAGAAAAATGGTAAAGTACGACTTTACCATTCGGCGTCGGATTGTAATTTGAATGTACGAGAAAACCTAATTCTGCTACGAGGAAACTCAAACACAAACCCCTTTTCCAGCATTTCTACCAGACCTGCGCGCGTCGGGGCAATAGCAAACAATTAATAAAGTAATCAAAAAGGTGATAAGGCCTTCACATTTTAATATAAGAAAAATTATATTGCCCCTGAAAAAACGTCTTTCCAGCAATGCATATCAGTTTAAATGTGAAGCCTACTTTCCGTATGCGAACGGTTCCCGATAACGCTATTGCGTTCTACTCTTAAAGGCGAAGCTTAAGCGTCCTCTAATTTTAGTTGAAAGTTGGCGCTCTTTCTGTCTCCTTTTTTCTTGCGTGTTTCTACCTTGCGCCAGAGAGTATACCTTGAATGCAGTATTTAACGTAGGCGCGATGCGTGGAGCAGCTGACGGCAGCAATAATATTGAAGTGGTGGCTGGGGCTTATCTCGGGAAGTCAGTAGGGCCAAGGGTGTGGAAGCTGCAGAAACTTCACGTGCGAAGCGTCACAGCGAATGGTCGCTTTATAATCTGAGCCCTCAACTGCATCGAAGGATGTCACCGCCTCGGTCCGTTTTTTGTTACTGAATGTCCTTATTCCTGCGCGTTACCACTCAAGGTATAACGCGAGCTTGCGGTCGCCTGTCTCGTGCACCCATATACCTCGTCCCTCGCGCCGTTGATTGCGAGCTGTCGGGGTTGCCGCCGGCACTTCCGCGGGGCGGCGATGCCGTCTAGCTTTGCGCTGCTAGTTCTTCGTAATGCATAGCATTACAACTAAGCCCAAGTCATAACGCTCTCATTAACGAGGCTTTCGCTGACCACTCAGTCACTTGTTAGCATTCTCTGAGCTCGAACCCGCGGTGGAAGCTAGCGCTGACGAGACGCTAGGACCACGGCACGGACACACAACCACCGGGCGAAAACTTTGCAGCGACCACTGCCAAAGCAAAATCGCCGGCCCGCACCACTTAGGACAGTTTTAATTTCGTATAGACGCGACTGTTTTACAGGCAGCAACGCCTATGTGATACTTGAGGCGTCCGTTCAGCTTGCCTTTCGATGGTAAGCGGGCGAGTACTTCCACGTGCGGTAAATCGATGCCACGTCCGCGACTTCTTTGATAATCTCTTTGCTCTCCAAGGAGCCTCCTCGCGCATGGACGATATTCTGCGATTCCAAGCCAGCTCTTCAAACAATTGACTGTGTCCTCAGGTGGGGCCCGTATTATTCAATGGCTATATAAATCGCAGAGCTTCTCGACCACGCAAATAGAAATGGCCATATTATCACCTTTCAGTGGATACCTTCACACTGTGGTGTGAGAGGGAACGAACTGCCAGACGCTAAAGCGAAATCTGCTTTAAACAATGCGACTGAAGTACGCATTCCATTCTCACTGTCATATGTAAGAGGCCGCCGGTGGCGCGAAAAAGAAAAGGAGCACGAGAAACACGGGGTTCCGAACGGCGCGAGCGCGCGAGCGCGCGAGGCGCACGAACCGAGGCATAGTCGAGGGATGAACGGCGCTGTCCGTGGTTTTTCAACGTGGCACCGGGTCAGGAAGGTCGCATCTCCAGCTATGTTCTGGCGACGGGAGACTTGGGGGTCTGGTTGAGTCCGCGACGCTGGCCGTCCAAGGTGTGGCCGTCGACCTCGGCAAGTTCGGGCGAGGCTCCTGGACGGGCTGCAGCTTCTCACGGCAGGACCAGGCACCCCAGAGAGGATCCCCCTTCTGCGGCAGACCGGCACGTTCGAATCTCCTCGGGACGACACGTCCGCACTCCTGAAGAAGTTGCGACGCATCCCGACGCTAGGCCTAGGCAGGTGGGCCTAAGCTACGGCGAACGCCATCAATGACGAGATGATGAGCTCGCCACCGACGGAGCACTAATGAGTTAAACACCGACAAAAGAGACGACGCGACGACAGCGAGGCACAGACGTCTGCAGAATCGACAAGGGCGCTGAATTCGGAGAGAAAGAGCCGACGAGCTTCGGACTCGGACAAACGTGCAACGACGAACACAACAAGGTGACTCTAGAGTCACTGGAAAAATTTTAGAGTATCGCATTTGTTTTCCGCGCGCCGCCTCCTGCCGCGGCCACCGGTGATTGGGGCGCTCGTGTCACGTGACCTTTTGCCGCCATATTTCTTCCAAGCCCTTTCAGTTGGCACGTCGAACCCGTAGCGCACGCACCGCGCACGGAGAGCACTTCGCCGTTTCGTTCAACGCTTGCGTTGCGCTTGCGAACACAGGCGTCAGAAATAACCCATCATCATGCCTGGTTGCTGCGCCTTCGGGTGTAGCAACCGAACGGAGTCCGGGAAGGCATTTTTCTCTATTCCGTGCTGGAAGGACGACGGTGAACCACGTTCTGCGTGGCTCCACAGAATTGGCCGCAAAAACTTCGCGCCCTCGAAGAACACCCGCTTGTGCGAGGTAAGTTTCTTGAATAACTAGTTTGCTGGACAATTATTGCTTTCAAGTGACTGTACTTGCGTGTGACCGCTGAACTTTACCTGTCCAGTTCACGCTCATCGCTCTGGGTGCGGCTATTGAACACTATGTAGCTAGCACACGTGGTTTTGAGTGAGCTGTTCTGTTCGCGTGGCTCGCTTTGTTTCATGCTATTGAAAATCGCCCAGTACCTATCTTTCAAGTAAGGTCTCCGGTTCGCGAGGCCCGCTCTGCTTTGCGCTATTGTTTCCAGTAAACTGTTCGGTTCGCGCGGCTCGCTTTGTTTTGCGCTATTGAAAATTGCCCAGTACCTATGTTTCAAGTCACTTAGTGCTGTTGAAAACATCGCACTACGAACTTTCTAGCAAGCTCTCCACTGTTTCATTCGGTTTGCGCGCCGCGTTTGAAGAAAACGTACATACATGTCAAGCAAGCTGCAGTGCTTGATTCGCGCGGCTCGATGGAAACAACAAACATGCATTTCAAGTGAGCATGTTGTGCTACAAAGTAAAAGGAGGCGGTTCCCATGAATAACGTGTTTTAAGCAAGCACCAGGTCTACACAGAAAATGTTGCTTCAAAATGTCTTCTATAGATTTCCTAACTCTTTTTTTTGCGACTACTTACACTTTAGATATTTTAAGCACTGTCACAGGGTAGGTTTATTAACATTGCTATTTTTCTTTGTTTTCTCCATGGACAAACTATAGGACCATTTCATTCCTGATGATTTTGAGAAACCAAGAGTCGAATCGGAAGACGGTATGCTGTTGTCATGCTTGACGAAATAAATTGTTGTTGTGACTGTTGTGAAATAAATATGTTGCTTGCCTCCACATCTTACTTTGTGACTGCATGCTGTTCTGAAAATGGGAATTTTGCTGACAGCATGAAGCAATTCGGGGACAAATGGTATGGTGTCCCTTATACAGGGAGGCTGTAAAATAGTAATTTTTATTGCAAACCTGCTACAGCATGATTACGAATGCTTGTCAACTGGCACAGCACCTCTATAAACAGCCTCATACATATTTTTATGCCGTGAGTGCAGCGACAAGAACATCATTTAAAACATAGAAGTGCTGAATGTTAGAATTCCGTTTCAGAAACCTAGTTTTTACCGTGTCTTCGCAACTTTTTTTTTCGAAAACGTCTTTTTGTGTTAATGATCCGATTCACATAAAGGGTATACAATAAAAGGAGCATGATCGAAAATAAATATAGGAAAACCGCACCACTGTTTAGTACTGGCAATGTCAACACAATACTCCAGAACACAGTAACAGATTGGAAATAAGTGCGCTAAAAGGTTGACATTATCAAAGGTATAAAAAAAAAACATTCGCACACATTCTTTATAGCCGTATGCGGATACCTGCTTGAGTTTCGCGTGAATTAAAAGCTGTTAACCAGTCAGTTTACAACGTTACCTTCAGAGAGCTTATTTCACAAATCGACGAGAACATTACAAGCACGCATTCGCAAACACGCCAGTAGCCGCAAGACGCGAAGTTTGCTTGCAGAGGCTGCTGGCGTTTTATCACTGATACGTGACAGGCAACTTTATAAATCTACATAAAAATTACTGCTTAAGCTTCGCTCCGATTATACAGATAAACAAGCGCAGCAGTAAGCTGTTTACACTTGCTTGCTTTTGTACTTCGAAAGGACGCGAACGAGCACTATGAAGGCAACCTGAACACCCACTGCATATTCCATCGGCTGTCAAGCTGCGTTTTTAGCGCAAACACAACCTCAGGGCCCAGTTTTCATGTAAAAGACGTTTCAAGCGAATTCACTGGGCGCATACAAGTATGTTTGCAGCAGCTCTGCACATAGCACTTGACGCAAGACGAAGTCCAAAAGCGACACGTAGAGCATCGGAACCATCGCCGCACATTTTATACGTTCCGTCGCTTACCGCGCAGTACGTTCATTTCCGTCGATATCCTGATGTCACTTGTGGCATCCATTTGAAGAAAAACACAAAAATAATCCAGTTTCGTGAAACGGGACTCGAAATCTAGGGGGGAAATCCGCCAGTTAAGTCAACGCTACTCAATGCACGCTGGCACCGCTACAGCGCGTCGGCGGTCTGGAAGGAACATGGCCGCCGCCACCCAATGTTGCCGGCATGCCGCGTACCTTTGCGGTACTCTGTTTTTCCAGTGACTCTAGGTGACTCTTATTCGCCGCGTCCTAGCGTTAATACAAGGTTGCCTGACTTTGGTGGATTAGCCGCCACAGACGAGTGTAGGCACAAATGTAGGCTTTAGGTTGTAACTTCGTTAGTATTGTCCCCGCGGTGTGTTTTAGTGTGCTTGTTTATTTTTGTTTCCTTTCGTTCGGGTCTTGGGTTCGTTCGTAATTAAAAATCCTTTTGCTGTGTTGCCATGCGCCTGCCTACTCCATCTCCTCTAACACCTGCACGCCCCCGAGATCGGTGACAAAACACATCACACTCACGAACAGACACAAATGCAACCAGACGGATAGTTGCGTAATACGCAATTGTACGTTGGAGCACTGGACACAACCAGATCGTCAACACACGCGAGTGCATAAATGGGGCCCATAAATGAAACACCGCATTCCTCACAAGCTCAAAAGAAGCCAAACAAGCATGGTGGACCGGATTCGCCTTGGTGTCGCATTCACGAATCGTTATAGACATATGATTGGTTGCAGTGACATTAACCCCAATTGTGAATACTGCCAGGTACCAGAAACACTTGAGCATATATTTTGCGTTTGTCCCGCGTACGCACAAGAACAACAGAAACTGGTCTCTTCAATTGCAAAAGTCGGCAAGAGGCCCCTATCAGACGAGTTTATTTTAGGTCCTTGGCCCAATGCAAGCACCGCAGCCCTGATAACCAGTGCCGCTTTAGTCTTTCTACTAGCCACTGGCACGGCTTTAGAGATGCCACAACGTTGTAAACTTGTATATACACACCTCCTCCTCTTATCATCATCATTCATTAACCCTTTTCCTCCCCGTCCCTTTTCCCCAGTGTAGAGTAGCAGGCCAGAGCAAGTTACAGCTCTGGCCGACGTCCCTGCCTTTCTGTAAATACATGTTTCTCTCTCTCTCTTTGCTCTGAAGGACGGGGTTCATTCTCTGCAGTTTGCAAGCTGTGATGATGATGATTATTATTGTGGTTTATTGGCGCAAGGGCCAGATGTGGCCAAAGAGCGCCAAGACGATGGTAATGGCTTGTTAGTGGTACATGAATAGTGGACTATATGAACATTAGATGTGATATGGCTGTAAATGGGCCTAAAAACAGTCGCTGTAAAGTGCGTAAAATCTATACGTAATAAGATTATGGCAATGACTAATTATGTGTACTATGGACATGAACAATGCATTGCGAAGGAATTCAAGCAAGCTGTGATGGTTTGTTGACGATAGTAAACCCTGTCGCTGCGTACTCTCGATAACGTGCCCCCGATTGGAACTGAGACATATTCAACTAGCGCTGGAAAGACGTAGGACAAGAAGTACACGGAGGACACGACGCTAGACTTCAAATGAATCTTTACCTTGCTGAAACGTAGAATCCTTGGGATGCGCAGTACCCGGACAAAAGGAATCTTTGTTTTTCTTTGCACACAGAACGTATCGAAACGCAGCTATTATCGAGATACGAAAGTCGATACGCAGTTATAATCAACGTAAGGGCACTCTTTTGTACTGAGGCGCAGCGATGGAGTGTTCACGGACCTATCAGCCGCGTTTTAGATCCATAACGCATCCCATATTTCCTTATCGGCCTGCCTCCAGAGCCGTCTGAGCAGTCGTGTTCCGTGAAAATGATGGGTGCATGAGCACCTAGGCCCTTCTCAGCCGATCATTCAAGGAAGACAGCGAAATTTCCAAATCCGTAGCACCACACCAAAAACACATCTCGCTAGGCCACTAAAAATCCCTAAATCCTTCGCGTAAACCGCATCTGGTAAAGCTTCTCAAGCGGGTAAATTTTACATATAAATTCACAGACCGCGTACAATTGCTACAATGTTTACGAAGTTGTTGCAAAAGTTCTACTGAAGAATTAGAGCGGTGTTAAACACATCAATTTTGTCCGCTTTATATATTGCTAAATTGTGATATCGTTTTCCCTTGCTGATTACACAGTTTAAACTTGATGATTCAGTCCTTTTCTTTAATTTAGAAAATATCAACAAGAAAAAAAAAACTCTTCCAAAAGAACTTGATGGCTTGAATAAAAATGTGCTTCCTACAGTCACTAGATCATTCTTTCGTTTATTTTAAATGCCAGAAAACTTCATCAAAATCGGTGTAGTAATTGCCGAGAAAAACGATTTCTCCGTTTTCATGTATTTAGATAGGAGAAGTCGAACTGAGGACGCCGTCGCCTTGCAGAGTCAGCACACTGCCTGCGTCAACTCCAGGCTGTTCATTTTGTTCTTCGAAGAGAGCTGCTTTGACATTTCGTGACAAGTCGTGACACTTCAAGTCATGACATGTGCCCTCCAGTCGGAGACAAGAAAGAAGAATGTAGTACAGGGAAGGAAGGCCGGCAGCCGTTTTTTATTTATTATTATTTTTTGTCTGTGTAATCAATGCGTAAAGAAATGCGCGGCAAGCTGCCGCATTGAATGGAATACACTGTAAAAATTGTTGCAGTAAATGATGGAAAATATCTTGGCATCTCTATTTCCAACTATTTATCGCTCAAAATGACGGCGGGCCGATATTTTGTAAGGCGCACAGCACGACATATATGCGGCACGTACGGCTGCCAATCTAATCGCGTTATTATCCCGAGCGATCCTTTTCTTTTTCAAAAAGTGGTATTCGTTAGTTTTCCTTCTCTCCTTGTTCACGACGACGGAAACGCCTTGTTGCAATGACGACGATTGCCTGCCAAAAACGATGAAATAATGACCGTTACAGGGACAGCCAGTTTTCAGTGGCGCAAAGGCGAGAGCACCAACGCAGGCACCTTTCATGACTTCGTGTCGTGCTTATTACTGATATCGTTCTAAAATCAGTGCTATTGCGTAAACATTTTGTCGAAAGCAAGATAACCGCAGGCGTAAGACGGCGCTTTAGATCTCAAAATTAGGGGTGTTCGAATAGCGAAATTTTCGAATCGAAAACGAATATTCCAGAAATACTACCTTTGAATATCCAATATACATTGTCATTTCTAAACAAAGCCAAATATAAACTTCGGAGTTGGCTTGGTAAAAACTAAACTTTATTTACTATATTTCATACTTGTATTTAATACCACTCACAACAGGAAGTCCTCTCATTTGATGAGCTTGAATGTAAAAAAACGCTTCCTTTCTGTTATCGGCTGCCAGCAGAATTAGTTGGCCCGTCCTGCCTAGCATCAATTTCTCTCCTTCGAAACATCAACAAGTGTTGTTGCCCTTTATACTGGAGGCGAAACGAGTATTTCACAAGTTCGGGTAGTGTACACTCGAAACGAATAGCAAATACTATTCTACATAAAATGGATCCGAAGCGCACAAACCTTGGGATACTTTTTGACCGTCTCGAGGAAGAAATTCTGGAACTCGGTGTTGGGGTCGACGTTCCAGTACTTGATCTTCCTCCGCATGAACCCCAAGTTGGCACCCGAGCCTGCGCCAACCTCGAGCACTCGAATCGCACCGTCGGCGCGCAGTTCGGGGTCGCTAGACTCGATCTCGTCCAGCGCCGCGATCGTTTCGCGTCGAGTGTCTTGGAAGTAGTCTCGCCACAGCCGGCCAGCCACGGCCATAATTCGCACAAAGAACCACTGGCGCGCTCGCAGGCTCAGCAGCAGCAGCGGCAGAAGCAGGAGTCCGGTGCAAGAGATGCACGCTACCACAAGGCAGTCGAAGACGCGGCGAAGCCTTCGCTCCATGTCGGCAGCGCTCTGTGCCCGTTCACGAATGCGCGGGAGAACAAAGACGCACGATTGCAGCCTATGTGCGCAGAGCGAAAGAGCGAGAAAGTAGCTGTGTGCACACGTGAGCTCCGAGACTTCCACTTGTTGCGCTCGAATAGTCGGCGTTGTTGTGTGGCGGAGTCGGAAGCAGACGACCCTGCCAAAGGCGGTGCACTCGATTGATTAGAAGATGATAGGCGACGCAAGCGTAGTGGGGCAATCGAAGCCGTCCTGTGCCAGTGCGGTTTGGCTTCTATCCAGGCCGAAAGTGAAATACGGGTGGCGAAGCGACCAATGTACCAAAACGCAGCCAACGGCGACAGAGCGCGTCGAAGTGCCGGGTCTCCGCAGCTGCAACCTCGTTTACGACTCGCCGGCGGAATACGGTCAGCGCTGTGTCTAGCTGTAGATGCTGTATGCACCTGTGGCTGAAGTACTTTGCACGAGAGAAAAGAAACTACTCGAAGTGCAGGACTTACACCACCGAGTGCACCGTAGAATAAAGAACCACACTGCACAACGGCAACGTAGGGGCGTCTCGCTTCCGGTACAAGCGAGCAGCAAACTCGTTTTATCGCGGGACCCTAAATCTGGAGCGCCGGTCCCGGCATCTCCCGAGAAAAATAAGAAGCTAATCGCCATATTCTGTAGCGATGTCTGCTGTGGCGGAAGGTTCAAATTCGCGCTCGGCGACCACGTTTTCTATATGTGCTATTTTCGACGTATAGACTGCGCACGCGCATTAGTCCGTTGTAAGCGTCTCTTGAAACGCTGCCCGAGAGCTAAAACAAATTTTCACTGGTTGAATTTGCGATAAAAAAAGGGAAAGAAGGAAAGTGTGTCGTATTATTAGAAAAGTAGATGCGGTGTTATAACTTCTTTATACCAATTCGAGTTTATTGAAATAGTAATGAATTTTATTAAGATAACAATGAATATTTACTATATCATCAAGGTACGACTTATAGTCAGCACAGTAGCAGTGAAAGCCCCGTTGCGCCTGTCATGTTGGCAGTCATCGACAGCCACGCTGCACTAAAGAAAGGCCCTGAGCCTGCCTGCAACGTCGCAGAGCTCTTCGCCCCACATTCAGCGCTTCAGACGAGCTCTCACCTTGACCCCTTCCGATGCACAGATTCCGGGCGGTAGCCTTCGTTGTCAAAACAAAATAAGGAAAAAATGAAGGGAAGAAAAAGACGGGAAATGAAACAGAGACACGGCGCTTACTTGCAAATGACTATTTAATTGATGTGGTGCAAAATATACGCACGTTTTTTCTTTCGTGTTTTTTTTGTCGTTTTTTTCGTTATAAATATCATGTACGAAGTAGTCCAACAGCACAGCTGCTGAAGGTCTCCCTTTTACTTGTTTTTACTGAACGAGAAGATGCCTGTCCACCAAGAGAGAGAGAGAAGCTCTTTACAGGACAGCAGATATTTTTTGCCGGCTGCGCATATGACCGCTCACATGCTACTCTGCATAGGGAGAGGGAAGGCGAAGACAGCGCCCACGAAGAATCATCTTTGCCATCAGGGCTGCTTGAGCCGGGTTCTGAAGGAATAAATCAATCAATAATTTGTTTAACATGCTCAGGAACAATAGTGAGCTGTGAGTGTAAGTGCACAGAGAAAGAAAAACAGAAGAAGAAATGTAAAACAGCTATCAGCAGAATTAGTTATGGGATTAAAAATATCACAAGAAAAAAATTAAGAACTTGATAAACAGCCACATAAAGAGTATCAATGCAGCAATAAAGACGCAAGTGAGAGACGGATTGAATGTACGGACAAAAAGGAAAACTACGATTAAACAGGAGAGGAGTGAAGCTAGAAAGGAGGCTCTTGAAGAAGTCAGAAGCTGGGAAGAAAGAGACCACACGCTTTTAAATATATTGTCACAGGAAATGGTATAACTGAAAATATATTTACAAAATATTTACAGCGAGCTGGAGTACTGCCAAGATGGCGGAAAGACAATCTCTTCAATCGTCGTCTTGTTCACCCAAATGGTCAACGTCATCTTTGTCCCATTGTGCGCAGTCTCGTAACATTAACCTCCGGCCGGAAAAGCGCCGAACCGGCGCCTAAGATGGGCGCGAGGTATGGCTTGAGGCGGGCCACGTGCACGACGTCTGAGGAAGGAGAAGACGTGGTAGAATCGAGCGGGGCTATTTCGTAAGTGACATCTGTCAATTGTCGCAGGACGCGATAGGGGCCAGAGTATCTCCAAAGTAGTTTTTCGGAAAGGCCAACGTGCCCAGACGGGGATCAGACAAGGACAAGATCACCCGCACTGAAGCGGGCGTCCCGGTGGTGGGCATCGTACAACTTCTGCTGTGACTGCGACGCAGAGAGGGGAAGACGGACAATGTGACGTGCCTTTTCTGCTGTAGCAATGGCGTCGCGCGCGTATTCAGTAGGCAGTGCGGCAGGGGTCGAAATAAGTGTGTCAAAAGGGAGTGTTGGTTCTCGTCCGTATAGAAGATAGAAGGGAGAGTAGCCGGCGGTGTCATGGCGTGAGGAGTTATATGCAAAGGTGACAAAAGGTAGCGCAGTGTCCCAGTCATGGTGATGAGACGAAACATACATTGAGAGCATATCAGTGATACTGCGATTCAGACGTTCAGTAAGACTGTTCGTTTGGGGGTGGTATGCAGTCGTAAGTTTGTGTTTGGTGGCACAGGCACAAGAACGAAGTAAGTCTTCAATGACTTTAGATAAGAAGTAGCGACCCCGGTCGGTGAGAAGTTGACGAGGAGCGCCGTGATGTAAAATTACGTCTTGCATCAAGAAGTCAGCGACGTCTGTAGCGCCACTGGTCGGGAGAGGTCTTGTGATAGCGTAACGGGTCGCATAATACGTAGCACCGGCAATCCATTTATTGCCAGCGCTGGAGAGAGGGAAGGGGCCGAGAAGGTCGAGGCCAACACGAAAAAATGGCTCGGCGGGTATGTCAATAGGCTGGAGGAGCCCAGCTGGAGGAAGAGATGGCCTCTTCCGGCGTTGGCACGATGCGCAGGCAGCGACATAACGTTGAACAGAACGGTAGAGACCGGGCCAGAAAAAGCGTCGCCGTACACGGTCATACGTCCTGGAAACACCAAGGTGGCCGGCTGTTGGGACATCATGCAGTTGCTCGAGTACGGTCGCCCGAAGGTGTGCGGGAACGACGAGTAGTAGTTCCGGTCCCTCGGGGTGCATAATACGGCGATATAATGTGCCATTTACAATGACAAACAGGCGAAGTGACCGGTCCGACGAGCCAGACCGCAGGCCATTGATGAGATCATTTAGAGACGTGTCCCGCCGTTGCTCGTCACCAATGTGGCTGAAACAGGAGAGCAAGAAAAGGCCAGGTGGTGTATCCTCCGTGGTAGCTTCGGGGGCATCAACGGGGTGCCGAGACAAGCAGTCGGCATCCTGGTGTAGTCGGCCAGACTTGTACACCACAGTGTACGTGAATTCCTGGAGACGTAGAGCCCAGCGACCTAGACGCCCAGTTGGGTCCTTGAGGCTCGAAAGCCAGCAGAGAGCGTGGTGGTCAGTGGTAACATTAAAAGGCCGCCCGTATAAGTAGGGGCGAAATTTGCTAACTACCCAAACAAGAGCGAGGCACTCGCGCTCGGTAACGGAATAATTGCGCTCGGCAGGGGAAAGAAGCCGGCTGGCGTACGCAATAACTCGATCACAACCACGTTGGCATTGGGCTAAAACAGCACCAATTCCATAGCCACTCGCGTCTGTGCGTACTTCAGTTGGAGCATTGGGATCAAAGTGGGCGAGAATCGGCGGGGTAGTGAGTAGCGTGATAAGGTTTGAAAAGGCTATGGCTTGAGCGAAACCCCACGAAAACGGAGCGTCTTTCCTGAGATCTGTTAGTGGACGGGCTATGTCTGCAAAATTTTTGACAAATCGTCGGAAATACGAGCACAAGCCCACAAAGCTCCGAACATCCTTGGCACAAGTTGGTACAGGGAACTCGATGACAGCACGAACCTTAGCGGGGTCGGGACGGACGCCAGTTGAACCGGCGAGATGCCCGAGGATGGTAATTTGGCGGTGACCGAAGTGGCATTTAGAAGAATTAAGTTGTAGCCCAGCCGCACGAAACACCGATAGGATGGATGAAAGACGTGTGAAGTGTGTGGGAAATGTCGAGGAGAACACGATCACGTCGTCCAGGTAGCACAGGCAGATAGACCATTTAAAGCTGTGCAACAGCGTGTCCATCATTCGCTCGAATGTGGCCGGGGCATTGCACAAGCCAAATGGCTTAACTTTGAACTGATAGAGGCCGTCAGCTGTAACAAAGGCTGTCTTTTCACGGTCCCTGTCGTCCACGGCGATCTGCCAGTAACCAGAGCGCAGGTCGATGGATGAAAAATAGGTCGCGCCGTGAAGGCAATCCAAAGCGTCATCAATTCGTGGAAGAGGATATACATCCTTCTTGGTGATCTTATTGAGATGCCGATAATCAACGCAAAATCGCCAACTGTTGTCTTTCTTTTTAACTAAGGTAACAGGGGAAGCCCATGGGCTCGCGGACGGCTCAATAATGGCTTTTGAAAGCATCTTGTCAACCTCTTGTTGAATAACTTGGCGCTTGGATGGTGACACGCGATAAGGTCGCCGGTGAATCGGAGGCGCATCGCCAGTATGTATGCGATGTTTGACGAGAGAGGTTTGACCTATGGAACGGCCGTCAAAGTCGAAGATGTCGGAGTATGTGACGAGCAAATGACGGAGGTCATCGACTTGGGAGGGCAGAAGGTCCGGGGCAATCATCTTTGTGATAGCACTCTGTACCGACGGAGAAGTGGGCGCGTCGGTGGACAAAATTGCTGGCGTAGGATCAGATGACAGTGATGAAATCTGGCACTCATCTGATGGTGACAGGGTGGCCAAAACTATGCCTTCGGGAAGAACTTGAGGACAGAGTCCGAAGTTCAAGAGGGGCAGGCAAGTCTGGTTTGTCGCAACAGTCACAACAGTGTGGGGAAAGCAAATGTGCGACAAAAGGACACTGGTATACGGAGTAACCACATAGTCACCATCCGGTACACTGGGGAAAGGTACAGCGACAATACAGGTGAGTGCTTGGGGTGGCAAACGAACAAACTCGGCACAAGAGAGCTGGCTCTGGACTGCGTCAGGAGCGTCTAGTGAAGCGGGAAAGTCAAGTTCAACGACACCGGCCGAGCAGTCAAATACAGCGGAGTGGTCAGTCAAGAAATCAAGTCCAAGGATTACGTCATGAGGGCATTGGCGAAGAACATGAAACAACACGGACGTGTGGCGGCCAGCGACGCTCACGCGTGCGGTGCACATTCCAAGCACGGCTGGAGTTTCACCGTCAGCGACACGCACAGCGCGGGACTTGGCAGGTGTGAGCACTTTATGTAAGCGTTCACGAAGATCAGAGCTCATGATACAAATATGGCACCGGTGTCGATAAGGGCAGTAACGGGTAGGCCATCCACTTATATACGGCAAGTTGGTTCTCGTGCGTGGGCAAGGTCAAAAGAGGCTTTTCAGGTCGTGGGTCTAATACAGCGTCACCTCCGGGAGCTACATTGCTCAGTTTTTCTGGGAAGAGCGGCCAGAGGGGTGCGGCGATGAATAGCGGCGAGGCAGAGGGGACCGGGAACGACGATCGTGCGGAAAAGGTGAACGGCTGGAGCTGCGGGTTGGTACAGGAGCGTCTCGGAGCGGTGAGTTGTTACGAGCGGGAAACTGCAGGGGTCAATTGTCGTCACGGCGAATGTCAAAAAATGAGCGAGGGGAGGAAGGTTGGCGATACCGGAAGTGACGGGAAATATGTCCAACGCCGTGGCAATGAAAACATATGGGCTTATCGTCCTGGGTTCTCCACTGGGCCGGATCCCGATAGCGGCGCAACCAGTGGCGCACCGACGGGGGGGATTCGGGGGTTGTAACCCCCCCCCCCCCCCTGAGGCCGACTTAACCCCCCCTTTTGTTTAACCCATTTTCTTTCCTTACGCATTTCCGTACTGCAACTAAGATGTAAGACGCGCAATCGTCTGCACACTCGCAAAAAGCGCATTTTTTTTACAATTTCCCGTGAAAAAAATCGAAATTAGTGCTGTTTAGATGGTATTGGCAAACTGTCAACCCCCCCCTGGCAGAGATCCTGGGTGCGCTACTGGGCGCAACGTTGCTGTATTTCTGCAAGCCAGAAGAACAGAGCTAACCCGAGGGTGAGGAAGGGATGCCACAGGCTGGAGTCCTGCGTTAGCCAGCTCTTCCCTCACGACGGCTTGTAATAAAGAGACTGTCGGTCGGGAGTCGTCGGAAGCGCGTGAGAAATAGGAAGGTGGCGACGCCGCCTGAATCTCACGACGAACGATGCGGACAAGGCTATCGGTGGTCGGTTGCTGATTGGGCGGCTGAACATCCGCGCAGGACGATGTAGCGGCCGTGTTTGGAAGCCGCATGAATTGTTGGGCGATGCGGCGACTCTTGAGTGTTTCAAAACGCCGACATTCTTTGATAATGTCTTCAACGGTCGAGCAGTTCTTAAAGACCAGCAAGCTGAAAGCATCATCAGCAATGCCTTTTGAAGCCAATCACGTGACTTACTTTGTCCGCCTCGGACATGGTGGCATCAACTCGGCGGCAAAGGGCGATAACTTCAAGGATGTACGACACGTACGACTCCGTGTGAGATTGGGCGCGACAGGAGAGATCTTTCGAAGCGGCGCTCTGGCGGCCAATTGGTTTGCCAAATAGGTCACGAAGCTTCTGCTTACATAGATCCCAGCTGGTCAGCTCCGTTTCATGAGTGTCAAACCAGACGCGTGCTGTCCCACTCAGGTAGAAACCACATTAGCGAGTGTCACTGTCGGGTCCCACCGATTGTTGGTTGCGACGTGCTCATAATTCCTTATCCAGTCATCAACTTCGACGTTGTCGGTGCCGCAAAAAGATCCTGGGTCGCGGTGTTGGATCAAGATCACTAGCTGTGGTGCCGGTGGTGCGCTTGACGCAATATCCCCGCCTGTTGCATGGTGGAACTTGCCAGGACACGTCCGCTACGGAGTTCCGTCTTGAGTAGTACCCCAGCACTTCCACCAAAATGTCACGGGAAACGGTATAACTGAAAATATATTTACAAAATATTTACAGCGAGCTGTAGTACTGCCAAGATGGCGGAAAGACAATCTCTTCAATCGTCGTCTTGTTCACCCAAATGTTCAACGTCATCTTTGTCCCATTGTGCGCAGTCTCGTAACAATATCAATCAATCAACCAGTCCATCAATCAATTAATCAACCAAATGTTTATTATAGTGCCCAGGAACTGGTACGGTCCTTCGTATTGGGGCACTTAAAAAGTAACGCGCAAGACAAAATATACAAATAAGACATATGTGGCAGACAAACAATGCGAGATGAAGAAACAAACAGAAAACGAGGAGGCGGGCGTAAAAGGGAGTTAATCATACAATATGATTATCGACGTTTATCAAAACGCAGGAAATGAACTATGAAATATGTCAATACAGGCAGAATACTTCATACTTGTTTTTTGAAGTCGAGCCATGAACAGTTTAGTGATGTAACAACGCCGGACAAAACGTGTGGAATCTTGCCTGGTACACTTTGCGGCACGGAACATTGCACATCATGAAGAAGCTTAAGGCAATGTATAATGCCATGGACCAGCTCATAGATGAGCAAAAGGTCTGACTTAATACGTCTTTATTTTAGAGGTGTGAGTTGAGGTATATTTGAGAGGACTTGACTATTGTCGCCAGAATGGCAAAAGCGGTGCTTGAAAATCAATATCAGTTTTTTTTTCTTGGACGCGTTCAGTGAGGTCAGAATTAGATTTGCACGTTCCTCCCCAAACTACAGAGGCATCCTCTAGTAGTGGAAGGCACGCAGTTGAATGCAATTCAGAAAGGTAACAGGGGGGTGGAAGTCATGCGATACACGACAAACCATACCAAGAGCGCGAAGGGCACGTTGCTTTGCATATTTAGCGTGTGAAGAGAAGCTTAGCGTTTTGTTCAAGTACACACCTAGATCTCTCATTTCATCGACCCTGGGCAGTGGAGCATCCCGAAGGTTGTATGGAAATTGCACGTGGTGTGTTTTCCGCGTATAACTTAATACTATAGTTTTGGAAGCACTTAGAGTAGCTATTTGTCTCTGCACCAGTTTGAGAGTGAAAAAAATGTCTTTTTCGAGGTCAGTGTAGTCGTGAACACTGTTGACAGTATTAAATAGCTTGAGGTCGTCAGCATTAGAAGGAGGGAAGAGCATAGGCGCCGACTACGGGAGGGGCTCCGGGGCTCGAGCCCCCTCCGAAGTTATTCCGGGGGGGGGGGGGCGAGCCCTCCTCCCCGTCCCTAAATTGTCATTACCGGAGGTTTCTTACCCACATAATTTGAGGATTCTTTTGCGTTGCCTGTACGTTTTTACTTTTGTTGTACCTAAAAGCTTACGGCATCATTGTTGGCGAAGACGTACACGGCTTTTAATTCATACTTTCGCTTTATTTCGGCAAATCCTGACAATAGGAGGACAAGCGCATTAGAAGCACCAGCGGCAGCTATATACCTCATCTGTGTTTCCTCACTTCAACATTTTTTTAAGAACATCTCTGTCCGGGCGCCTTCTGCAGTGTTTCCGTTTGTTCGCTGTCGTTCCCTGTGCTTGTATACTTATGACGGTCATCTCAAATACATTTTACGACGTCTTCATTCATGCAAACTTATTCAAAGAGCTTATTTCCTAGACGACAATTTATTTCTCAAGGGCAACGCTGCAGTGCCAGCCGAAGGAGCTCAGACCAGCCCATTGCGTGTTTTTCATGCGCGGATCTAGACTTTTCAGATTGAGGGACTAATAGGAAGCATAAATAGCACATGACTAATAAAAGCGTAAACGCATAAAGATAGCACATAAGAATTCATTTAGGTTACCATACCTGCAGTGGTGCAACTAGCATGTCACTATCTCCTACATATGACTGGCAGGCGCGTAGCCAGGGGGGGGGGGCTGATGGGGCTTCAGCCCCCCCCGAAATTTTTTCGTGCGGGCATGCACCACCGACCAAAACCACCACCGACGCCGGCAATCATTCTGGATTTTGTCTACAATGTCTTTTTCACGCTCGAAAAGACATTTCGGCACGAACATTGCGAACTGGGGCTGGATTTCGTGACAACGCCTTTGCACCTGGAGTCACGTAACGCAAAGAGCCCCATCCGAGCACAAACTTTGAACGGCTTTTCGATAGCGAGCGGGCGCGTTGCAGCATCTGGCAGCGGCCGCGGAATGTACGGAGCGCATGGATTTCAATTACGAAACTTCATGGGTATAAAGTTCTCATAAACATTTGACGCGAAAGGTGCGCTGACATTTCCAAAGCCATGCTTTAAAAGATTTTCAATTATAGAACTTTATGGGGTTAATGTTCTTATAAACTTGGGCCAACATGCGCGCACAGCAACGCTCGTGTCCAAGCCGTTCCATAAATGGAAGCGCGCGCTCGCAATCTCCCACACACACGAAAATACTAAATATCACCGTGACTGTCAGCTAGCAGCTGATAATTGTCTCCAAACATTTTCAGGAAGCGTGCCTAATGTGATTGATCAGCTGGACCAGGGCAGACAAAGTAAAATATGAGAAAACAGAAGAAAGTAAACGGCCTATTATTGAGATTTTTTTTGCGGGTGACAAGGTCTGGCTCTCCGTGGCCACAGGGACAGGGGCCCTATGGATTTAAGCAATGCCCCTGCTGAAAACACAGGCATTTTCAGAGTGCTTCTTCGAGTGCGAGCTGATTGTGGAGATACATATCTGAAGAACCATTTGGACAGTTGCCCCAGTAATGCCTCGTATTTAAGCCCAGACGCACAAAACCAAATTATAGAAATTTGTGGTGACATTATCAAAGAAAGCCTAGATTCAAAAGCAGGCTGCTTCTCCATACCTCCTGACGAAACGACGGACATCGCTGGAATCGAATAGCCTACTGTTTGTGCAAGGTACCTAAACAAGGATGCCAACGACATCGAGGAAGTGTTTTAGGTTTTAGAACCGGAATGCTCTTTCTCATTGCGACTGCAGGTTATATGTAAATGTGTAAATACTGCTGTAGCTTCTAGTCACCCCTCCAGTGACCACTGCTAGCGCAGAGAGAATATTTTTTAAACAAGAGTTTACTAAAGAACTACTTGCGCTCTACAATGTCTGTGGAACGCATGGTTAGGCTGGCGCTTCTATACAGCCACAGAAACGTCGGCATCAACGTGTCCGAAGTCATTGACCGCCTCGCTCAACTTTCCCGCCGAGAGAAGTTTGTCCTTTAGATAGCGAAGCAGCAAAAATCAATACAAGTAAAAAGCACTGTTCCTTCAGGTCCATAAGTTCATAATTATGAAAACGCATGACCGTTCATTAGCTTTTAAAACCGCAGAAATTTTCGCCGTTTATTCTATCATGATCACAATTATCACGCGAATACAAAAATTACGAGAATACCAATAACCAATTTTGACCGACCTTGCTCATTGAAAGCCCGGCCCACGCGGCGTTCGCCAAAACACACTCGGATATTGGGTAGTTCCACTTACCGCATCATCTGTGGCCTTCGTTTGTCCTTTTCTTTCATTTTCAGCTACCTGCTTTTATTTCTTTATTGAAACGAAGGAATACCCTCCTTTAATTTTGGGTGCAGAATAATTGTTGGCGTTGTGCAGGCAGTGAAATTACACATTTTCGTACTGATTTATGCATTATTCCTCTATTATTCTACCCACATGGCGCTGTCGCGACCGCTGCATGGCCCAAGTACTTATCACGATTTCTGCGATTATAGTTATGTTCTTGCCTAGATAATCTGTCTTTCTGTGCGCAAAGTTTACTATCTGTGATTGAGCAACATGTTTATTTGTCTTCTTTGACGCATTATATACACTGACGTTTGCTTAAATACGTAGATTTATTGGAGACTCATACGTATTTTTAAATATCTTATTGCGAGGTTTTGTGTATACAAGCAGTGAACTTTGTTTCCAGCGACTCTTTTTTTTTGCCCTCTAGCGAATTGTATCTTCGCATTTGTATATTCCATTCAACCTTCGCAATTTGTAATATATAATTTGCAGAACTCCCACTTTTTATTTGTACTCACTGCTGCGAGTATTATCTCGGTGTAATTACAATACACGACTAGTTACAGCTGCTCCTGCGCAATCGATTGCAACGAGGGATAGCGTCATTGAGGTTTCTTCCTGGGAGTTGCATATGTAGAAAATTCTAAACAAGGTTATTGAATGACAAAGATTCATCAAAATATTTGTCCTCAACTTATTCATTTTATGGCCTTTACGTTTTTCATATAAGCTGCATGTACTGCTTTGCTGGTTTCGAACTGATATTGACCCTTTTCGCGGCGATCCCGTGGGCGCTGCCATATTTGATCACGTGGTGACGCGTCCATTGCTTGCCTCAAATGCCTCCGTTGCCTCCTTGTTTACAATGGAAGTGTATGACGCCGGCGCGGCT
The DNA here is from genome assembly GCF_013339745.2 of Dermacentor silvarum. Classification (NCBI taxonomy): domain Eukaryota; kingdom Metazoa; phylum Arthropoda; class Arachnida; order Ixodida; family Ixodidae; genus Dermacentor; species Dermacentor silvarum. Next base: position 159,388,283 of record NC_051161.1, read on the forward strand.
TAGAAAACCTCTGTTTTCGGAGATATCATAGACGGTGACTAGATGGACGACACGAAGCTTTGATCACAGCTTCAGAGAACATGCAAAAGCGCTTCCGGAGCTGATTAAGCTATGTCTATATGGCATAAGCAACGTATACGGTGCTTGTTCTAAAAGCGGGGCTAAATATGTATTCCAAGCTGTCCGATTATGAATTCAGTGAAGATTAGCGTGTTTTGCTCTTTGTTCTTTATTCGGCAAATATTTTGAAGCAGTGGCTTGTCAGTTTCTGACTCAGTGAAGTTCCTCGGTGCGGCCACTACAGTGGCGCACCGACGGGGGGAGATTCGGGGGTTGTAACCCCCCCCCCCCCCTGAGGTCGACTTAACCCCCACTTTTGTTTAACCACTTTTATTTCCTTACGCATTTGAGTGCTGCAACTAAGATGTAAGACGCGCAATCGTCTGCACACTCGCAAAAAGCGCATTTTTTTACAATTTCCCGTGAAGAAATCGAAATTAGTGTTGTTTAGATGGTATTGGCAAACTGTCGACCCCCGCCCCCCGCCCCCGCCCCCCCTGGCAAAGATCCTGGGTGCGCTACTGGGCCACTATCTGATTATTTTCTGCCTAATCACTCGCGGGTGTGCTCAGTTCCGAATCCGATAGATTTGTTCTTGCTGCGCAGAAGGCTTGAAACGTAGCTGTTTTGTAGATTGTAATACCTTGTAGCAAATATATATTACAGCTAGTAACTTGCTTACTCTTGCGGACCATCACGAAACATTCAGCTTCGACCATTGGTTCGCCATAGGTGTAGTCCGCCATTTATTGTGTGTATACAGTGCCCATATATTCAAGTGTGAGTCCATTCACTTATTCTTGATACGTCGGCGATAGAGTGGGCGTAAGTTTTCCTGCCATTTGGACAGATGTGTATAGATAACGTGCGCGAAACTTACTATGACAGGAAGCGGCGCTACTCCCTTTGTCATTGTTTAACGAGTGGTACTCATTCTTGCCGACGTTCTGGGGATGAAGCCCTTTCTTTGAAGGTTAGCGATACAAGGCTGGCGGATGAGCAAATTTCTGCATGCTCGAGGAAAGCCGTACATCACGAAGTGCCGGTAACACGTTCGGACAGTTGCAGCAGCGGTCCGCGAACTTCGCCACACAGATTCATTCTATTCCTTAACATGCCAGTCACTATTCTTGCAGCCAACTACTGCACACGTCTTCAATCCACATTATTCAATCTAGCATGATTGGAGCACAGTGTGTTAGCGAAAACTCAGTTGCATTTTCGACAGCTGATCGCATAGAAGCAAGGTAGAAGCGGTAATGGTTTCGTATTCGTGCGTGGTCGCTGAGGAGAGGTATGGCGCGCCGGCGTGAGCGCCATCTCGTTTCTCTAAAACAAACTGCTCCGCGAAAAGGGTCAATAGTTCTAAAGTTCATGTGATGTTTTCTTTACTTATTAATTAGACAAAAAAAAAACCGGAAGCATTGATATCAGTTATTCCTGCCACAATTTTTGGGGTATACGAATTTATTCTTTTATGACAACATACATGTTTTAATGGACAGTGCATAGCGTTCAATATTTCGTTTGCACCATCTAATATACAATGGAATTGGCAATGCAGTTATTATTCATGCATTTGATCCCTCGACAAATTCTATAAGGAGGAGGCCGCTCTGCAACCTGAGCCCCCCCCGAACAAAATTTCTGGCTACGCCACTGATGACTGGTACATTTACCTCGATTTTAACCCAATAAAACGTGTTTGCTCATGACGAGTAGCTCCCATGGTATAATATCTTCTTTTTCATTTTTTTTCACAGAAACGCTCGGCAGTAACTCGAGGACCTGACAGTGCAGTGTAGATTCAAACAGCACCACTTGTTCATTTAACTGCTTCTCAAAATTAGGCCTTTCTTCACCGCTTAATTTCAAGTGCCGGTAATTTGAAGTAAAGCTAATTTAGCTTACAGCTATTTGCAGAATAGGCTAAGGAATGTACCAATGTTTATTCACTGTTCCGTGCTACACGTTCAACTCACTTGTGCAATTTACTGCTGCTTGTTTCTTGAGGAACAGACATCACGAATCTGTTTGGCGAACTTACACAGGCTGCTCGGCCTAAATTTTGTGCGAAATATGCATTTTGGACCGGATGACTGCAGCTAGAAAGAAGCCGAAGCCTCATTCATTAGCAATATGAGACTTATTGAAGATATCATTATTCCCCTGTGGAGGTCAAAAATCAAGTGAATTCATTTGAGGCTTGTGGTGTCTTCTGTATGAGGTGGGTATGTGAGGTTCTCTTCCATGTACTCACCAAGCGAATCATCAGTTTGGTGTAGTTAGGCAACGCAGGATCGAGACATGGTGAGGCAGAAGGCGTTTGAATTTTCCTCTTCAGTGCAGCCTAAGCTGCGCTGTATAGTCTCCAGTACACCTTAGGCAATGTAATTGGCGCTTAAAGAACTGCTTCATGGTTTCAATTCGAAGTTGTAGTGAACTGATGGGTTTCGAGAAAAATGCGTGCCTCGCCATAACCACAGTCGGTAGATTTAGTTGTGTAAGGGCTGTGCCATGATGTCGATAAAGGCATCATGAATAAAGGTCACTGAAGTCAAGAGTTGGACGGAAACCCGTCTGGTCGGGAATATGCATGACAACAATTAAAACGGACACCGACCACGAAAGTTGAAAAAATATAATAAGACGTTTCGGCTCCCGCACGGGAGCCTTATTCACAATAAAGGTGAAAGCGGAAATGTTTTCCGCTTTCACCTTCATTGTGAATAAGGCTCCCGTGCGGGAGCCGAAACGTCTTATTATATTTTTTCAACTTTTGTGGTCGGTGTCCGTTTTAATTGTTGTCATAAAGGTCACTATGAAACATTTTCTAGTGTGCAATTGATAGGCTCTCGATCTTAACCACGAAACTGTTGTTTATGGTATTCGTGAAGTATATACATACTATACGTGATGCGCCGTCGTGTTAACAGCCATGAGGAATGCGTTTTCTGGGTGCCTGTTTCAGAGAACGTTGAAAATATTAGCAAATGTTTTCATGCAAAATGCGTGCTTAACTCTTCCTTTTACACATTATTAATGTAGCCGTATTTGACTAGAACAACTCACCGTAATAATAAGAATCATCATAAAAGATTCGCTGTGCAGCTTCCTTCTAACACGCATTTATAATATTGACATCAAATACCAATACCAAGATTTTTCTTCCTTGTAAAATGCAATGTCTTTCATAGCTAAGCACTAAGGGAATGTTAAGTATGTTCCGGAGCATCATACACAACTTCGTGTGTTGAAATTGCAGACATTCTTTTTACGCAAAGTTTATGGACAGACACTGCGCATATACGCCTTGCAAAACCAGTAGACGCCTTCAATGCTACATAGCTTGCGATATCCACGCCGCAAATTTTCGTGACTCGCGGTTTTGATGAAGAAACTGCCGTTCAGGCATGACAGTAAAAAAAAAAAAAAAGAAGCCCGCATATCATTCAATAAGTACGGCTCGAGCCAGCAATACCCCAAGCATGCCCGAAGGGAACGAGCGCGCGCAGCAGCCGAGCGAGCGCCGACCTGGCCGTGAGGTCACTCATAGAGGGCGCCACTCCAACTTCTCAGGCTCTCAGCGCTAATAGCAATAGTGCGGTCAGCCTGCAGCATTGTCGACGAGGACACGAACTCGTATATTGTCGGCGCAGCAGTGCCGACGACGTGGTACTTACGCTGTGTTTCGGTAGAGATTTCAGCTGTTCACTACGATATTCGGTTAACGTGCGGTACGTTGCAATATAGGCCGACACGACACCGACATCGATATGAAGTCGACCTGAAGCCGACGCGAACATTTGGCCGTGACTAGTTGGCAGACTGTCAGCGGGAGACATATGTTATCATATTAGTATGACCAAGGCGTGACCGACGACGCGGCCGACGACAGTAAGTCATCGTAGCGTGACGTGCTTCTGTGCCAACGACGCCGACACAACCAGTGTGCCGATCGCCTTGCGATCCGCCGCCAAGCGAGAACATCGCACCGACAACGCCAATTTCGCAGCAACTGTGCTTATGTATGTATTTATTGACGGTCAAATTGAGGCGAAACGTACTGCCGAAGTTGAAATTCACAATTTGAAACCCTGCCCAGCCGTCCACATGATCGAATTTGAGGCGGCGTCGATCTCGTTAAGCGCAGATTCATTAGGCCTAATTAACACAGCCTACGAGTTCGTCCACTACCGGCGGACCTGAAATATAGGGCAAGCAAGTACGACGAAGGAAATTGCTTTTATAGTTCGGTCCTAGCCATGCCGACTTGCAGTGAAACACTCTTGGCATAGTAGGATGCACACACACAAAAGTGGGAAGCGGCCACACGGCGCAGTGCAAACACCGCGGAAGTCCACTGTATTTGATCGAAGGCTGTCGATCGGTCGCACTCGCCGGCGCTTCCATAACAAAGTGCAACTACGTAGAGTGGTAAAGCTGTGTGTATTGTCATGCTGCCAAATTTGCCTCTTATGCCTATCAGGCAACAAGTGATGGTTCTTTCGATACTGCAGCGTAAACAACATCGCTCGTTGCCCCGAGAGTACGGCAGGCATCGGTAATTGCGCTTGATAGATATATATGTATGTGCGCGCTGTCTAAATGAGCGCTTATGAGCGTAGAGTTTACTCTAGCAATACGCTATCGAACACACAAACTGTATGGCTGATGAAGAACACGAAAAGCGAGGACTTTCACTATCAGCAGTCACTGCCCTCCCCAAAATGGCGACATGACCACCTCGTCGCTGTGTCCGAAGTGCCCGGGACGCTCATGCCTTGTCGTCTCAGTGTGATACAACACTTCTGATATGCGCATGAGAAAAGTTCAAATATGTTTTGAGCACTTCGTCATTATTTCGTGTCAGCGGTGCATGGTTTCTACAGTACTTCAACCGAGTGATGACCATACACGTGCCGGTGTAAAAAAATGCGCCGTTCTTGTGTTGTATAAATACTCTGCTTTAAAGAGCTATGGTCAAAACTGAGCTGTAAAAGCAGTTTTTATTATCCTATTGGCGTACGTTTAGTGAACAATGGCAAATGCATCAACTCGGCTGCTGCGATGCGGCTAATCTCCGCTGAGCGGTATCGACCCCAGCTCGAACTTTATGTGAGCGGCTGGCGAGTGCTCATTTTCGTGCATTTCAACTCCCGAAGCATGTTTGGGTTGATATTGAGTACGACTAAATAAGAATACAAGCGTAAACGCTGTGGCAATTGCGTTACGGTGCGATGTATTCGTTCAGAGGCACATCGCAAGGTGACTGGTTTTGTCGGCGCAGCTGCACGAAAGCCCGTCATCATATTTCGACGACTTGCGGTTGTAAATCGCGCCAGAGTCGTTGCCGGCCTCGGTGTACTACCCAGGAAGCGTCCAGTGACACAAAGCGAAAATTACAACCACTGACAAATACACGAAACAATTTTAGCTCGCTTCATGAAGCGTGCCTCTCTGCATGCCGCGGTGCCCCGACACCGTGCATTTCGCTTCTCGCGGAGTCCGCTAAGGTGGCGCCACAGCGCAATGCAGAGGCGGACATTACTTGCACAAAAAATTCAAATGCATAATCGACTAATTAACAAAAATTCACCAATGAGGTTTTTAACATATTAACTTATGGCCCATGTTGCAATTTGCAAGCCGTGGAGTTCGCAAGGCGGATGCACTAAGAACTAATTATCAGGATGGCACCAGTTTCGAGATATTCATTCCCGAACATTGCCGAGACATGCACTGGCGTTCCAGTTACTTTTGTGCTAAACGGCCGTGGTTGCTTAGTGGCTATGGTGTTGGACTACTAAGCATGAGTTCGCGGGATCAAATCACGGCCACGGCGGCTACATTTCGATGGGGACGAAATGCTAGAACACCCGTATACTTATGGCGAATTCCATTGGGAGAAGAGGAGCAGGGCGCCGCGCAGTGCGGAGTCGGGTGACAGCGCAGTGAGAGCAGGCACACTCGACCCGCCACTGGAATACGGCGTGCATTCGGAGAGCAGGTGGGAGGGAGACTTGTGAGGAGAAATGTACCATGTGACTAAAGCAATCGACGTCCCACCATTCTCTGCAGGAGAGCGGCAAAACACGCCTGATCATCTTGTAATCTGTCGGGCTTAACGCTGTCACCGTTTGCGGCCACGTACTACATACTTTTGTGCAGCGCCGACGCATTCCTCAACGTTTCCGCCTGCGAAGATCATCTCAAGTTGAGCTCTAGCAGCTTTCGCTGCTGTCACCATGGAGCGTCTCAAGCACTTCAGCAAGGCGAAGACGCTTTGCTGGCGCTGTCCCCCGCGCATCCGACGAGAAGCAAGGCGGACTAGAAATGCCAGGCTCTGTCGCTAAATCGCTGCGAAGCTCGCTCGTATCACCGACGTCAAAATCAGCAGTGTCACAACACAAACCACGCTAGGCTGCCGCCATTGCCGCCGCGCGCGCCGGCTGAAGCAAAATAAAACGAAATGAGGAGGATATGACGGTTTAAGCCACGTGACTTCCTCCGTACTCCGCTTTTCAAGCGAGAGCAGTCCGGACTGCTCCCAGCTGCTCTCGGCGCCGCGAAACTGCTCTTGTTCTACCACTGGATGACGGCGCTCCCACTCCTGTTCGACCACTGAAACACGTCGCCTCTGGAACGAGCACTTTCAGCGTGCTTTTGAGTGCTCCTGTTCTCCCAATGGAATTCGCCATTAGATTTAGGTGCACGTTAAAGAACCAAAGGTGGTCTAAATTAATCCAGAGTCCTCCAACACGGCGTGCCTCATAATCAGATCGTAGTTTTGGCACGTAAACTCCCATAATTGATATATCTATTCATACTTTTGTGTTTCGATGCATAAAACGACGTTTTGTTAAGAAAGTGACTGGCACGCCAATGCATTAGTTAGAAAATCAATATCTCGACGTTGTTATGGTATGGTATGGTAAAGCTTTATTACGATCCTCGGAACGCGCGTGAGCACGTAGCGGGCCGCTCCCACGTCGGTACAGAAAGGCCGAGCCTCTCTGCTGCGTCGCGGGCCCGATGGACAGCCCATAGCTGTGCTTCAAGATCGGGGCTGCTTAGGGCAGCCTCCTATTTGGTAGACGTGACATCGTCGCCGTCGTGTAACGCGGGGCACCGCCAGAGCATATGTTTCAAGTCAGCTAGGTCTGAGGATAGCTCGCAAGCATTGGTCGATTGTATCTCTGGATATATTCTGTGTAACAGTGTGGGGTTAGGGTATGCCCCGAACTGGAGTAATCTGAGTGTCAACGCCTGTGGTCTGTCTAGTTTCTTATGTGACGGAGGATATCGTCTCGGTGCCATGTAAAAATGTTTGGTAAGTTCGTTATATGAGGATGGAGGGTCCCGATTGTCCATAACCTCAGCGTCGCGCCACCCGGTAGCTACGCGGTCAACGACTCCTCGCGCAGCTCTGTGGGCCGACTCGTTGAGGTTGGGCGGGGCGCCCTCGATCTGCCCCATGTGTGCAGGGAACCAAATGATCGTGTGGGACTTTATGTCCTTGTCCCGCAGAATGCGCAGAACCTGCTCCGAAACGGTGCCCTTGGTGAAAGCTCGGACAGCCGTCCGCGAGTCGGTGTAGATCGTGGTCCTTTTGTCGTCCAGCAGGGTCAGGGCTATGGCCACCTGCTCCGCCACCTCGGCCGACTTCATTCGAACAGTCGCAGAGTTCGTGATTTTCCCATCGTGATCGATGCCCACCGCTACGAACGCCGTCCCGTCGGGGTACCGGGCAGCATCAACAAAACAGCAATCCGGAGCCTCTTCCCGAGCCTTGCCCAGGAGAGCCTTGGCCCTAGCTCGTCTCCGGCCTACGTTGTGTTCGGGATGAACGTTGCGTGAAATTGGAGCGACGACAATGCGTTCCCGCTGTTCCCGAGGGAGACTGCAGAAGCGGGACTCGATTTCCGCCGGAGGAATCCCCAGCTCCCGCAGGATGCTCCTACCCGTTTGGGTGGTGGACAGCCTGGCGTACTGCGCCCTCTCCTGTGCTTCCGCGATCTCTTCCAGCGTGTTGTGCATGCCGAGACACATGCCGTGTTGTGCATGCCGAGACACATGCCGTGTTGTGCATGGGGAGGCCGAGGGCCCTCTTGATAGTCTTCCTGATCAACGTGTTGAGCTTGTCCCTCTCCGACCTTTGCCAATTGTGCATGGCCACCACGTAGGTAAAATGACACATCACAAAGGCGTGCACCAGTCTCACAAGATTATCCTCTCCAAGACCCTGCTGCCGGTTGGCAACTCTCCGTATGAGTCTGATGGCATTGTCCGTTTTCTTGGCTAGTTTAGACACCGTCAGGTTATTGGAGCCGTTTGATTCGATAGTCATACCTAGGACCCGCAGGGAGTCCACCCTGGGGATGACACCGTCCTCACTTGTCCGTAGAGTGATGTCGACGTACTCTACAGGCTTCCAACCCTTCGGTTTGGGCTCCCCTCGCCTGGGCCTGTAAATGAGCAGTTCTGATTTCCGAGGGGAACACCGGAGGCCGGTCGGCTTAAGATATTCCTCCGTGATCTCGATGGCTTCCTGCAACGCAGCCTCCACCCGTCCATCACTGCCTCCGGTACACCAAATGGTGACGTCGTCTGCATATATTGTGTGATTAATACCCTCGACTTCGGAGAGTCTCCTCGACAGACCGATCATGGTTAGGTTAAACAGGGTCGGGGATATGACAGACCCTTGTGGAGTCCCTCTGAAACCCAGCCTAACCGAGCGCGAAACGAGGTCTCCCGCCCTGAGAGTGGCTTCTCTGTCCGCAAGGAATGATCGTGTGTAGTCGTGGAAGTGCTTGCCCAACCCGAGGCTAGATATCTGGCTCAAGACAAAGGAATGCACGACGCTATCAAAGGCCTTCTTCAGGTCTAATCCAAGTATGGCTCTTGTGTCCCTCGTGTTACGGTCAATGACTTGATATTTGATCAGCTTCATGGCATCCTGCGTTGACAGTCCTTACCTGAAGCCTATCATATTGTGTGGGTAAATATCCCGGTCTTCCAAGTATCGCGAGACCCAGTTTAAGATAGCATGTTCGGCGACCTTGCCAATGCACGAAGTGAGTGAAATCGGTCGGAGGTTATCGAGACTAGGGGGCTTGCCCGGCTTGGGGATGAGGATGGTGGCAGCCCACCTCCACATCTCCGGTACTTTTACATCGTTCCACATCTGGTTGATAACGTCCGTCAGGTACTCCACCGACTTGTCGTCCAAGTTCCTCAGTGCCTTGTTTGTAACTCTATCCGGACCAGGGGCAGACCTTCCGTTTAAATCGTGCAGCGCCCGCCGGATCTCCTCGACACCAAACTCCGCATCCAGCTCCGGGTTCGCGACGCCCCCATATTCTGGGACGGGGTACGCCGGACCGTAGGCTACCGGCAAGTACTTCTTGATCAACCTTTCCATCACCTCCTCATCCGAGGATTCTTGCCTGGCCCCGTGCAGCGCTCTTCACAGCGTGCTCCTCTAGTTCGACTTGGTGTTGGACTCGTCCAGCAGATGCTTTAGGAGGTTCCAGGGCCCCCCGCTCCGCATCTGGCCGTCAATCGAGTTGCAAACTTCATCCTATTGCTGTCTGGAAAGTACCTTGCAGTGCTCTTTGATGCTTTTGTTGACCTCAGCAATCTTCTTGCGGAGCCTTCGATTGAGCCGCTGACCCTTCCATCTGGCCAGAAGGGACTGCTTGGCCTCGAGTAGGTGCGCCAGCCTGCTGTCCATCTTCTGTACCGGTAGGCCTGTGCTAACCTCTTTGGTAACGCCCTCAATGTGCTCACGAATCTCTGCAATCCATCGCTTTAGGTCGGGCCTCTCTTCCCCGGTCCGCTCCTCTCTCAGTTTGCGGAACTTGTCCCAGTCGGTGAATCGGAACTTGCGTTGTCTGTTCTGCTCGATCCGAAGGACGATGGCCAAGACGTAGTGGTCGCTCCCTAAGTCCACGTTAAGGTTTGGCCATTTCACCTCTGCCACTCCCCTGACGAAAGTGAGGTCCGTAGTCGTGTCCCGGCTGGATGGTGTACCGCACCTGGTAGGGAAGGCAGGGTCCGTGACCAACATCAGGTCCAGATTTATTACATCTCTCCATAGTTCCTCCCCTTTACGGGTGTCATACGGATAGCCCCACGTATGATACGGAGCGTTGAAGTCACCCGCCACGACCAAGGGGAGCGCCTCTGGCGAGCTGTGCAGCTTTGGAGACAAGAGCTCTGAAGCGTTGCCTGAGATCCCTGGGACTGCTGTACACATTCAAAACAAAGATGCTCTCTCTGTTCGCCGGGCCGGGAATAATTTCTATCATGACGTGTTCGACCTAGCTCGACGCCAGCCTGAGGTCATGAACGACGTGGGTAAGCTTGTTGCTGATCAGTACACCCACTCCTCTTCCTTCTTCGTGCTATGCGACAGACTGGTAGCCGGGCAGCACGACGCTGTTAGTTAGTGTTTCCTGCAGGAGTACTACGTGAGGCTTTTGCGAGTGCGAGCGAATAAATTGCTGCAAGGGGGCCCTTTTGTGCAGAAACCCCCTGCAGTTCCACTGCCATATTCTGAATAAGTTAGTTTGCACAGCCATCGTGTGGCTGTTGCTGCTGCGTTGCTGAATTGGTCCTGTGAGGAACACTCACGTTCTGATCCGCCGAAGCCGTCGACGGGAGTGACAGCGCCCTCGGCCCCACGGTTGGAGCTACCACGCCTAAATAAAGAACGCCTAAATCTTGCAAAATCGCTGGTTATATCTCTCCTCCATGGCCAACATACTGCCTTGAATGTGCGAGACCGTCTCACTTAGCTCCTTCACGCTCTCGCTAAGGAAAGAGAGCATCCCGCGAATTTCCGATTTAGCTCTACCCCAAGGCGTGTCCTGCTCTCTAACTATGGCCCTCTTTTTGGCGGGCCTCTCCGTATCGCATTCCTCAGCCATAGGTGTACCCGCCGGCTGTGGCATCTGCCTATCTTCCACGGCAGGTTGTGTACATCCTACCTTCTTAATTTACGCTATCTCAGCCATGAGGCTAGCTATCGTGTCGCTCATAATCCTATTCTCACGCTCGAGTTGTGCAAGCCTCTCGCTTTCGTTGCTGTGCTCTGGCGGCGAACCCCGCGTTACATGTTCTGTAGCACCTTTGCGAACTCGGTCGACCCAGGTTGGCTGGCCCACAGGATGACGATCCCGAGAGCGGGACCTCTCGAACCGGACACGTCCTCCCCCTCCTCGGCGCCGGGAACTGGAGCGCCCCCTAGACCGGGATCTGGATCCGGTTCTGGAACGGGAGCGCCCTCAGGAACGGGAGCGTCCCCTACTTCCTTGTGCCGAAGGCTGGCTGTCCCAGCCGCCCCCGCCGGCGCTGCCAAGTGGCGTGTCTGACGCCTGGTTTCCAGAAGCTTCTGTCGCCTTCTCCCACCTTCTTCTCACGACGTACGGGATTTGATATCGCTGCGGGCACACTTTGTCTGCTGTCACGTGTGGTCGCCCGCACAGCTTGCATTTCGGGGTACATTGGTGCTGATCGTCCGGGTTCGACACACCACAACCCCGGCATATCACGGCCTCCGGGGTCGGGCATACGACGGCTCGATGACCCAGCTTGCCACACGCGTAGCAATTGTCTACCTGTTTGCGGTATAAGAAGCATCGCACCAACACTGGTCCGTAACGCACAAAGTTCGGCACTTTCAAGCCGTCGAAAGCCACGATGACTGTTCCCGTGTTCTTGATCCTCTTGGCCCCCAACGCCAGGGGGTTCCTTTCGTTAACGATGTTCCTCTCTAGGGCCCCCGGACCATCGCCCAACGAAATGCCCCTTATCACTCCCTTGCACGTAGAATGCGGAGCCGCATTCTACGCTGGTGTCAGCCTGAGAATTAGTTCCATGTGAATCCGAACTCCAGGGCTAGAATTTGTAAATTGCAACATGGGACATAAGGTAATTAGCTAAATATTTAATTGGTTAATTAGTCGATTATGCATGTCAATTTTTTGTCCAATTAATGTTCGCCTCTTCGAGTAGACCAGCTCATGAACTAGAATTGTGCTATCTGCCACAGGCAACCTTTAAAATTTTTGAAAGTGTTCGCTGAAAGACCTTGTATATACAATTCACTCAGTGATCGAAATGATGCCAAGCCGGATTCACTCGAAATCAGAATAAATAGAAGTCTAGAAGTCATGCGCAGCTGCGCTTATACTCGGACTCAAAGTACTAAAAAAAAGAGTGCAGTTTGGTCGGGAAGGCGAAGCAGTATTAGTGATAGCGAAGTAGAAGACAATTACACGAAGGAAGATTCTTACCGTGTAAATCCGTGTAAGGATCGCACCCGTGTAGGGCTGCACCCCCAATTTGACAGCCAATACAAAAAAAAAAGCCGGCAGATCCCACGTCCTGTGGGAATCGATGTTATGCGAAGCAGAGGGCGGATAGCCTACCAAGTTAACGAAACGACCATGAGAGCACGAAGACGTAGGCGGCTCTTTCATGACCTACATGACACGCATGTCATGGCATTGATGTCATGAGTCCTCAGGAGTCCCTTTAGCTACACCTAAGAGACATTAAGGCCAGTGGTGTAGCCAGACAGAGAGAGAGAGAAGAGACTTTATTTGCACCCGTCAACTAAATTACGGGGTAGAGGCTTCAGCCTAAACCCACACTCATCCTCCCTAACCGTCGACCGGGATCCCTTGGGACGCGGCGGCGGTCAGGGCGAGACTGATGACTTGCCGTTGAGCATTTTCTTCTTCGTTGAGTAGCAAGGACTCCCAGGATTCTCTGCATCTATCCGGCTCATCAAAGTTAGGACAGGTCCAAACCATGTGGACTAAGTCCGCTATACCATTACAATGCCTACACCGAGGGCTATACACCGAGGGATGCCATTTGCTCAACAGTTGTGGGTTCGGAACTACCCCTGTTTGCTGTTTCCTCCACATAACTTCCTCGCTTTTGGTAAGGTTCTTATCCGCTCTCGGGTAAGTCTTACGCCCCAACTTATAATGGTTAAAAATTTCTTGAAAAATTCTCAGATCGTCAGCGGTCTGTAGGGGTTCCTCGCTTGGGGGTGTTGTCGAGACAGCGCTGGAATCCTGGAAAGTGAGACCTCGGGCCAGCGCGTGCGCCTTCTCGTTCCCTCGCAAACCCTGATGAGCCGGTGTCCAGATTAGCGAAACCTGCTCCGCCGGGGGCTGTCCGACGGCTAATATGTGTACAGCTGCGGCGGAGATCCTCCCGCATCAAAATTTCTGATTGCAGATTTTGAATCACTAACAATAACTCTCACATTCTTTTGAGTCAAAGCCAGCGCAATGGCGACTTCTTCCGCCTCCGTTTCTCCTGAATGTCTGACGCTGCAGCACGAGATAGGGCCTCCGTTTTCGCGTGTAATTACGGCTGCGTATACTTTGCCTTGCTTGTATTCGGCCGCGTCCGTGTCTATCACATCCTGCATGCCTTCCAGCCTTTTCTGCAGCGCCTCAGATCTGTCCCTTCGCCTGCCCTCGTGATGCACCGGGTGCATATTCTTGGGCAACGGGAGTATTCTCAGTCTGTCACTGACTCGCGGTGGGACTTTGCCTGTCTCCTTGGAACATGCCTGGGGCTCAAACCCCAGCCGCTCCAGGATCCTTCTACCAGTCTGAGTGCGCAGCAGTCTCTGATATTGCGATACTGTCGCCACTTCAATGAGCTCGTCTAAGATGTTGGACACCCCTAAACTTAAGATTTTGTTCGTTGATGTGTTCGGGGGAAGACCGAGAGCCGTCTTCATCCCCTTCCTAATAATGATCTCGACCTTGTGTTTCTCTGTTTTGGTGAATTTAAGGTAGGGGGCTACATATACGACCCTGCTAATTACGAAAGATTGCACTGACGTTAGGAGGTTCGCTTCCTTCATACCTGCGTGTTTGTTTGCTATTCGCTTAAGTAATCGGCACGTCTGGCTGGTACTCGCTTACAGTCGTTGTATCGTCTTGGCGTTTATGCCGTTCGCTTGAATCCGCAAACCCAGGACCCTGATAATGTCGACTGTGCGAATAATGTTACTGTTTACCCTCAGCTCGATGCCATGCCCCGGGTCCTGTCCCCTTCCCCTTCGCCACGTCTGTGATGTTAGGAGAAGGACCTGCGACTTCTCCGCCGAGCACCTAAGGCCAATCGGCTGCAGATATTCCTCGATAGCTTTATTGCCCTCTGCAGCGTCTCTTCGACGTGCCCGTCACTGCCTCTGCTCATCCATAGCGTCAGATCGTCGGCGTATAGCGTATGGTTCAGTCCTTCTATGCCTGCCAGCTTCCCAGGGAGACCCATCATCGCGACGCTAAACAAGGTGGGTGACAGAACTGATCCCTGCGGCGTACCCTTGCTTATCAGTTTAATACCTTCCAAAGACTGCCCTCCCAAGCTGATCGTTGCCGTTCTATTCGTAAGAAAATCCTTTACATAATTGTAACTCTTCGTGCCCACATTGAGAGCTCCAAGACTCTCCAATATGGCCGAATGCTTCACATTATCGAATGCTTTAGAAACATCTAATCCTACGACTACCCTGGTGTCTACTGTTTTGTTGTCTATCACCTGTTCCTTGAGCTGGAGCATGACGTCGCATGCCGATAGGTGCGACCTAAAACCAATCATGGTGTCGGGGTACAGTCCCTGATCTTCCAGAAACCTATTCAGCCTGCTCTGAATAACACGTTCCATTAATTTGCCCACGCACGAAGTAAGTGAAATGGTCCTCAGATGTTCAAAACTAGGTTTCTTTCCGGGCTTTGGAATGAAGACGAGGTTGGCATCCTTCCACGCCGGCGGAAGCTGCCCTCTGTCCCAACAGTCCTGCATGTACGCTGTCAGATTTCTGACGTGGCCAGAAATTTAGTTTCGGGGGGGGGGGGAGGGCTCACGATGCAGCGCGGCCTCCTCCTTATAGAATTTCTCGAGGGATCAAATGCATGAATAATAACTTCATTGCCAACGTCATCGTATATTAGATGCTGCAAACGAATTATTGAACGCTACGCACTGTCACGTAAAATATGTATCTTTTATTGCGATAGCAATTATATGGACACTTCAACCGGATTTCTGCCGTCGGCGTCGCCATCGCCGTGAGGTTCCGTATAGACAAAATCTTCACCGCGCGCCGTATGCCCGAGCGGAAACGTGCTGGGACGCGCGCTATCACGGAGAGCGAACGCACTCAATCTCCCACGCGCAAGCAACGAAGCGGGAAGCCAGCGCCGGAGGGAGCGGGGGGGGGGGGGGGGCACTTCTACTGTGCCAACAACCGCGCTCGTCGCTCGACCGCACGGTCTCTTATCTCTCCCACGCGCAAGCAAGGAAGCGGGAAGCCAGCGCCGGAGGGGGGGAGGGGCGCACTTTTCCTCTGCCAACAACCGCGCTCGTCGCTCGCCGCACCGTCTCTTATCTCCACACGGCTCTGACCTTTATGCACTATGCGTTCGCCGCTCAGTTTCTGTTGAAGCGATAGACCGCACGTACCTTCGCCCGCTGCTGCGGCGTATATATGCGCTTGCTGCCAGCGTTTTGACAGTCGTTGTCTGCAGTCATTCAGTGTGATCTATTCATGTTTGTTTGTGCGCGCTCACACCACGCTTGTTCATTCAGTTAGTAATAGTCGGGCCACATTTTCCAACGCACGCTACACATGTAATGCTGCCCAGATCGGCAGTGCAGCGCTACAGGTGTGTCCCTTCGCACGCGCGCTGCCGACGGGAAGCGCTTCTCATCAACACCACCGCTTCACACGCGCCTTCTCGTGGTCATCGAGTCTCTCTTCATGTCGGTCTACTTACGCCGCAGCACACCTGCTTACTTAATCAGCTCATGTTTACTACAATTCATATTGCTACCAAAGCCGCTCACCTTACTTCGTATAACATTGCTGTGTTGCTATCGCATTCATTGCTTCGCCCTTAGGGCGAAACTGTGACATTTTTTTCATAAAAGAAATATTCCTATGTCCCAAAATTGTGGCAGAAATAACTGATATGAATTCTTCCGCGCTTTTTTTGTCTACTTAATAAGTAAAGAAAATATCACACGAACTTTAGAACTACATCAGTTCGAAACCAGCAAATCAGTGCGTGCAGCTGATATGAAAAACGTAAAGGTCATGGAAAGAACAAGTTGAGGACAAATATTTTGATGAATGTTTGTCATTCAAGAACCTTGCTTACATTTTTGTCCATATGCAACGGCCAGGGAACAACCTCAATGACGCTGTTATTTGTTGCAATAGATTGCGCAGGAACAGCTGTTACCGGTCGTGTATTGTATTTACACCGAGATTATAGTCGCAACAGTGAGTACATATAAAAAGCAGGAGTGCCGCAAAATATGCATTATAAATTCGAAAATAGAATGGAATATACAAATGCGAAGATGCAACTTGATCAAGTGAAAAAAAGTGCAACAGAAACAGTTCACTGCTTGTATGTACAACACCTCGCAACAAGATATTTAAACATACGTATAAGTCTCCAATAAATGTACGTATTTAAGCAACCATCACTGTATATAATGCGTCAAACAAGACAAATAAACATGTTGCGCAGTCACAGATAGTAAACTTTACGCATAGAAAGACGGATGATCCATAGGCGCCGACTACGGGGGGCTCTGGGGCTCGAGCCCCCCCCCCCCCCCCCCTTTCTCGCCAAGGTGTCATCACCAGAGTTCTGTTGCCCACATCATTTGCGGTTTCTTTAGAGTTGCCTCAACGTTTCACTAAAAATTTGATTGGGGCTGAAAGCTTACTGCATCAGCGCGGACGTGCACGGCTTTACATTCACACTTTCGCTTTATTTCTGCAAATCCTGACCATAGGACGACAAGAGCATTGGAAGCGCCAGCGGCGGCTACCTCATAAGCATTTTTTCTCACTTCAACTTTTTTTTTTAATTTCGGCTGTGAACACTATACACACACATACAATATATTTAAATATATACACAGGAATAAGTTTGTTGCATTTTTAAAGAGAAGGATTAAGCAAGTAACAATTATTTCTAATTGTAAGGATAGGTTATGCCTGGAGAATGAATACGTTGCTCTATGTTCACCTCCAATTACCCCTGCCTTGCGCTAGCGTATTCCTACTTGCGCCTGCAAGTTGGAATACGCTAGGAATACAGGGATAATTGGAGATCGCAGGGAGAGGCCTTCGTCCTGCAGTGGACATAAAATATAGGCTCATGATGACGATGATGATGATCACTTCTCACCCGCCGCGGTGGCTCAGTCAGCTAAGGCGTTGCTCTGCTGAACACGAGATCGCGGGATCGAATCCCGGCCACGGCGGCCGTATTTTGATGGAGGCAAAATGCAAAAACGCCGGTGTGCTTGGGTTTTACTGCACGCTAAACAACACCAGATGATCAAAATTAATCCGGAGCCCTCCACTACGGCGTGTCTCATAATCAGAACTGGTTTTGGCACGTAAAACCCCCAAAAGAAGAAGAATGTTCACCTCTCTGCTTTGCGTGCTCTTTTTGACCCTGAAAAAGAAGAACCTGCAGTCTTCAGTGGCCCCTTCAGCAGAGTCTTTTATCAGCGGCGTGTGAAATGCACATGAATGTTGTGTGTCTGAGTATTCCTACTGTTTCCAGTAGGCAATGCTAACGACTCACGAAAAAAAAACCAACCAAAAACTGTTCTAATAATTTACAACATTTATTAGGGATGTGGCAACATCCCCACATGCCTGCAGCGGTCATAAATAAAATAATTTACTCAGTAACCGAAGTGAGGCTAAGCCGGATTCACTCGCAATCAGAATCAATAGCCGCCATGCGCAGCAGCGCTTATACTCGCACTAAACGTAAAAAGACGAAAAAAAGAAAGAGGCGCGCAGGTGTCGCCCGAACGGCGAAGCATCGATTGCAATAGAAAATTTGTAGACAGCTATATGAAGTAAGGATAGTAGCTTTATCGGCCGTATAAACTTGCAAACATTTGCTTATTAACTGAATTATCAAGCATGTTGTCAGCGCGCCCAAGCAAACATGAACACAGCACACTCGATGACCTCTGACACTAACCGTCAAAATGCTGGCGTATGAAAGTGCGGCACCAGCAGCAGCAAGCAGTGATCTTCGTACTGTCTATCGCTTCAACGGAAACTGAGCGGCAAAAACACAGCGCGTACAAAAGTATTAGCTGTCTGCGGATCGCTTTCAAGATACCGCGCGCAGATTACTGCCAAAATAAAGCGCGCGACCCGCGTATGTAGTACTCCCCAGGCGCACAGACAGCCGCAGTCACTACAAACTAGCAGATACGCGACGCGCTTGTCCCCCCCCCCCCCCCCCTTTTTTTTTTTCAAAGCGCACGCTTTATTGATAAAGTGACCGGGCGTTCAAGACTTGTACTCTGCGCATGCGCCGCTGCCTTCTCCTCTGCGCCTTGCAAGCACCCTAAGCTTAGCGCGTTGCCACTGCGCCGTCTATAGTGATGTCTTGTGAGCATTAGCAGGAGGCACCTTCGCATTTGAGCAGGTGGAGAATCCGAGATAGGAGAACCAAGCGGAGCGCCATTGTGTCCGTTGTGGTTTTTATGCGCACAACTTTGGAAATGTAGCGGACTTTAAAAAGCTCGCTGGTTTTTCAACAAGGTAGTACCATCGTGTCCAGGCACTTTGGATGCGCCTCACTCGTCTCACTTGTGAAATTAAGCGAGTGCCTGCCCATGCAGACAAGCTGACAACTGACGTCTGCGACCTGATCGGTCCGAACAGGTGAGTGAAGTCTTCCATTATTAACGCGTACCCCTTCGAATACTCGACGTCTTTAGTAGAGGTTCACTGTCGCAGTAAGCGTCGTCAGCACGGATGCAATGTGAAGTGCATCGTCATGATACTTTGACTTGCGTTAACTATAATACTATACGTGCGCGATCGTACATAGTTATTTATGGCAGCCTTGCGCATCTGGCGGCGTCAAAGTCGGCTACCACGTCAGCAGGAGCGCAAGTGCCCGCGCTTAAGCCGCCCAGAGTGACCAAAAGTGGTCGGCGCTGACTGATTCGGAAAATTGTTCGATCTCGTTCTAACGGAGGGGTGCGTGTTTATGAACATTGCGTGGCGGTAAGTTTTAATAAATGGAAAAAGTGGGAGCTATCTTATAGTTCTGAGCCGTTCTGTACCAGGACGGCAGTCTTACAGAGAGAGTGCTCCTACAATAAGGCATGTACGAAGTATTCAGTTGGCAAAACTTATCAGGCGCTAATACGAGCCGAGGAGGCAGTGAGAGAACCTTCAGGAACAAGTGAAAAGTGAACGTGCGTGGTTTTGATTGTGTAAGGCAATTACTGTGTAAGACAACTACTGTGTTTATGTAAGGATCGTGTACGCGCGGAATGCTTGGTCGCGTAGAGAATCGGCCTTTGAGGAATATTCGTTCTCGCAAAATTGGTTCCCAGTGGCAGATCTATTATTCCAGTTTAAGAAATTGAGAGCCTTTAAATTGAAAGCCTTTAAAAATAGCAACAGTTTGCTCAAGTGGCAATAGATTGACAAAATTGCTTTGTATGTAGTTTGAATAATGTATTCCAAAATGTATGGTCATGCTGCACAACGTATTCACAAACATGCTAACAGCCACACAACTTATTTCTATTTTCACAACAGCCGTGATCTGCACCTTTGTGGTAGTTGTTTAACGTGTGACACTTTGTTCAGCGTCCTCATGCTGCTCCCGCACCTGAAAAGTCATTCCTGTGTCAAATTATGAGCCCGAGCTCCTTCGCAGTGAAGCCAGCACACATTGCCATGACGAAAGTTAAAACGCGCATGCGAGCGCCAGCAACCAAAGTGGGTAGACATTCAGGCGTAAGAAAAAGCAAGCTGCATATTCGCTTGGCGCATCGCTCATCGAAACAATTCGTTTTCGCGGCTCTCGGCAAAAGAAACGCGCCGACTGCGGTTTAATGTACCGCGGTGTCACGGCGCCTGTAAACAATGTAACTGCACCGTCTGCACGCCTGTGAGACATCTAACGGGGCAATCATGGCCCAGTGGCACTTTGAGGGACTAGGAACAGGAGATAGAGCGTGTTATCTTATGCCACCGTCGTGCGGCAGTGCGCTCAAATAATTAAAATAACATGAAGTGTGGATGTAGTTCACAAATGTAGCACCTGCATCTTCTTTTTACATGAAACATCTTATCTGGTTTATATTTTTGTTTGATGGCAATAATAATGTAGCTGCAGAGATCACAAGTGTCTGGTTATTCCCGACCGATGATTATACTGTGATATTGTTGTTTGTGTTCTGCTTCTCTTTTATTTCAAAAAGAGAAAGGTTGACGGCGCAGTAATGATGGCATCGCAAATTGGACAGCGCAAACAAAAGTATCGCAGTATAGGGGGTGCATAGCTAAACAAATGAGTTGTGGCGCAACGAAAGAAGAAGGAAAACCAAGGGGAGACAGGATAGGGCGCCCTATCCTGTCTCCCCTTGGTTTTCCTTCTTCTTTCCTTGCGCCACAACTCATTTGTTTAGCTATGCACCAACTCGCCCAACGCACTACCTTACTAGGGGGTGCATCATCGCACAACACGATCAAACCGGACGTGCGTGCCTGTCAATGGTGATAACTGGACGGCGCGCCTTATACCTTCAGGCTTGTTATGCTTCGGCCACGCGCTCCGCTGTTTTTTCACGCGACATTTCGGAAGGACTTGTGCATTACTTTGAACGCGTAATTTTCCCAAAGTCACTCGCAGCACCTTCGGTTTAAAACACAGAATGTGTTATCTATGGCTCACCCGTATACACATACATTTACGTACACATACCTTTATACACATACGTATACACATACATTTATTTGGTGCGGCGCGAGCAGTCTAATGCATATTTGGGATCGTTTTCTGAAGACTACCTCACAGCATATGCACGATGCCGCCTCTATGGAGTCGGCCGAGACACCCACATACAAATGCGGAGTCTGCCAAACGAACGATCATGATACAACATTTTTAATTAAATTACAGTGTTTTATGTGCGAAAACCACGATCTGATTATGAGGCACGCCGTAGTGGGGGACTCCGGAAATTTGGACCACCTGGGGTTCTTTAAAGTGCACCTAAATCTAAGTACACGGGTGTTTTCGCATTTCGACCCCATCGAAATGCGGCCGCCGCGGCCGCATGATATCACATCCAAAGTCAGTCCAGTCAAACAGAAGGCCTTCAAAGCCCACCGTAGCCGCAAGCGCCACCAGCGTTCAATGACACCGGATGGAAGGGACAGTGTCATTCTAACGAGCAATCGATTCACATTGCTGTCCCTCCCGGAAGAAGGGACACCAACATGAACATATCCTGATACCGCTCAACACGATGGCTCAGGGTACAAAGAAATCATGAAGCGGGGCGAAGCCCGTGCTGAGCGTGCTACGACTTCGACTAAATCGACGGACAGGGCAGCCGACGATGTGGCGAAGCGGGATCATCAGATAACTCGGCTCCAAAAGGAATTCACGCGCCTCGCCCAACGAAGAGTCGTTCTCGCTGGATCTCTCGGTATAAATACGAGGCGTGAAACATAAGTGTTGCGTTCTGTACCTGAGTCATCCCCCGCCTGTGTACCGGAACATGCCAAGGTGACCACGGCTGAGCGGAAGTTACCGGGCCACTTTTGTGGCCCGGTAACTGCAAGAGCTATCAAAGGTGCTGCTGGCCGATCCCCCACCGCGCTATAATGACTGCTCCTTCGAAAACAACGCGGCACCATTGTGTCTTGCAGTTTAACTGCCGAGGAATTGCCAGTAAAGTAGGAGAGCCTTCGCCATCGCCTTGCCATGGGAAAGCTCTCCACTTGGTGTCTGCTCCTACAGGAGACGAACTCGCTTCCGCGCGTCTCCGGATTTACTGCGTATGCTTCGCCAACTATCCCTGATCGACGCTGCATCACAGTGCTGGGGCCCCCAGGCAAGGCTGCAGTACATGTTGTGACCTTTTATCCTCAGACGCAAGTGCCCCTGCTGTCGTGGTGCAGTGTGTGGCAAGAAATGGTGGCACTGCTGGTTCGTGTCCCGCGTACTGGACGTGGTTCTGGTGTCATTTTACGTGCGTCCGTACAGTGGCAGTGCACCTCGATTGCGGCTAGGATGGCTAGCTCATCTTCGTCGAACTCACCCTGGGTGCGCAGTGCTGGTCGGGGGAGAATTCAGTGCGCCTCATGAGTCAACGGGCTACCCTTCCTCTAGTGCGAGAGGCAGTATTGGGATAGACACGTTTACAGACGCGAAGTTTGTCCTTTTGAATACCCCGGACACTTCTACTTGCCGTTGGGATCATCCCAATGCCCCACCGTACGCGCCGGACCTCTCGTGGTGGCTGGGTACGCATGCTGTTTCCTGGAACCGAGCGCCGGTCTGCTGGGGTAGTGATCACCACCCCCGGATAATTGGTTTCACCGCGGCCAGCCAACGCCACGTTCGCCGTCGGTGCTACGTTACCGACTGGGACTTATTCCGTAAGCAATTGAATGCCTCGATAGCAGCTACGCTGTCTGAGCTGTTCCAGGTGTTAACCACTACTGTGTAGGACGCCACGCAGTCCAGTTGAGTAGAGGAGAACCGACCACCACTGAATTTACATCTGCTGCGTCTGTGGGCAGCACGCCGTCGTGCTCAACTGGCCTTAAACCTAGAACCGGTCGCCGCTGAGGTTCGTGCGAACCTAAGTAGACTCACCACATCAACCCGTCACTGCGAAAAGCGCCTCTCCCGGGAATGGTGGATGGACTGGTGCGCGTCGCTTGGCCTATATTCTTCGTCCGCCTCGATATGGCGAACGTACCGGAGCATGAAATTAGGCGGTCACACGCCGGACCCAGCAGCCAGTGCGTGCCTGTCTTCTGAATGTACGCCGAGCCAGTTGGCACCAGAAGTAGCCAGGGCTTTTTTCCCTTGGAAGTTGGCGCGACTACCAGTCAACCAGACGTCGAAGGCACGCAAGCACCATTTACCATGGCGGAGCTGCAGGCAGCCATTGACCAGACAAAACAACGCAAGGCACCAGGCCCAGATAGGATCTCTTATGAAGTGTTCAAGAACATAGATGACCCTGCGTTGCAGTGGTTGCTTGACTTGCTTAATGTAATTTGGACGACCGGAGAGCTGCCTGAATCATGAAATCATGCGAAAGTTGGGCCAATACCGAACACAGGAAAGCCCTAGGACAAGCTGTCCAATCTTCGGCCTTTCACCTTAACGTGCACGTTGTGCAAGTTTTTTCAACGCATGTTGACACCAAGCATCTCCTGCTGGTTGGAAAAGCATGCCTGGTACCATCCGGCCCAGATTGGCTTTCGACCTAACTTGGGCGCGGAAGAGGGCCTATACTATTTGACGTCCATAGTGCGTGTGGGAGGAAGAACAAGCAGCATTCGAACCCTCCTCACCATGGGTGTTCATAAAGCTTACGACAACGTTAGCGACTCGGCGATCATTCGCATTATGCAATGACTCCAACTTCCGCCTAATGTCTGCAACTTTGTGATGTCCTTTTTGTTAGATCGCATCTTCTATATCCGAATCGGCAAGGAAAGAACGTGACATTTTGTATCGAAGTTGGGTGTACCGCAGGGATCGGTGCTGGCTCCGAGACTGTTTAACATTGCCCTATTTCCCCTCGCGTATAGCAGCTCGCCGGTATTCCAGATACTTTCTTCCTTCTGTACGCGGACGACGTGACAGTATGGACACTACATGCAGACCTGCAACGCCAGCAGGATGGTCTCCAGCCTGCCCTGAAAAAGACCTCAGACTGGTGTGCCGCACGCGTAGGACTGACACTTTCTGCCACGAAGACTGCTTTCATGTGCAACACCAACAGACGAGGTCGCCATCGCCTCCTGCAGACACCCATTTGTTTGAGCCTATATGGCCAAGCACTCACCATTGTATCAACGATCCGTGTGCTCCGAGTCGAACTGGACGCATCTGGCTCTGCGACTGCATGGGTTCGTTCCGCACGTTGAAAGAGTGCTAATACCCTGCATCTTATCCGCAGCATTTCTTGAAAGCTTGTTCTCGAATGGCCAGCATTTTGGTGCGATCGATCCTGCATCCTCGGCTTGTCTATCAAGCTCAGTATCAACGCCTCACATTGAAAGACTGGAACCTGCTTGAAACCGCAAACCGAGAGGCCATGCGGACGATCACATGTCTTCCTCGGCTCACACCTATCCCGACGCTCCAGGCGGAAGCGCAGATAAACACAATCGATGAAATCGTGCACCAGCGTCGAATGGCTAACCCTTAAAGAGTCAGCTGCTGCGGCGTCCTTAGCCGAATACTACAATACAATGCTACCACAGCCTGTCGCAGCCTTGCCGGAAATTCCGCCATGGCTTAAGGCCCAGGCTAGCGACAACCGACCGCTGACTCGCCTGCGACAGTCCAACCGTCAGGTGGCACAGGAGCCCGCCTTCACAGCCACCGGTGACTCACTAAAGGCATATGTAGACGCAGCTATCGATGGCTGTGTTTTGCACACCAGCCTCGATATCCCATGCTACTTGACCAGCAACAAATATGCGGCTATATTACAGAGGCACCGTTCCCATCCGTATAGGCGGAGCTCGCAGCTATACAGAACGGTTTATCAGTCATGATACCTAAGCTACATTGTTTGTCGCAGAATAGATTACTTATATACACAGACTCCACGTAGGCTGTTGGGGAGCTATGAAAAGTGACCGGCTCCCTTAATATAGCCTCAGACGTGCATCACCTTATCGACTCGTGCACCTGTCCTGTCCAGATACTGTGAACCCGCCGGTTTGTACCTGCCCAACTGGACGCGGATGCCGCCTGCCATCGAGTGGAAGTCCAAAACCCGCTGCCACTACTTCGTCTGTCCCCGAAGGACAGCTTGCTCCTGCACAAAGAATCACTCCGGTGCTCCACGCGTGCACTCATCCTCCCGCGTGGATCGGACCTTACCGGCGGCTTAACTCGCCGAGAGGTGGTTACGCTCAGGAGGATCCGCGTGGGCGCCGTGTTTACTCCTGCCATCCGGGCCACTCTGGTGAACAACCTCCCACACCGGTATGCCCCTTCTGCACTGCCCCAGCCACAGAGGCAACGCTGGATCACCTCCGCAGGTGTCGGGTCCGGGCCTTCACGAGGCCCGCACCCGACACCTGCGCGGCCTTGGCTACCACCCATGTAGACCACCTGACCTAACGCGCTGGACGCACGGACCATTGTAGCGGCCGCTCCTGGACTTCATCCAAAAAACATAGCTACATCTTTTTATTTAATTTATGCCTGACGTAATAGCTCAGCGGAAATCCGGTAGGTGGAGAGAAGAAATTGAAGGGAAATGAGACATCCACCCAATCCTAGCAATTGCTACAAAAGAAACCCATACGGGTTCCTCGAAAGAAAAGCCTCGCAGTTGAATAAATATTCGTCCTGGTCCGGGACGCGAACCCGGGACCACCGCCTTTCCGGGGCAGCCGCTCTACCATCTAATTTAACCAGGCAGCTAGGAGATGGCAGGGCGGAGTCGAATTTGTCAACAACTCGAAGCAAAGGCAAGTGTTTGACATAATTGTGCAGCGGAAACCCGCTAGGTGGACAGCAGAAATTAAAGGGAAAATGAGACATCCACCCAATAAAAAAAAGTATTGTCAAGGTTCTGACCCTGAGCTCTAGTTTTCTGCAGGACCTTGGTGATGGAGCTTTCATAAATGCCATTCTGACTCTGCCATTTTTCTGACTACTACTGTGGTATACCGGAAAATTGGCCATTCTGGAAACTCAGGAGGGCTGGACAACATCATTGTAGCACAGTTTTAAGGTAGCGCGCTCTTTTTCACTTCACTGTCTGACATGAACAATTACAGGTAATATGGCAGCGAGCGTTTTTTAAAGGTCGTGTTAGCAACCACAGTATTTGGTGAGGTCTTTAAACAGACTAAAAAGTGTGTAAAAAAGCTAGAGGTGGGAGCAGTACCTTTTATTAAGTATTTAACTGAGATTCCAACTTTGCATGGCTTGCGTGTGTGGTTATGTCCTCGTCATATCTAGATTTGTACTGGGTGAACACTGTACTTCACATAGAGAAGTCAGATCAAAACAACACAGTGGTGTGATGAGGCAAGTGGACAATGGTT
Source organism: Dermacentor silvarum (assembly GCF_013339745.2). NCBI lineage: Eukaryota > Metazoa > Arthropoda > Arachnida > Ixodida > Ixodidae > Dermacentor > Dermacentor silvarum. The sequence goes on from NC_051161.1 coordinate 159,414,507, forward strand.
TTAAAGCATTGTTTCATGCCGAGTACTTATTTATAACTTCGATATTGCCAAAAAGCAGCCGGGTCAACAAGATCCACAATGAACATAAAATGCCGAATTAAGTGGCAAAAGTTATGAAACAAGACCTATAAAGCTGTGAAGTTTTTTGAGGCATGTTTGCACTTTGGGAACTTGGCAACTGTGGGAACTTTCGACGTACAAAAAGTAGTCATGGGAAATAAGTTGTCAAGCATGATTTTGGCACCAAAGTGAAATTTCATGTCACAGGCTTAGGGGCCTGCCTATAAGAAAAGAAAGACTAAAAGCTAATCCGCTTGATTTTAATATGCTCGAGATTCAATACCCTGTGATTATATTGTTTATGGCACCTCTACCAAGTCACCAGGAAGTAGACCTAGGCAAGAGAGACTTAATTCCAGTGATTGCCACAGACTAGGCGAAATCACAGGAAATAGCAATGGCAGGCTCTCACATATAGTGTGACTACTCGCGCACACCCTCCGTCACGTGTCCTGTCACAGTACGAGTACAGAGACGTATAGATGTTCAACAATAACGGGCCTAAACGCTCCCTTGTGGGACGAAACCTAAAACAGGTAAAAAGGACGATGTGTGGTTACCTAAATGAACGCGTTTGATCACTTACACAGGTGAGATCTCACCAAGGCCAATGGTGTATCCACGAATACCGTGTAAGCACAGTTTGTGCCATAGGCGCCGACAACGGGGGGGGGGGGGGGGGGGGGAGCTCCGGGGCTCGAGCCCCCTCTGGAGTTTCAGGGGGGGGGGGCGCCCCTTCCCCGCTCCTAAAATATCATTACCAGAGTCCTGTTACCCAAATCGTTTATGGTTTCTTTTGAGTTGCCTCTACCTTTTCCCTTAACATCTTAATGTGGCTGAAAGCTAATTGCATCATTGTTGATGTGGACGTGCACGGCTTTTATTCATACTTTCACTTTATTTCTGAAAATCATGACAATAGGAAAAGAAGCCCATTAGAAGCACCAAAGGCGTCTACGTCACCCATATTTTTTCACTTCAACATGCAATTTTAATTTCCAGTGTGAACACCGTGCACAGACACAATATATTTCAACGTGTACACAGGACAAAGTTTATTATATCTTTAAAGAGAACGAGGTAGCCAACTAGCAATTATTTCTAATGATATGGATAGCCTATGTCTGGAGAATGAGTATGTTGCTGTATGTTCAACTCGCTACGAATTGCTTTGCGCGCTTTTTTGACAGTGAAACAGACCTGCAGACTTCAGTGACCCCTTCGGCAGACTCTTTTATCAACGGTGTGTGAAATGCACTTGAATGATATGTGTCTCAGTATTACTTCTCCTTCCAGTAGGAGAAGCAATACAAATGCTAGCGGCTCATGAAAAAGAAAAACTTATAATAATTTACAACATTTATTGGGGATGGAAACATCGCAACGTGCATGCAGAGGCCATGAATATATATAATTAACTTAGTAACCGAAGTGACGCCAAGCCGGATTTACTCGGAATTAGAATCGATAGCAGTCATGCGCAGCAGAGCTTTTACTTGGACTCAGAATAATAAAAAAAGAGGCTGCAGTTTCGCCGCAAAGGCGAAGCAGCATTAGTGATAGCGAAGCATAAGACAATTACACGAAGGAAGATTCTTCCAGTTTTAATCCGTGTAAGAGCCGCACTCCCAAATTGAAAGCAAAAATTTTTTAAAAGTACAACCGAGAAGCAATCGTGTTCACCACTGATTCCGATCGCGCTCCACTGCGAATTTTCCCGCCCAGCGTACTTTCGCGCGTCGCAACTGTAAAAAAAAATGTCGGTTACAACTTAAGAAGACAGGAGAGGGGCCCCGCCCTGATCACTGAAGCGTAGCAGCCAATTGCCACCACGACTAAAGAAATAGTTCCGCTGACGCGACTCGGCCCAGCTCGAAGCACGGGCTGCCATGTCCTCGGTCGGCGGGGTCACCGGCCGTCCGGCTCATGACGTCACTCTAGAGTGCGCGCCCATTGGTGGATGCTCGTGCGCATCCGCCTTTGAGGGGTAAATGTCGCTGCCTTCTAAAGTTGTACACGACTATGGATGGCGAGGGGAAGCGATCGCGGAGGTTTACGGCGGATTTCATACTCGTAGTTGGAAAAATGAGATAAAATGGCCCGGTCCCATGTAAGGCTCGTCAAAATTGTGGCAAAAAAGGGCGGCCCTCACACGAGTCTGTACGTTGGTTATATCGCCTATATAAATTGTAGTAACATTTACCTACTAATTAAAATAACGAACATTGTGCAATGCACCGACCATGTAATCCTGTAAATATCTCGCTGGATGACAACGAGAAGTCGCTATTACAACGCTGGCATTATTAAGAACGCTGGCAGCGGGGACGAACGGTTCGTACTGCCATGCGATTCACCGCGACTCCGAAAATTAGATTCATCCTCATCTTCTGCATATTTTATGTAGACTAGAGGACGGCCTCTGTCAGCGATCTCCAATTACCTCTGTCTCTTAACTTAGGCTATGTGATCTGCAACACTTGGGGCGCAGAAAAACAGCCTAAGAAGGAAGACAGTGCACATGAAGTTAGCAGCTATCCCTGCTCGCCATTGATCATTGCACCCCCCAGTGGTTACCAACAATTGCATACGGCATGCGGGCCGCGTAAGCGTCAACCGCGCACAATCATTCGCAGCTGCGGCAGGGCTAGATGAGAAGACGCGTGCTCTCCTACTCATGCGCGCATTTGATTACGTGACCACCAACCGAATATTGGCCGCGTGGGAAGATACGCGTAATGTTGATCAAGCCGCTTCCCTTTTCGGCTCAGTATTACGCGCTTTTTCTCGCACCCACAGTGTATGGGTCGCTCACTCATATGACTATTGGACTTTATACGGAATCTCACGGCAACCACGACAGCGAAAATTAGCCTGGGGTGTCGACACAATTGCTGTCAGAATAAAAGGAGAAATAGAAAACAGGCGTCGAGCTAGCTTCTACCGTGGCTGCGGACGTTGCAATTTGCACCGGCTACAAACACAGCATGAGCACCAACAACAAAACCAATAATGGGCACCTCGCTTATCGATACGTCGGTAGAACCCGTCTGACGCTGAAAAGAAAGCGTATTTTCCACCATATAAGCACCAGCGGAAACACAACACTAGACGCGCGGAGAGACAACGCACGCGAAGGGAGCAGTCATCTCGGATGGCCCAAGCTTGAACTCGGCGCAGATTAACTTCAAAATAAAGCGCATGACCCGCGTATGTATGACAGAGGCAGGAAAAGTAGTTGAGGACCCGTGTGTACTAGCTGCTAGGCAAAAGACTACACGCCGCTATCAAGAAGGTTCCTCAGCTCACGTGTTTCGATCAGCGAGAGGTTCTGTGAAGTAATTGACAGAGTGCTGTCTTCGTTAAACAACAGGTATGTTGTTTAACCTGATATGTGGCAGCATAAGTCCCACATTGATCAGCTTGCCATAGGGAAGGAAGACGAAGCATATATAACATACTTCATACGGTAATGACGTTGAACCAGGATGCCTGATTTTGCACAGAGATATGCAGATTGACATTTTAAGCCAGCAAAGGTCGGCATCATTGCACACATTTGAGGACGTCGTGCACATGTTTACGGGGGGCAAGGGCGAACACCTGCGAAACCTTTTGCTGGAAATGGCCAAGCTAAAAAAATTGCGTTGGCCATACCGGTCTCGTCAACCACATACGAGAGGTGCTTTTCTTGCCTTCGGCGACTGAAAATGTACTCACGGTCGACGACTGGACAAGCCCATTTGAAACATCTGGCAATTTTGCGCACCCACAAAGAACTCTCCCGCAAAATCAATTTGAATAAGATAGCCGACAACGTCATTTCATTTCCAGATCAAGTGCCCGAACGAACACTTTTTCAATGATGATGAAATCATCGCATCAGACAACGAATAGGAGAGAGAAAGGCACCAACTTACAAGTCAAAGCAAACCACCTGGCTTAGAAAACAACGCAAAAAGTTATACAAAAGAACGAAAATGGGTCCATAACAGCTCAAGCAGAGTGAGGCCATTTGGGTGGTTGCGCTATTTGTAAAACAGTCCATGCTGTGCATTTTCCTTATTAATTTTTATTCATGATATGCTGCATTTGCCGCTCAATAACACTACCCACGCTGTTCCTATATTTGCTACCGAGTCCTTTCGCGCTTTTGAGATATCGCTGTCTTATTTATTTATTTGTTAATATGTTTATTTATTTGGGCACCTGATGATTTTTACTCTATAATCCTTTATTCTGCCTCCAGAAATTAAACAAAACCAGTGGCATAAGGCATGCTTTGACAAGTAATGAAAGTATTGCGTTATGGAATCACATTATACTTATGCTAATAATTCGTCACAAGTTGTGTTCAGAAATTGTTATATATTGTTTAATTTTTGTATATGTTATATCTTATCTCCTCAATAACTGAGCTTTCGTCAGCAAAATATTTCTTGATTGTACCTTTCGTATTAAAACATTTACAAGGCGTTACATGACTTTTTTCATTAATGTGTATTTGTGCCGACGTAATGCGCACAAAACAAATATAACTCCCTAACATGTTTAACTGAATCCGCTTGTCGCATTGCTCAACCGAGTGATGCCACTCTCGTGTGGTACGAGGGGACTCAGGCTGTAAAACTGAATTGTCTCCCACTCTGAGGTCCTGCAAATACTCATATATGCTCGTCACTTCACTGAACAATCTTTCGAGGTCACACGAAGTTTCCAGTGTAATTTTTATTAATATATATATAGGCTCCAAAGTTGGTCAGGCCCCAGCCCCCCCCCCCCCCCCCCTCCCCCGGAATTATTAAATCTTTCCGCCTATGGCTTGAGCAATAAAATTTCATGACGTAACGAATCAAAGGCTTTGCTGAAGTCTACAAATAAATGCCTCTTGTGAAGAAATTTTTATCGATATTTTGGAGGAGGAGGAGGAACAAACTTTTATTTAGACCAGCAGTTCAGTTGGCTGGGCCTAGGCCTCCCACGTTCCCCGGGGACATCGAGGTCTTGCCTTTAATTATGAGTAACGCTGTCTCAGCTGACTTGATTTTTCCGAAACCAAATTGGGAGTCGGTTATTCCCACGTCTCGGGAATAAAAAAAATGACATACGAGGGAAAATAATTTTTAAAATCCTTTTGTAAAAAATACGAATTATTGATATCGGTCTAAAGTGTTATACATTATTTGTATTACCTCCCTTAAGTATTACTGTTACCCTACTTTTCTTTATATTGTCAGGGAATACTCACCACTCGATTATTAAATGTCATATATGAGCCAGTACAGGAGTTATAATCTCTAGGACGAGTTTCACTGGTGTAATCTGATTATTATCAATGTCTAGTGCTTTGGTGCTTTTTTTTAGGTTCATAAAATTAGTGCAGATTTCTCGTTCATTGATTGGCACAAGGAATATACTGTGGGGGGAGTTGTTCGTTGATATAACTGCTACTGGACTGTCGACAGAAGGTTGTCGCACTTGTGTACCTACGTTTACAAAGTGGCTGTTGAAGGGATCCGCGAGCGCTTTGCCGGCCAGTTCAACATCTTTAACGACAATATTTTCTGGCGCGACGTTTTGATTTTCCCGGCCGAGTACGTCGTTGATGAGCTTCCTTATTGAGTCAGCTGATTTATTAGTACTATCAGCAAATATCATATCATAGTGCGCTGTCTTGGCTCGCCTAAGTTCACCATTTAATTTATTCTTTTTTTAACACTACCAGGTCTGCGGGCGTACGTGAATTCAGGAAGACACGATAGAGCTCATTCTTTAGCCGTATTCTTGGCTGAGAGACAGCATAACCCACGGCTTTCTAATCCGTTTAGGTTGATTTATCTTTTTGAAATGGAAGTAGGTAGCATAAATTTCTACAAATGCTGAAATGAATTTTTATATGCCACATTTGCGTCTCTTATATCGAAAAGAAAAGACCAGTCATGTTCACTAACATCACGTTTGAAAGCCCGCAGGCTTTCGTGCGATATACACTGCATGACGTGCGGTTCATGTGAACACTTTGTAGCTTTAATGTTGGAATAATATGCGACACCAGAACTGGAGAGTGCTCACGAACATTTGAGCTAACTGTTGCTGTGCGGAATACATTAGTTTCAATATTTGTAATTAAAATTCTCCTTTTCTGTCTCATCGCCCCCCCCTCCCCCCCCAAAAAAAAATAAAAAATACGGGGTTATCTCATATATATTCACCGCTAAGATCATTATTACGCTGGTCATTCATGAGATCTTTGCTTTGGTAGGTTTGAAAACGTTTAAAGATATGGACTTAATGCCTTACTTGTAGGGCAATGATTGGTTCAAAATTGCATTCTTTTTTTACTGTTCTGAACCATCACTGCAGCCTTTTTGAAGTTACGGGATACGTTTAGTTGTTCGCCAGTTGTCCATATTTGTGTTTGATTTAGAGCAGGAGCGTGCAGCGCGTATGTCGATTTTTTTTACATGGTATCTAGGCGTAGACTGAAAATCCTTGTCATATTCGCTTAGTATTGTGATACTATGATGTATTCAATATGTTGTGCTTGGATTTCTGAACAGTCAAATGTTGAAGGCTGATGTAGAGGAATAGCGCGCAGGATATACGTGCCTTTTCTCCCCTTTACGTGTATCCAGCCGTTGACAACTCCTTTTGTGTTGCTCTCACGGCCGGTGATGTTTTAGAGGAAAAACACGCACAGCGTATGCGCAGTTTCAAGCGAAGGTTCTTTTCGCTAGCCAGCGCCGGCGATGTAACGCTATAAAGACCAGGTGGCTTGTGCTCGGCATGAGCACTTGCCACTACTCCCGCGTTCGTCGTCGTCTGCTTCCACAGCTGGCTGCGTTGCCGCTAATCATTCCAGCGTAGAATTTCAGTTCTCCTCTGCCGTCGTAATCGGGAGGCCGCGTTCACGGGGGTATGAGCCATTGCTTAAGGGGGTATGAGCCGTTGGTGAGCAACTGGCGACATGGCCTAACTCGTTCGAGCAACGCCGTCGCGAGCGCGCCGGAGGAAGGGCTCGTCGTCGACGTTCCTATTCTAGCGCGAGGGCTAGAGCACTGCACGGGCCGATTTTTGTGGCCCGGGCCCGGCCCGGGCCCGTTTTCACATTGGGCGGCCCGCCCGAGCCCGATCAAAACTTTTATGGCGAGACCCGGGCCCGGCCCAGGCCCGGAAATAATCTACGTTACCCGCCCGGCCCGGCCCGCCACCCCTTTACCTTATGCCCGAGCCCGGCCCGAGCCCGACTCGAAACCGGCCCAAACCCGGCCCGAGACCGAAAAATACATGTTTTTCAGAGTTGAGAAGCCCGAGAAGAACTCGCAGAAAGCCCGAGCCCGGCCCGGGCCCGGGTCAAAAAGCACACGCCGTGCCCGAGCCCGGCCCGAGCCCGTGCAGTGCTCTAGTGAGGGCTTCCGAAGCCCAGGTGAAACGTTAGCTGCGGACACCGAGTTGAGGGAGCGCGATGTTGAGGCCAAACGTCAGCGTTGTCTTGCCCCCCAGGAACCCGACAACGGTGGTGCAGGCCTCGGAAACGCTAGCGCCAGCTTCCCCGCTACGACGGCCAGGTTTCGAGGTTAGTCTCTCAACCGGAACTTCGGAGCCAGCTGCAGTATGAGTGACCGGTTGTGGTTCGAGCACAAAGTGGTACTTGTCAGTGTAATTCGTTCGGAGGAACACCGTAGAAATACGTGACAAGCTTCGCTTACCCCCATTTCCTCGAAAGAAAATGAGAATCACTAGGAAAGGAAGCGGCGATGCCCATCCAAGTCGTCAACTAAGGTGATGACAGTATTAACTCTTCACGGCTTTGCTTAGGTTGGCGTAAAATGAAACTACGTCGCGACGGTATTGGGCAATCTGTAGAAAGTTTGAACGACGCGGAGGCCATTCGCTTTTTCGAATCGCCGGCACTCCTTTGTGATTACATCCACAGTGGCACAATCCTTACACTTAAGGACATTGAAGGCGTCGTCTGCAATACCTTTTAGGGGCGAAGCTCCTTAGGGTGTGGGCCGTTCCCTCCGCTGTAGTAGTAGTAGTATGTAGCCACCTCTAGTTTATGAATTGCTCAATAGATGGCGTTGTGTGTCCGTAGCCACCTGTAGTTTTATGAGCGTTCACTAGATGGCGTTCGCGTTCCGGTTCCACTTTGCGTGCGTTCGGTGCGAACACGGGCAAAACGCCGACGGCGTCAACAACAGTTCTGCGCGTTGCTGGTGCAGCTGCATGTACAAGTTTATACAGCTGATAAAACTACCTTGAGTCGACCCCATGGCTGCTTCGCATACTACTCAGGGTTCCCCTACGGGAAGATGGTGTCATTTTCTCTCTCGTTCCCGACGCGCGCTCTCTTTATCTCTCGTCCGTAACTGTGGTTTACCCGAATGATCTCCCGGTGCTTCGTGCACTCATCATCATTCACTTTGTGGATATGCTGTGTTTTTATTGCGATAGCAATTATATGGACACTCAAAAGCAGATTTCTGCCGTCGGCGTCGCCGTCGCCGTGAGGTTCCGTATGACGTCAATGGAGATGAAATCGTCGCCGCGCGCCGAACGCTGTATGTGAAAGTGAAAGGGCGCGAGGGGCGCGCGCTTTCACGGGGAGTGAACGCACGGCGGAGAACAAACGTGCGTTCTGCGCCGTGCTCGCTTAAGGGCTGCAGAAGTAGGCGTCTCTTTCCTCCTTTACAATCACCATATTGTCACGTAGTAGTGACACTGAAGTAAACAGTCGTAAAACTGTGTATGACGAAACTGATTCTTTATTGGACGAACCTGTGCCCACAAAAGCAAGCTGCACTCAAAGCACAACGAAAGCGGCGAAACCCGTCGGCTTTTATACCTGAGTCATCGAAGGTTCCAGATTAATCCCTGATGCCCGCGTGTCTTCCAGAAAGTTCTAGACAATTCGCGTCGGTCATACAATCAGATAACATAAGCGTCGGTGAAAACAGGCAACGGAAAGAAGCATCGATAACGTTCTAGAAACTTCCGATACAGGCGCGTCCTGCGCCGAGCGATAACGTTTAACATTTGTTAGCCGGTGGAAAGCGGCCACCGGTGAAAGATAAACATATATACGTGTCAATACCCTCCCCTTAAAAAAACATCGTCCCGATGCTACAAACACGAAAGCGAAAACAAAACAATGCGTAATAAACAACAAACAAAAAAAAACAATAGCAAAGTAACGAAGTACCTAAGGTCGTCAGCGGGCGTAGAAAGGTTTAAGACGCACCACATGGATGACTTCAGGTCGTGCCCGGCGTCGCTGTCATTGCGACATGCCGTATGGCACGACCTCATAGTCCAGTGCGCCAATACGTCGGATTATCTTATATGGTCCGAAATAGCGACGCAACAGTCTCAGGCTCCAGCGTGCGAGGCGATCTGAAGGATCCTTCAAGTTAGCTAGCCAACACAAGGCGTGGTGGTCGCTCACAACTTTAAAGGGCCTGCCATAGAGGTAGGGGCGAAACTTTGATGTAGCCCAGATGATGGCGAGGCACTCCTTTTCTGTTGTGGAATAATTTGCTTCCGCCTTCGATAGCGACCGGCTAGCGTAACTTACAACCCTTTCTAGTCCGTCAGTCCTCTGCACAAGCACGGCGCCGATTCCTACGCTGCTTGCGTCGGTATCGGCGTTTTCGTCGAAATGCGCAAGTATTGGCGGCAATTGCAGGCGTCGCTTCAGTTCTTCAAATGCTTCGGCTTGCGGTGTCTCCCACTTGAACTCGACGTCGGCCTTCGTGAGATACGTCAGTGGCTGAGCGATCCGTGAAAAATTCTTGACGAAGCGCCTGTAATAGGCGCACAGTCCAAGAAATCTACGCACTGCCTTCTTGTCAGCGGGCGGAGGAAAGTTGGAGATGGCCGCAGTTTTCTGAGGGTCGGGGCGCACTCCAGACTTGTTGATGACGTGGCCCAAAAACAAGAGCTCCTCGTATGCGAAGCGGCACTTTTCGGGCTTTAACGTGAGTCCGGAGGTTTTGATTGCTTGAAGAACTGTTTCAAGGCGCCGCAGGTGTTCTTCGAAGCTGGAGGCAAACACAACGACGTCGTCCAAATAGACGAGGCAAGTCTGCCACTTCAAGCCTGCCAGTACTGTATCCATGACGCGTTGGAAAGTCGCAGGTGCCGAGCAAAGACCAAACGGCATGACCTTGAACTCGAACAGTCCGTCTGGTGTTATAAAGGCAGTCTTCTCCCGGTCCCTCTCGTCGACTTCGATTTGCCAGTAGCCGGTTTTGAGGTCCATCGACGAAAAATACTTTGCGTTGTAGAGTCGATCCAAGGCGTCGTCAATCCGTGGGAGGGGGTATACGTCCTTCTTCGTGATCTTGTTGAGGCGACGATAATCGACGCAGAAACGTAGGGTTCCATCCTTCTTCTTCACTAACACCACGGGGGACGCCCACGGACTCTTGGACGGCTGGATGATGTCGTCGCGTAGCATTTCGTCGACTTGTTGCCTTGTGGCCTCGCGTTCGCGCGCCGAAACTCTGTACGGGCTCTGACGGAGTGGGCGGACATATTCGTCTGTTATAATGCGGTGCTTGGCGACAGGGGTTTGTCAAACTTTTGACGACGACGAGAAGCAGTCCTTGTATTGCAGGAGCAGAGCTTTTAGCTGTTCTTTCGTATGAGTGGGAAGGTTCTGATTGACGTCGAAAGTTGGTTCAGGTACTACAGTCGTCGTTGAAGGTGCACTAGAATCCGTGAAGGCGAAAGCACTGCTGGCTTGTACTATTTCGTCGATGTAGGCGACCGTGGTGCCTTTGTTAATGTGCTTATATTCGTGGCTGAAGTTCGTGAGTATCACTCTTGCTTTCCCTTCGCGTAGTTCACCTATGCCTCTAGCGACGCAAATTTCACGGTCGATCAGTAAGTGATGATCGCCCTCGATGACGCCCTTCATGTCTGCAGACACTTCGGTACCGACGGAAATCATTACGCTTGAGCGAGGCGGAACGGTGACTTGTTCTTCAAGCACATTCAAGGCATGGTAACTGATGCTTGTATCCGGTGGTATCGCTGTGTGTGTTGAAAGCGTTATCGACTTGGACCTTAAGTCGATGACTGCACCATGTTGGTTTAGAAAGTCCATGCCTAGGATGACGTCCCTAGAGCAGTGCGGCAGGATTACGAAGCTCGCCGGGTAAGTGCGGTTGTTTACCGTGACTCGCGCTGTGCAGATTCCAGCCGGCGTTATTAGGTGACCTCCCGCTGTCCGTATATCGGGTCCTTGCCAGGCCGTCTTCACCTTCTTTAACTTGGCGGCGAACGCGCCACTGAAAACTGAATAGTCGGCGCCAGTGTCGACGAGAGCGGTGACCTTATGACCATCGATGAGCACGTCTAAATCGGTAGACCGGCGTCTGGCGTTGCGGTTAATTCGTGGCGTCGGATCACGGCTGCGTCGGCTTGCTCTGCTGCTGCTACGTCGCGTCGGAAGGTCTTCGTTCGGCGGCGATGCGTTGTCAAGGCTGTTGCTAGGTGGCGTGCTGATATCTCGTCGTGATGATTCGCGAATCGTCGTCGTCGGCGGCGGCGGAGGATCTTCGGCATTGCGTCGTACAGCAACCGCACCTCCATCGGTTGCTGCTTTTAGTTTCCCGCGCCCAGTCGAAAAAAACAATTGGAACCAATTGGAAAATTTCCACTTGGTTCCATTTGTGTATTAGTACCCAATTGGGCCACTTGGAACAATTGGGCCAATTGGTTTTATGCCAATTGGATCAAATGGTGCAGTTGGCAGAGAACCAATTGGGTCAATTGGTTGTTGCCAATTGGACCACATGGTGCAGTTGGGATAGAACCAATTGGGCTAATTGGCATGGAACCAAATGGTCCAATTGGAAAAGTCGAGAAGTCAAATGGTCTCGACTGTGCACAGCCGGCCCGTGTGAACCTGCCAAAGTAGCACAGCATTAAGGAACTATATCACTACCTGTTGCTCAGCTAGTTGGTTCATAGCTATTGCAAGCTAATATGATGCAAAACAATATGAAAAGCACTGAAAGAGCGTACATCTTTTCATTACCACTCATTCGTGTGCTTTTCTTACTTTGCATCATATTACACAACAAGGAGCCACTATTGCCTTAAGATGATAACAGCATGTACGTGACAAAGAGGCAACTAGAGTGAAAGATATAAAAACTTTATTATAAAAAAAGCATGTAATGCAGGGTACTGCTCCATTGACCCTTGGCTTGGCGGCTATCACTCACGCCACAACCTGCAGAAATTGATAAAAAAGACAGCATTGTGTATAGACTTCTGAAATACCTGTTGCCATCAAAAGCTGGCAACATTGGCAAGCTGGAATTGGATAAACAGGCACCTCAACTATAATATTCATTAATCCACCCATGTTTACGAGAGTTAAAATTAAATTTGTGGTTTACAGCTAAGGTTCAAGCAACAAAACATGAATGCAAGAAAAATGTTCTAATCAGTATACCTTTTGGCTGTTTTATCAATGTCGGCAATCTTCTCGCCGACATAGTGGTTCATTCTTTTCATTAATGTAGACACCACACTCTCGGGAAAGCCTTGTTTTTCCAAGCGGCGCTTGTAGCAGGCTGTCAAAACACATTCATTTAAATGAGTAATAACAAGCAGAGGTAGTCAAAACCATAATGCAGTAAACATCAATTTCAAGGAATGAAATAAAAGAATGAATACTACTTTGCTTTGGGTAGCTGCTGAATAACGAAAATTTTACATGGCATTTTCAGTTGTGGAAAAGTCAAATGGCATTTGTAGTCATTTTAGCTTCTCTAGCACTATTTTGAATAAGCAAATGACACGAAAACAACACAAGCTCTGGAACTCTTAAGTAATTTCACAAAGCTTTCGAGACAAATTGCACTGAGAAGGAATTATGAAAGTTTAATTAAACATATCTGTTTACAAAGTTAAGAAATTCACCATTTATCAAAGGAATTTCACCTCACAAAATGTATAAGTGCGACTGGTCTACCGAAATTTTTCAGGAAAAGGACAATATGTATGAAGGAGGGAGGGGGTGCACATCGTGGTCTCACTGGGATGTGTGGCAACATGGTTATTTGTTTAATTCACATACCCTAAAGGCCCATTCCGGGCATTACATAGAGCGGTTACAGTTGCTGTTGACTCTGAGCACCACATATGCATAGGCACACAGAATAAATGGGGTATATGTTAATAGATGGAGTAGTCACCTTGCATGACCGACACCTTCCATGGAGTCAATGGCTCCTTCCTAGGTCGATCTGGATAACGAGGGCAATGTTTCCCTGCAGAAAGTAACACGCATTGAGAAAATGCAAACTGTACATTTAAGGCTGTTAAAAGGAAGTTGTAGCTACCCTGCAAAGATCGGCCTTGCAACTGGGCTGGGTCCCAGATGGTTATGAGCAAGTCCTTCACAAACATCGGGTCTTTGTCTCTAGCTTGAATTCGCCGCCATGCCTCTGCTGCCACACGCAGACCCTGTCCAATGTCAATCTGCACAAAAAAGAAAAAAGAGAAACACACACGTTATATTTATTTTGTGAAGTTCTCAAATAAAGAGAATTGAAGTGCTGATGCTTGTTTAGCTTGAAAGCCTCGATGCATACTTTTCTTGAAATGCCTGTGAAAATAACTCAACCAGAAGCATTAATTGGTGTTGTTCATTGGTCTCTGGTGTATAGGCATCGCCACACTATGTTTTGTGAGCTGCACGTGGCACAAACTTTGATTTAAAATGTTTGGCGGAAGCCAGCACAAAAGGAGAGCAGTATAACTTAATGCACTTATAGTTTAAGATTTTAAGTGCAGTTATGCATCAGCACTGCCATGATGCAGGCTTAAACATGTCTGTTTCTGAAAAAAACTAAATATTTAGCACCTCACCATGCTGGCACCTGAGCCATCGGCTCGGTGGTGTTCAGGCGATTGAACGGGTACAGCTTCTGCAGGTGTTGCACTTGGCGGGGCTTGCCTGGCTGCTGCCACGGACACCCGAGCCAAGCCAGGGCTCAATGGACACGTGTTTGGCACTGGGCCATTGTCTCCTAATATAGAGAACAGTCACCGATGCATGAGAAACTGAACAGATCCCACCTAAGCTTAAAGTGTAGTTATTGGCACAGTATGCGAGTTTGTTAAATAGTTTGTAGACCATTAATTACTCAAGATTTGTTTTACAATGACCTGCTTAGGCATGCAGATGCCTGCCATTACTTTACAATATACTGCAGGAAAACTTGTAAATGTACCTTCTCTGAATTTCTTTAACACTTCTTGTTGGAGCCCTCTATTGAGAGCTCGAAGCTCTGTCAGCTCCTCCTCTTGCGCAGATATTCTCCGTTTGATTTCCGCAACTTTTGAAGCAGAGCTTCATGCTTCTCTGCAATGCGAAAATCCCGTGATGGCAGGCTGTTTGCGGCTTTCTTCTTTCTGGCCAGTGTTCTAAAGAGGTGCTCGTTCTTGTCTGCGCGTTTTGGTTCCTAGGCAAGATGCGAGTAACAAAACATTTGTAAAACATTTTCATTTACACTTGATCAATCAATTGCTAGTATAGATAAAATACCTCTGGAGGCACGTCGCAGGCACTGTCCTCTTCACTTGACGTGTCGAGGACACGCTTCACCCTCAGGCGCCGCTTCTTAAGTTGTGACTTGACGTCAGCTTCTGACTCTGCAAAATAATGTATCGCAGGGCTGGTGATCAGCTAGCAACATAAGTTAACATATGCAATTAAATTTGTTCATGATTACTAAGAGTAATTAAAATTGGCCTATAAGCATTGGAATGAATTGGACTAGCTGCACGAAGTGCTGACCTCCCCCCCCCCACCCCCCCCCCCAAAAAAAAACTTCGATTGCCGAGATGGAGCTTAATTACAGTGTACTACCTACAGCACTTCAAGCCTGCAACATACACCAAAGCTTACGAATGGCACATTCACACTGAGAAGAAAAGGTGCAAATGAATCATATTAGGATACAGAATGATGGACTAGTAAGAATATGTGTTAATGAATACACAATCGCTATTTCACATTCTAAATTGTTACGGCAAAAAAATAAAATAAAAGTGGATGGAAGTACACTTGAAACCTTTTTTGTGGAAATTCAGTACATCATGTATATTTGCCACACTACACAAAAGGAGATAAGCAATCACGTAACTCAAACTTTCCGAACCGTATTACCGAAGTGCGAAAAAAAAGAAAGAAAAGGAAATGTTTTATCTGTCCGTTCTGTCACGTCACACGTACACTCGTATGTATAGTGCAATAATGTAAACTAAATACAAGAGCTTTGGAAATGCGCAAACTTACCTCCGACCTGCAAAATTCTGGCACGGTAGTGGGCACACGTGCCGGTCGCGTCCGTCCACTTCACCATATAGAATGCCACCGAAAAGTCGTCGTCAGGCTTGAAATTCCTTGTGTCCGTGACTGGCACAATTGCCAAATGCCTATCTATTTCGTATCGCACGTACGCGTGGGTAATCATAGTCAGTCAACAACGCACTCAAGGAGAATAGAAATTCAAGAAATAATGGCGCAAAAGAACGGGGATGGCTGAGACACAACTTAAGAAAGCGACAACGGAGGGCATACACGACTGTTTTTGTTGCTCCACCTGCACGTGTTGCTGATGTTGATGGCGATTAGGCTGTTCCCATTACCTCGGTCATCAAGCGAAGACGACGCTGAGGCATATTTTCATTCTAAAGAAAAATTGTTTTATAGACGTGAAATATGAAATTTAAACAATATTCCTAAATTAAAAATTGTTTTACAGCTAAAAGGTGTTTAGGTATAACCTTCAAGCCGCACTAGAAACATACTAAAACAGTGCCAGTTTGTTTACTGTTTAGCGTCATCATCAATACACAGACTTTTTATGTTCGTTCAACTTTTACTTGTGCGCCTAATATAATTTTGACTAAATAATTACGCAGTGAAATTGTAAACATAAGCCATCCTAAGCGATATTGGTATCAACGTTTGTTTGTGTTCCGTATGCGCATGGTGCGCAGTCCGTTCAAGTGATTCAACCCTAGCTGCCTGCCGTAGCGGAGTCTCGCACACCGAATTTTGACTGCAAGCAGCCCACGTACATGCGTACGCTTAGTGGTCAGTTGTGAATTGGCGACATGGAACCGCAGAAAAAACGGAGGAAGCGTGGTTGGTACAAAAAGTACCTAAATCCAAGCAGTGTCTTCCACGTGCCCAGATCAACAGATTCATCAGCCCGGTTGCGGCTCGCTCAAGCGGTAAGTAAACTTTGTTTGTTCGATTGACACTTCAATTGTTATGACAGAAAAAGTACATGTTCCGTTACAGTTGAAGCGTAATTGTTATGCAGGAATCCTCAAAAGACGATGGTTCATACCATCGAAGCTCAAATGAAGAGTTGGTGGAACCGCGGCCAGCTGTCGAGGACGAGTACACTACGCAAAGTGCCGGCACTGCTGGAGAGGCGGAGGCCGCGTTGACAGGGGAGAGCGACGATCCGACAGCACCTGACAGCGATTCTGATGGGACAGGCATCATCTGTTCCAGGGCGCTAGTACGTCGATTAAGCCTACCAACATGTATTTCGTGCGTGTATGATGTGCAATAGTGTGCTGCATGGTAAATTCGCACCCCGGGCCCCCTCAAAGTGACTGTTTTTCCGAAAAACGAAAAAACATACAAGTCGCACTAGTGTGTATAAGACGCACCTGTTCGTTCGGTAAGCGATTGAAAAAAAAATTAGTGACGTTTGATTTCGTCAACGCGGGTCACGCGCAAGCGTATATGTGCATGCGCTTACTGGCATGCATGCCATTCGGTCGACTCGCAGTCGGCCTGCCGCCGCTTGCGTTGCTGCTCCGCCCTCGCACGGCGCTCGAGAACTCGATCACGAGAACAACCCGGTACCTCGGTAGCGCGCGCACAGAACCCGTAGCAATTAAGTGGCATGCAGAACTCGGTGCGCTTCGCGTGGTCATAGCCTCCAATCTGATTTTGATGGCAGTAAAAAAAAGGATCGTACACAAGGCGCACCGTTGTATAAGACACACCGACGAAAACTTTCAGAAAAACAAAACGCGACTTATACACCGGAAAATACGGTATATATAGACCCCCACAGTGCATGGAGAAATTCCTCATTCACATGCAAGTGATCCAAGAAATGTTTCCTAAATAATGCACACACGTGTTCTCCAATGCATCTAAAATGCAATATTTGTTATGCAGGCATCTCCACAGCCCGGTCCAAGTGGACGTGCATGAAATCTGCACGAGAGAGGAGGTGGTTGCAATAAAGACAATGTAGCCACTGAGGAAGACACCGATAACACCAATCAATCTGGTGAAGAGTACTCCTATGCAACAGATCTCGACAGTGATGATGATACAACTGGTCTTATCCCAATTACGGTATGCATCGACTTAGTGAATATATATTTAAGTGGACCTAACAAATAAACTCTCATTTGCAGGACACGCAACATGGTGAACTGAGCAGCATGGCGCCAGAATCAAGTCACAGTGAACCGGAACACATGAGTGACGGCCAAGACCTTTTCAGCAGTGCTGACACAAATAGAACAACACAGCTTGGTGAATTGTTTCAGGGGGCCCTGAATGAAAAGGTTGTCGTTTCTAAAGGAGACATGCTGTTAATGATACTAAAGCATGCCTTAAAGAACAATTTGACATTGACAGCACTGACAAACCTTATAGAGATGATCAACTTGTTCTTTGAAAGACCTGTCCTGCCTCAATCTAAGTATAAGCTTGGTAAGCTCTTTTCAGAGTCTGGCACCGGCTTGAGTTTTAATTATATTTGTGAAAACTGTCGGAAAGTGTCCTCTTACACAGAGTCAAGTCATTTCTTGCAGTGTACAAATTGTGGGTGTGCTATGGCTACCTCAGTAAATAGTGCGTCATTCTTTGTGCTATTAGATGTACCCTCTCAGCTGAGAAAGGTGTTAAAGAATCGCACAATTCGAGATCTGACAAGGCCTCTAAGCACAAGCAGCAGTTTTTCCGACATTTGCGATGGCGAATTGTATCGCGACTTTGTTTCTGCTACAGCAGACAATGGGCATAGGATTAGCCTCACATTAAATACAGATGGCACACTGCTCTTCTCTTCCAGCAATACCTCAATTTGGCCCATACAATTATTGGTTAATGAAGTGCCTGCAATGCAGAGAGCAAACAAACTTGTATTGGCTGCCCTATGGTTCGGAAAAAATAAACCTGATATGGACCTATTCCTTGATGCGTTTTTGGAGACAATGGATGATTTGTCTGAGAAAGGATTTATGCTTGAGCATGAGGGACAAGCTAAGCTATTCAGGGCATATTGCATTTGTTGTGCTGTTGATTCAGTTGCAAGAGCACCAATGCAAGGCGTTATGGAATTCAACGCGTACTATGGCTGCAACTGGTGTCTGCATGAAGGTGAAAGAGTTGCAGGGGCTACCAGGTATCCAGTTGAAAAGGATGAGCCACCAGAACGGACAGAAAATGAAATTTTGAAAGATGCAGAAATTGCAGTAATGCAAGGTCAATCTGAAAGAGGCGTAAAAACTGTCTCTCCACTCCTTAACCTACCACAATTTCATATAATCTGGGGTTTTGTCCCTGACTATATGCATTGTGTTTTGTTGGGAGTGGCAAGACAGTTTTTAGAAATGTGGCTGGGTGACACACACTGCGATTTCTACATTGGAAGGCAACGAGAGAGCATTGATGCAAGGCTAGCAGCACTTGCTCCACCAAGGGAAGTCCGCCGGTCGCCAAGGCCAACAAAAGAACGAAAATGGTGGAAGGCAAAAGAGTTCGAAAATTGGATTCTGTTTTACAGCTTGCCAGTGTTAGATGGAATTTTAAACAAATCTTGCATCAGACACTGGGCTTGCCTTGTTGAGGCCTTGCACATATTGTTAATGCGCAGTATAACCTCTTCGGACCTTGTGCGAGCAGAAGAGCTGCTTTTAGAATTTCATGTTGTTGCACAAGTCCTATATGGAAAAAGGTGCATGACTTTTAACTTGCATCAGGTGACCCACATTGCGAAAAGTGTGAGGCACTGGGGCCCACTGTGGGCGCACTCGGCCTTCCCTTTTGAAGCTGGTAATGGTACACTGAAAGCAGTTGTAAAGGCTGCTAATGGTATACCTCATCAGATCTGCAGAATGATTCAGGTCGAAGGTCTAACTGAACAACTAACGAACATGACAACTGAAGCAAGAGTGTACAATTACTGTACATCTCTCGACATAACAGTCACGCAGAAAACTGTAGCTATTTCAGAAAATGTCCATCTCTTTGGAAGAGGTGTCCCATATCAAACAAGTAGCCTGTCTGCCACTGATGCTTCTACCGTTTTTGTACAGTACCCACGCATGCTGAGAAACAGGGTGGTATTTACTAGCCGCAGCTACTCCCCAAAAAGAAAAACAAATAGTTCGACAATCCAACTTGTAGACCATTCGTATGCCATAATAGAAGCCATTCTTTGCAAATGTACCAATGAAGCGTACATTGTTGCCCGACGCCTCCAATGCTTTGCTGTGAAATATAATAATTTGATAATGGACCCCTTAGTAAAAGTTCGGAAAGAAGCAGCAGCAACAACTCTGGTATCAGCCTCGGAAATTTTGAATGTTTGTGCACTCATGAAAGTTAGATCAAATGTGTATGTTTCACCTGTGCCTAGCTCATTCACTATGTAAATTTTGGTATCCTATGCGCATTGCATTACTATTACTCTGTATCACATGTACAACAAATTTGTCCTTAAAGCTTTAATTCGCTAGAAGTCTCCACACTGCCTTTAAATTTTACTTACTTCGTAACTGCAATGCTTGAAAAATTACCTATTAGGTGGCACATTAAGGAGCAGAATGGGAGAATAAATTATGCATTGTCTCAAAAGTTCACACTATGTGCCTGTTCTTTCTTGGCACTTCTTTTTGAAACTTGGGTTGTTTTTATAATGGCCTAATCTTGCAGAACCTACAAATGTACAAACTTTTGTATTTAAAATTTTGGTTGAAGTCTCCTGTAGTTGATTCATTTTGGCTAGTGGATACACTAGTGTTAGGACCATGAGGGTCTTGTTGCTATCCACCTTCTATTGAAGCAAGAAGAGAGATTGCTGAACCTTTTCAGTTTCTTTTTTATTGATTGGTGTAGTCGGAAAGAAAACATCATACTTGTATAAATACATTGAAGTGCATTTACTATTGTTTAATGTGTTTATAACGTTGGCTTAGTAGTGTATACATTGCTTTACTTGAATGTGTGAAGTATCCAACTTGTTCTCACATTTAGTGTTTTTTTATTTACCGTAGTTTGCTTTTTCGTCAACTTGTTACTTGTTTTTCTTTTATTACATTACTATTTCTTTGCCATTTCCCTCTTTGTGCACTTGTAAGCAAGGCAATTCTCAGGCTTTTTTTCGTGCCCCAAACATCGATAAGATTTTGAATAAAGCATTATTGATTGATTTGTGTGTGCTATCTGCACTAGCATTCACCCTCTTTTCATACGAGTATGTTGTATTACAACTTAATTAAGGCTATTCCATTCCACAAGCCAAGTTGCAGATAATTCTCTTTTTACTGTTCCATTTGGCTAGTGGTGTCTGAACTGTGAGCCCCTTGGTCATATGAATTAAGTCAGAACATGCGATTTAGACAGCTGCGGCTCATCTGCAGTGCCTTTCATTTCTACATAACTTGAGCTGAATCCTCTTATAATCAGCATGATCGAGAAAAATTTGAGTGCTTATGCACCAATGGCAAAGTTGACACAACATAAAATTCATCGCTGCAAATAATTTTATGTGCAAGAGTATAGGCAATATTGTAAACAACATGTTTCCTTTTTCATTATATTGCAAGTGTGGGGAAAGGAGTGTGCACTGTTTGTTTTTGTGCTGTGTTAATAAACATATATGCAACCCGGAATCTGTGCTTTTGTAATACATATGCCATGAAGCTTCTTGGCAATACTATACTCTGACTGCTTTATATTAACGTGGCATTTTAAGCCAACAATTCCAACTCTTTTTCCTGCATGCAGACATCATTTGGATTTATGTGACCAACTGGTGCTTCTATCTGGGACAGTTGCCTGCCGTGGTGGTGTAGCAGCTTTGGCAGTGTACTGCTAAGCCTGAGGGGGTGGGATCGAATCCTAGCCAAAGCAGCCGCATTTCGAAGGTGGCGAAGTGCAAAAACACCCGTGTACCATGCACTGAATGTATGTTAAAAAATTAACCCCAGGTGGTCAAAATTCCTCTACTACTATGTCCTCTACTATGGCGTGCCTCATAATCTGGTTATGGTTTTGGCAATGTAAAACCCTGGCAAAAGAAATCTGCAACTCTTCTACACACGTCTTCAACATTTTCGCAAAAAAAATTTTGTCCAAATGGTTTGGTAATTCCATTTGGCAATTTAGATTGGCCCAAATGGTCCCGCTGGAAAGTCCATCTGGTCCAATTGGAAGTGAGTGTTTCCAATTGAACCAATTGGCCATTCTAACTGGTCCAAATGGTTTAGTTGGCAATACCATTTGGCCCAATAGGAAATTGCCGTTTCCATTTGGACCCATTGATATTTCCAAATGGTTTCAATTGTTTTTTTTGACTGGGCGGGTATGGGCTGGGAGATCGGCCCCGGGTTGGGCCGGCATACAGGCGGCGATGCGGCGAGATGTAGCGGCCTGGTGACGGCGAGCGTGAGGGTCGTCGTGGTTGCCACTGGGCTCCGGCAAGGTAGTCGGCGATGTCACGTGGTCGCTCGCCAAGCTGTGGACGTGGCGCGTTGACGGCGAACCCTCGTAGGCCCATCTCGCGGTATGGGCATCGGCGGTAGACATGGCCGGCCTCCCCGCAGTGATAGCAGAGCGGGCGGTGGTCGGGGGCGCGCCAAATGTCCGTCTTCCGCTGGTAGCTGCGCTGGGCGACGGGCGGGCGTGCTGGCGGCGGCGGCGGTGGACGACGGAACTGCGGCCTTACGGGGCCCTGGCGCGAGCGCGGAGGGGGGCCTTCACGACGGGCGACGGTGGCGTAGGTCATCGCTTGCGGCTGTGGTTGAGGCGATGCCGGAACTTCTGGCACTTCCAGTGATCGCTGAACCTCTTCTTTAACTATGTCAGCGATTGAAGTCACCTGAGGCTGCGATCTTGGGAATAATTTCTGTAGTTCTTCCCGTACAACCGCTCTGATCGCCTCGTGCAGGTAGTCGGCGCCTAGAGCTTGAGCTTCGGCGTAGTTTGTCAGCGCACGGCGGTTGTATTGCCTGGCTCGCATTTCAAGCGTCTTCTCGATCGTTGTCGCCTCCGAAACAAATTCTGCCACAGTCTTGGGCGGGTTGCGCATCAATCCGGTGAATAGATGCTCTTTGACGCCCCGCATCAAGAACCTAACTTTCTTTTCTTCAGACATGTCGGGGTCGGCGTGGCGGAAGAGGCGAGTCATCTCCTCCGTGAAGATCGCGATGCTCTCGTTCGGCAATTGAACTCTGGTTTCCAGGAGAACTTCAGCCCTTTCTTTTCGTACGACACTCGTGAAGGTCCTCACGAAGTTCTCGCGAAATAGGTCCCAAGTCACCAGGGTGGTCTCTCTGTTCTCAAACCAAGTCCGAGCAGCGTCATCCAACGAAAAATAGACATGGCGCAGCTTGTCATCGTCGCTCCATTTGTTGAATGTCGCGGTCCCCTCGTACGTCTCCAGCCATGTTTCAGGGTCTTCAGCTGATGATCCACGGAAGGTCGGTGGCTCCCGAGGTTGCTGCAGCAGGATGGGGGACGCTGGGGCTGCCATTGTGGTCGTTGACTTGGCCTTGATCACTGTGGTCTTCTCGGGAAGAAGTCCGTATTCTGGCAAAAGTCCTTGCTGCCTACGGCTAGCTCGCTGGTCCTTGGCGACGTTGGTCTCGTCCTCCGGTTTCGGGCTTGGGTCGCGGCTTTGCGGGGGCGTCCGCTGCATGGACACAAAAGCACCTCCACCAGATGTCACGTAGTAGTGACGCTGAAGTAAACAGTCGTAAAACTGTGTATGACGAAACTGATTCTTTATTGGGCGAACCTGTGCCCACAAAAGCAAGCTACACTCAAAGCACAACGAAAGCGGCCAACACAGTCGGCGGTCGTCGAAAATCTGATCAGCGGCGAAGCGCGTCGGCTTTTATACCTGAGTCATCGAAGGTTTCAGATTAATCCCTGATGCCCGCGTGTCTTCCAGAAAGTTCTAGACAATTCGCGTCGGTCATACAATCAGATAACATAAGCGTTGGTGAAAACAGGCAACGGAAAGAAGCATCGATAACGTTTTAGAAACTTCCGATACAGGCGCGTCCTGCGCCGAGCGATAACGTTTAAGATTTGTTAGCCGGTGGAAAGCGGCCACCGGTGAAAGATAAACATGTATACGTGTCAATATATGTAGAGCAAACGCGCCTTCTTCCGACGCGTGAGAGGCCGTGGGGGAGGGGGAGGGAAGGGAGGCGACGTTTAGCTGCGGCGCCAAGTTTCTTGGCGCTGAGCCGTGCTCCCTCAAGGGCTGCAGAAGATAGCGCCAACCTTTCCCTTTCCTCACGAACCACTTACTGCCTATTTATATCAGAGGCTCCGGCAACAGTCACCAACGCCGCACGCATTTTGAGCGAACGCGGGCAAAACGCCGACGGCGTCGACAACAGTTCTGCGTGTTGCCGGTGCGGCTGCATGTCCAAGTTTATACAGCTGATAAAGCTAATATCATTACTCCGTATGGCTCTCTACAAATTTGCTATCGCAATTGATGCTTCGCCTTTCAGGTGAAACTGCGACAACTTTTTTTTGTATGTGACCACTCTTTTCTGCCTCGGTAATGTTTTTACCAGCCTTGCGACAGAGAGCCAGCACATCCTGTATGTACACATCATATGATTATTTTGACGTGTGAGCGTGACACAGTTGCTTAGAACACAAAAGCTAATCCTAATGCTACACATCAGAATCATTCACTATTCTTTGCTGTGCAATTTCCAATGTGAACAAGAAAAAATTACCTCTTTTGTATTGAACCACTGATCCCTATTGTGCGCAACCGAGAAAGCGACTCAAGAACTGTGAACCATTTCAATAAGAACAGCTCTCACCACATAATTTTTTCCAATCTGCATGACCTAATTCAGCCTTGCTCTGGTTCTTCGAAGAGCTTCGCGGTTTTTTCAGAAAGATTCAGATCCACGAGTTTATTACGTCTGTATGTATGGAATATACTTAAAAATTAAATATTAAAGCCCTTTTGGTCTACCATAGACGAAGTAGTTGAACTTTTTAACAGCCAAAAGTAAACCAGAATCGAAAGCGTTGCTGCCGACACTGCAACCGAAACAGATCTAATCCACGCGTCCGAAATCTCGGAAGAGAATCTTAGCGGTCTGACCAGGAGCTGGCTGGATGGCGAGTACGATGAACGCCTTGAACGCATCATGGTTCCAGAGGAACTATGCGCATACGTAAGTAGCGCAGTTTTAATCCATTCTATCCGCAAGAAGCGTTTACTTCCTCATTAATAGAGACCGGATTTTAGGCAAATGCCTTTTTTGTTCCTCGCGCTCCTATCGCCCCACTTTGATATATGAGCATGAATTAGAGGTTAAGAAGGGATTTCATAGTGTTTTTATAGTGCCTATAAATGCCTATTTTGGAGTTTGTGCCGAAATGCCTATAAATGCCTATAAATGCCTATTTTCAATATCGGCGCCTATATGAACACTATTTAACCTCAAGTTTCGCTTTCGATTGCAGCTAGAGACCGTTATTCATGTTACCGGGCAACATTGACTGTTCGGAACTCTATGGGGTTAAACCTAGTCCTTTAGTTCAACCAACTCCCGGAAAACAACTGCTAGCAGCATTGAAATGGGACGCGCCGGCCCGCATACGCCGCCGCGCAGACATTGCGCGAGCGGTTGGCGAATGCGAAACTGCGGAGAGCCGTCAGGGGAAAGGAGAGTGAAGTGCAAAAGAAGAAAGAAAAATGTGATGTGCATGCGGCTTTTGTTTTGTTTGTAATTTACTTTTTAAAGGGGTTGAGACACCAAATTTTGAGGGTATAAAAGACCTGCTGTAGGCTTCCTCTGTATGAAAGGACACTCAACATGAAGTGTTGGACACAGCAAACGTTTAAAACATATTTTAATTCGCTTCCAAAGAGTGCCTAAATGCTCGTTCTCGCGATCGAGACCCATCGCTAGCGCGATTAACATTAACGTCACTGTGTTGAAAGCGTAACGCGTTTTAGTGACGTCATACCGGTGACCCACAGCACGGGGAAAGCCTCGAGAGCCTCGAGTCTAGAGTTCAGTATAAGCTGCATCGGATGCAGACGCAGAGTCGGAATCGGAGCTGCCGCAGCTAGCGATGGCAACTGTCGGCGTGGGTTTGTTTGCCTGCGCTGGTAACAAAACGTGTGTGCGAGAGCAGACGATGCAGCAGTGCGTGCGTCACAGCTTTGTAGGCCCACGTGACCGAGCTTCCTAGCCAGTGACGTCACTGTCCAACTCAGCGCCGAGAAACCGAAATCGAAAATGGTGCACATAAATAATGCGATATTAAATTATTTACCGAGAATATATGAACCTTCCAACGTGTATCATGTTTTCTGGAGCAATAAGAAACGTTTGAAACAAACAACGCGCAAGCCACAAATTTAAGGTCTCAACCCCTTTAAGGTGTTCACCGCCGTCGGGCGTTCCTTCTCAGCGTACGAGATCATTCTCAGTGACAAGAGGCACAATTTTGAATCCAAAAATCTGGAGATGTTGGTAGTTTGCTATTGTTTCCACAATATTCACAGTGATTCTTAGACTCGTGCTCTCCAAACAGGTTTCTTCAAACATGTGCCCTTCACATGGGTGGAAGTGTATTTGGCAGTGTTGGGCCGTCTGGCCTGTACAATTCGGATAATGTCAATGTATATGAGAAAATTGGGAAGAGTTGTACCTAACAGTCCTCATGTAAGAACATGCTAATTTCTTTATAAATCGTAGTCTCTCTTGCATTTGTTATTTGTCTGTTTTTGTTGTGTCAATTTAATTGCGTCAGGCAGACATAAAGTATCTGGTTTTTTAATCATTATTCCCAGCTTTCAAGTACTCTTTTTCATGCCTGTTTCACTATATGTGACGCTCGAGTACAGTGGCCATTGAACATGAATATGAGCAGTGGGCTTATTGAATGAAGCCAATTGATCGTCATTAGTCCAGCAGTTTTATGGGACAATTGCACGGCTATGTTCAACTGTTGGCGCCTTTCTGGAATCATAGACAATAACATTTCTTGTTTTCCTATCGTAGATATAGGCAGCGCACGTCTTCATTTGAAATTATTTGCATTTGTGTAAAAATGTATGGTGCCTCTATTTACGACGTTGGAGGCCTGAAAAGTTTTGGCGCCTAAAACGCGCTTTTTTAATGCCCTGAGATCCGACCTCTACTCATTACCGTGCAGCCGGCAATGCCAGAAGGCGAGCTTTATGGTTCTTTCTTTACTTCCCCCGCGCGGCCGGCGCTGCCACTGCCGCGGATGCGTGGAGGCGAGCGCCATCTCGTGTTACTGCAAGGAATCCAGGGGTGGGCGTGCTACGCTGTGATTGGTTGGCCTATTCGGCAAGGAAACAATGAAGCCGCAGCGCCCACGGTCACGCAACCAGGCGAGGTTCGCGAAGGTTCGCTTTTAAAAAAGGTGGTCGATACATTTTAAATCAAAGCTGTACGGTGATAAGAGTACCTTATGGGCATGGAGGTTGTCCCCGACGCCTTTGTGCGGGCATTCACCTCTTGTTTTGTCCCTACGCCTCTCCGTTTCCAATGGCTGTCGGAGTGGCATTGCCACGGATCTGTTTGCGGCGCTTGCGCATTCGGCCGCCGCGGTCGGCAGAGCGAGCAGTCTCCTCTCTGGGACAGCACTCGGTACGTACACGTTTTCATCTCCTCCGCCGGCCCCTTTGTAAGGGTTTCGGACACAAGGTACGGCGAGCGCGTACCTTGTGTTGCTCCTTTTCCCGAACACCAAGCCGAAGAGCGGTGCCTAGTGCTCGCGCGTGGTCATACTGCGCCAAGCCGCACTTATCGGAGGCCCAAGCCGACGAAGATTGCCCGAGCTCTCGCGAGTTGGTCCATTAGTTATCGCAAGAGCAAACTACATACCTGCGGGCACTTTTCCTAGCGGCCTGTCGCGTGGAGCCATTCTCCCATAGAAACGTGCTAGCGGCGCCTCCATCTGTATTTCATCAAAGGAGCTCCCGGCGCGGGAGCTCCTTTGACAGTTCTGCGCCGGCCCCAGACCGGGCGTTTGTGAAGCGTTGGGTGTAGTCGGAGAGAAATAAGTGGTTACCTCTAAGTTATGGCAACACTGTCCCTTCTTGCGGTGCGTAGCGCTCGGTGCCTCCCCCCCGCCCGTTTGCGGCCGGAGAG
Organism: Dermacentor silvarum; assembly: GCF_013339745.2. Taxonomy (NCBI): domain Eukaryota; kingdom Metazoa; phylum Arthropoda; class Arachnida; order Ixodida; family Ixodidae; genus Dermacentor; species Dermacentor silvarum. The sequence goes on from NC_051161.1 coordinate 159,442,041, forward strand.
CGCGCGCTAGATTATGCGAGGCGACGGCTGAGCGGCTCTGTGGCTCGCTAAGCCCGAACTCGCGGTGGTCGCTTCTCGTGTGACATAGAAGACCCCCACAACCTTTGTGCCCTACAGACAGACAATACCATACGCTTACAAAAGTTAGCTTTTAGTATCAGAAAGTGTCACGCTTTCGACGTAGTCACCTGTGACACTTGTACACGTCTTCATGAGGGTGGAGGAGACCTCTTGGTTCTCGCTGTCATTGAATTTGGCGTCCTGCTTGGTTCTAATGGAATTTCTATCGCATTTTTAGCAGTGAACTGTGCCTAAATTAGTGAGCGTAATAAATACTCTGGTAAAACGTTTTTTTTTAGCTTCTATACGCGCGAAGTTTCCGGACAATTCCTGACGCGCTGCCAACGCGATGACTTCTTTAAAGGGCCCGTGCCATCTCCCTGGCAAGAGTCGATTGCGTGGCTCTCGGCTGCGTTTTCATGTTTGGACCAAGGGTCACTAGATAAGAGAGCGGCGGTGTGGCCCTTGTTATTCTTGGATACCTGGAAGAACAAATAAAAGAAAGCGACAGATTATAAGAGTGATAGTAACTGGCATTTATTTGGTATTGAGCAGAGCATTGCGCAGCACAACGACCTCAGCAGGCGAACGAGTATATGGGATGTCTTTTTAATTGCGTAAGCATTTCTATGCCTACCCAACGAGAAAGTCTATCCGTCCGTAACGTTAAGAGGAATCGCTATAAAGAAATGATTCTATAAAACAAAATAAGTGCGATATGAAAAAGAGCGCTCGCGGTGGTGAGTTTCGAACCTACGATCTGACACTCAGAAGCCGATAGTCTCTAACCCAATTTTTTTTCTTCATTACATGGGTGCATAATTTTGAGCAATAGAAGAAAAACGAAGCGCTGCAGAAATTTAAGGTGACTGAAAACACATTCAAAAGTCAGGCAAAAGCGTGCAAGCGTCCAATAAAGACATCCAGTCCGGTGCTGTTTCTTGTGCAGCGTACACACTACGAACGTAAGCAACAGATTCCCGGAAAAAAAATCGAGTGCTTCACGGTGGTTCGGCGTGCCTGTCGCACATTCTACGGCGCCAAAGGCCAAGTAACATGAACATGTCATATGGATCTTTAAACATATGACACATATGGAACATGAACATGTCACGGGGATCTTTAAAAGGTAAGTAACAAATTGGTTATGGTCGAGAAGAAAGGGAACCCCGGGGCCCGATTTTGATTAGTCATATAATAAGAAGCCAACAAACAACGATACCAAGGACAACATAGGGGAAATTACTTGTACTTACGAAGTGAATTAAAGAAATGATTAATTATAGGAAATTAAAGTGGATGAATTAAAGTGGAATACGCCAGCGCAAAACAGGGGTAATTGGAGATCGCAGGGAGAGGCCTTCGTCCTGCAGTGGACTTAAATATAGGCGGATGATGATAATTATGATTATGATGATGAAAGTGGATGAAAAAACAACTTGCCGCAGGTGGGGAACGATCCCACGTCTTCGCATTACGCATGCGATGCTCTTACCATTGAGCTACCGGGGCGCCGTTTTCCGATCCACTTTCTGGGGTATTTATGTTTTTTTACTACTACTCTGGGAGTGTTAGCCAGCGCCACCACTCACAAACCTTGGAGGCGGATGGCGTATTGTGTATGGTGTGAAATATAAATGTATTTTAAAGCGTAATTAAGCTGTTATGGGGTCATTCCAATAGCCGTTTCTGGTCGCGATGACGCCGCTGCCGCCCCCGGCCCCGTAACAGCTATCGCCGAAAATGCGAAAAAAAGTGCCCGCTCTCCGCCAGGATCGAACCCAGGCCCACTGCGTGGGAGTCGGATACTTTACCACTGAGCCACGCAAGCTCTTGATGTCAGGCAGAAGAAAAATTCTCTTTATACGCGCCATATAGGCACAGGCGCAGGCGCCGACGACCCGAGCCTCCGCCAGTATGGTGGCGACATCTAGTTAACGTGCTTGCAACCGCCGCGTGTGACGAGATGCGATTCAGACGCGATGCGATTCAGACGAGGCGCGCAATCAACGCTATCTCGATGTTAGATGTGCACCACATATTCTGGGTGCCTCTTAGGTACACGTTATGGCGTCTCCTCGCAAGGTACGAACCACTGCTGAAGAAGGGAATCGTAGAGCTACGTCCGCGGCTACAACCAGGCATCATCGGGCTCAGCAGACTGCTGTGCAGAGAGCATTACAAGCCGCAGCTCGCCGTCGACGCCGACGCCGGGCGGACATTTCATATCGTTCTCGTCAAAATCGAGGCGTAGACACTTTGCCGCGAAGACCTTGTTGTGCGTGGTGCCGAAATTGGAGCTACTATTGAGCCCCTCCACCAGCTTACGCTGTGACTGTGCTGCGTGTGCCGCGCACGCCTGTGACTTTTTTGAGTGTTCTTTGGAGAATGTTCCAGAAGAACATGGCATACTTATATACACAATCTATAAAACAGTGATCAATCGTTTGAGCATGTAGACACGAACGGCAGTTTGCCGACCACGGCACGAAACAGCCGTTTTTTTCGAACCAGGTTTTGACAGGAAGAGTTGCCGAATGCAACTTGAAGAAAAAAAGTTTGGATTCCTGGAGAAACGATTATATTCATCTTTTGCAAGCGTGGGTGTTCAGCCCAGGAGACAAGTTGTAAGGCGACTTGTCTTTTGGGCTAAACACCCACGCTTGCAAAAGGTGAATATACAGTAAACCCTGGTTAACTCGAACTCTGATATGAGAATTATCGGATAAGTCGAATTTTTTTCCCTGGCACGGTGTCAACGCCATGAGTTTTTCACCCCTTATCTCGAAACTCCACTGGGCCGAACTACGGATATCTCGAAACTTGGACTGCAAAAATGCTGAAAGAAAGACAGTACCCAAACGTTTTTTTTGTATTTATTTGCGCAGCTGTGGTATCGCCAAAAGTTCTCGGGCGGCTGATCCGTTGATTACGCGGGAGGAGCGTCGCTACGACCGCTCAAGCGCGCAAAGTGTGCGAGAAAGAGTAGCGTCGGCCACAGGCGAGCGCGCCGCCACTTGTAAACCCGCGAGCACGCACGGAGTGCCTTGATGTCCGGTGCTGGGAGGCAGCTGTTGTGCGTGGCTACGCCAAGGTAAATATACCTGGTAGCGAAGCTTCCATAGAAGCCCATACGTTCAAAACATGGCGGTTCATCTGCGGTTCATGGGGCTTAGCGAGATCTGTGTTAGGAGGGAACACTTTCGGCAGAAGAAAAAATAATTTGACGTCATATCCCTTAAAAAAATGTCACAGTTTCGCCCTAAGGGCGAAGCAATGAATGCGATAGCAACACAGCAATGTCATACGAAGTAAGGTGAGCGGCTTTGGTAGCAATATGAATTGTAGTAAACATGAGCTGATTAAGTAAGCAGGTGTGCTGCGGCGTAAGTAAACCGACATGAAGAGAGACTCGATGACCACGAGAAGGCGCGTGTGAAACAGTGGTGTTGATGAGAAGCGCTTCCCGTGAGCAGCGCGTGCGAAGGGACACACCTGTAGCGCTGCACTGCCGATCCGGGCAGCATTACATGTGTAGCGTGCGTTGGAAAATGTGGCCCGACTATTACTAACTGAATGAACAAGCGTGGTGTGAGCGCGAACAAACAAACATGAATAGATCACACTGAATGACTGCAGGCAACGACTGTCAAAACTCTGGCAGCAAGCGCATACGTCGCAGCGGCGAAGGTACGTGCGGTCTGTCGCTCCAACGGAAACTGAGAGGCGAATGCACGGCGCATAAAGGTCAGAGCCGTGTGGAGATAAGAGACGGTGCGAGCGAGCGACGAGCGCGGTTGTTGGCAGAGTAGAAGTGCGCCCCCCCGCGCTCCCTCCGGCGCTGGCTTCCCGCTTCCTTGCTTGCGCTTGGGTGATTGAGTGCGTTCGTTCTTCGTGATAGCGCGCGTCCCCGCACGCTTCCGCTCGGGCATACGGCGCGCGGTGAAGATTTTATCTATAGGGAACCTCACGGCGACGGCGACGGCAGAAATCCGGTTGAAGTGTCCATATAATTGCTATCGCAATAAAACAGAAGTGACGTCATTTTGTTCTCAAAGGCGCGAAGTTTGTTTTCGAAGGCCTCCCATTAGAGTAGTACATTCAAATGCCCCGCCATTCGACTTGATGGGCGTTTCGAGCTTTCAGCGCTGAAAGCGATGCAGGAAAAGTTAAGCCGTACGGGTGTCGAAATCGCATCGATGCACGGAACATACTTTCTTTGGAGGCCGACGAACGCTTTAGGCGTAGAGTGCTCGTCCTTTCGTCGGACGCCAAGCCCGTCGGCCAGCGCCGTCCCACGAAAAGAACTAAAGTTCAGCTGAACAATGAGGCCATTGTTCAGCTGACTGCAAACGGCGAAAACGATTTTGAAAGCCGGAAATACGTCGTAGATGTATCGTTGCGTCCAGGAAGCCAAACATGCTGCGCCGGGCCATTGGGGAAACAGGACATGATTTATTGCACACCTGTACATATATAGAGGATTTCGAAAGGGGCGTGTCTTTCTGCCGATAACAGATAACCTGTCTGAGCAGAATCGTGAATACATGGCGCTTGCGGTTTGACATACAATGCGCTTGCGCGGTACAGGTACAGCGCTCGGCGCCCAAGATACGATACGGTAGACGTCAAGCTTTGGGCACCACGTAGTGTCCAAAGGTGAACAATGACCTCAAGATCTGTGTCTTTATATAGAGGGCGCAGTCGCTTAGACGTGACTTTGGCGTTTTGTAATGTTCGGTATGTACCCGCCCCCTACACCCTTTTTTAAGGCCAGTGATTATGTATCTGGCTTATCTGGTGCAGTTCATTTTCGCGCTTTGTGAGTGGTCAGAACGACGCTCTGTGGAAGTCCTCCTCGGTCGAAAACTCCGGGGAACCGAGCACGTTCGCGAGATTCTTAGCGTGACTCGGTTTCGAACATATGGTGTCAACATTTGCGTTTGCGTTGGCGCTTATAAGTTTGCGCGCCGTTGCTTGTATACGACCGACGTTTGGGTTGCTGGGTCGCACATAATATCGAAAAAATGATCTACTAAAAGTACCACTCCTGGTACATTGTGCTTTTGTGAAGAAGTCGGCGGTTATCGGCGCCATATTGGAAAGGCGTCATGTAGGCTTTACGCGTTGGTTATGCTTATATTTTCGTGAATCCGGCTATCTCGAAACTCCGCCTATGCCGAAACTGTTTCCAGTTTTTACGAATTCGAGTTAACGGGGTATTATTGAATCTGTACCATAGGAATGTGTTGTACCGGTGGTAGCAAACAAATGTCAAAGGAGAAAAGATTCTATGAAGGCTTTCGTGAAACATTTGGTGATAAAAGCCATCTTGAAGACCGCATGTAGAGCCGGCCGACTAGGAGCATTGTAGACATAAGGAAAATTCCAATTTTGCGAAAATATATTGCCCCATCCCCGATGCGTTCCTGTGGTCGCGGGATGCGCCTTCCGTTGGGACGTTCCTTCACCGACCGAAATGCCGCCGACCTCTGAGGGCTCATGCGCTTCGCGTCGCACAACACAGACAGATAAGCAACGAATGAGTTGACAAGGATGAAAAGAACTTGTGAGGGGTTATATGGGCTAATCACGGTTGATAATGCTTCAACGCGGATGGATAAGGAGCAAACGACCTACTAGGGCTTATAATGGCCGGAGCAATTATGATAACGTTAATAAGCACAGATAAGGGTCGGATCAAGTTCGACAAGAGTTGATAAGAGTTGGATCATGTCCGATAAACAGATAAGGGTCGGATAGTTTCGATAAGATTGACACTGACCGATAAGGGTGGATAAGGGTCGAATCTAGTCCAATATAGTTGATAACACCGATAAAGGTTTATAAGGGTTTAACTGGTCTGATCAAGTTTCATAACATTGATAATGACACCGGGCTGCGTGGAGATGAGCAAATGGAACAATGCTTACGCATACTTAGACATCTCCCAGAGGAGTTTCAGCGTGAATGTTTTTAGCTGCACCTAATGTTTAAAAATTGACTGTAGCAGTTAGCACTTCTAACCCTCGAGCTAAATTACTCGATGAGGCGGTCATTACCTCTATGGATATCACATTGCTTAATAGAATAATTAATATGACTACAATTTTAATAATTTACTTTACGGTAGATATTTCTATCTACAAAATGTATAGCTAGTGAGTATGCACGGCATATCGACTCGGAACGAATTCTGAGGATGGCACCGGTTTCGAGATATGTTCCGTCAAACTTGCGGTAAATATGCACTATTGTTCCAATTAATTTTTAAAGAAAACGCTGTTTGGCGCATTGAACCACAAAAGTAACAGAAACACCATGGTATTTCATCGGCGCCTTCGAAAATTATAACCTCGAAACTGGTATAGTTCGGAGAATTTGTTCCAAGTGGTCTTGCGAAACCATCGGCTACAACTCCCAAGTTTAAATATGTGGCGTAAATATTCATTACATAGTTATTCGTGTAGTTATGTTAATTATTCAATCAAGCATTTTGAGTTCTCGTAGAAGTAATGGCTGCCTCATTCAGTAATTTAGCACAATGGTTAATATTGTGCTATCTGCCATAGGGAATTTTTAAAAATCTACTGTAACTAAAATAAAAGACGGGGTATCGTACGCGAGTTATGCCTATACGATCACGAACGCCGAACTCGTCGTCTGCGCCATTGTTTTGGTGGTGATATTAACGTGCTTCTAAAGGAGGACTGACATGAATAGCTTTTGTCTCACTGGTGACTGCACGAGTATAACTATATCACGAAGTTACCGTCCTAATTTCTCATACAATGAAATACCTATATCGCCTTTTTTTCGTGGTCCACCTCGGAGACTCGCGCCAAGTGCAGCGCGGCCATACAGCGACCGGTTTGCCGAAAACTGGCGTGCACAGCCGAATCGGCCCTTTTATCCTGTTTTCGCTCCTCGTCATTCGGCCCATGCTAACGTGATATCACTTCTGAGTTCCCTCTCGTCTTCCCTCCCCAGATAATCCGTCGATTGATTACTGTAATCGTCTTTTGGCGGCACGATTTGGGTGCGCGTGTGAGTAGTGTGGCAACACGCGGCAGCCATCTTCACGAGGACCTCCTGGCGCATCTACTATATTTGGAGGGCACTTGCGGCCACAACTGCCATTTTACAGAGAACCTGTTCGTGTGACTATAAGTGCTTGAAAACGTTATATTCCAGTTATTACGGTTTTTCAGAAAAAAAAATCGAGGTAGAAGAAATGTGATAGATGTTAGGCCGGACATGCAGCTAACCTTAGAGGTGTGTGAAATGATTGGGGGATAAATAAAGCTTGTTACACCCTCATTTTTGGCCCATTTAGAGGCGTTGAATAAAACGCTTAAAACGTTTCCCTGGTTTCATGAGAGGACGAACAACGGCAGATCTTTTATGTTTCCAAAAATATCGGGACAACTCTTTGGGTGACCTGCACCGAAAGTTTGAAGCCTGTGGATTAATTATATAATTTTTCCCCAATCATCATGAGTAGCACCAGGCGTTCATCATTGGTTTCTAAGTCTTCTCGGTGAACTATCCGATGTTGATGATGATGTGTGGTGTTTTATGGCGCAAGGGAACTATCCGATAGACGCTGTTTATATTTTGTTTAAGAAGGAAGCTTGTTGTGAGCTACGAGAAATAAACTTTTGATGTGCTTAGGTTAACTGTTGTGTTCGTAGAAAATGACATATTCAAGCATTCCGGGGCCTCATACGACCGTTAGCCGTAGTGTTTCTCAGAGACCCAAAACAACTGTACAACACAAAAATGTCAAACTCTGTGAGAACAGGGGGGGGGGGGGGGGGTTGTGTAACATGTGGCGTAACATTAACATTCCTAGCCTAATTGAGAGCTCTGCAAACGATTACTGAACCCTTGCTCTTTCTGTATTTTCATGCGGTATACGAGGTTCCTAGTTCGTTTCCCTGGCATTTTAGATGAACGGAACGAGGCACCTTCTTTATATTAGGTTGTCGTGGCTAGCCACTGTAATTCGGAGACACTAAGGGCCAGGTTATGGACGATGTGTGGACAAATATTAAAGTGTACGGGTTCTTCTCGGTAATTGCCATAAATACGTATGCAAAAGCTCCAGTGCGTTATGAGTGTATTATACCGAGAAGCGCAGAACTTGGCTCATTGCTCATTGCTCTGGCAAAACTACAAATGTCATCGAGATATACTTCAGCGAAATATGAGGGGACACTGCGTCAATTTTCTTGCGAAGTTATATGCCGGTGGATAAAATATAGCCTTTGGGAAAACTTTCTTTATTGATGTGCTCGAAAACGTTGTGAGGCCATTTCACGCTGTTTCCCAATGTCATGAAAAAATGTATGCGTTGTGCCGCGCTTACGTTTTGTGGAAAAGGGGGATATTTTATGTGTAACGTGTGACGACCCCTAAGACTTCTGGCTTAATTAAGAGCTTTGTAAGCAATTGCTGAACCATCGTCTTTTTTTCTTATTCTCATTTCAAAGGCAACATACTTGTGACCAAGACGAACATTTGATCCCACAGACATGAGAGCTAGGTTTTGGTAACTTAGTGCTTTTCTAGGTCTCAACAAGTGCGCCGCTTTTAAAATAATAATTGCCAACCTGTTAGCCCACCAATAATTCTTCGGCAAGCCCTTATATTTTATGCGTTAAACGAGGTTCATGTTAGTCTACCCGGTACTCTCGGTGAACTAAGCAAGGCACCTTGCTTATAATTAGTTAAAATTACGCACCGTTTATGGGTAATGTGTAGGCAAAGTTCAATGTGCGTGGGCTATTTACGGCTTTAGCGGTAAATTATGTACGCAAGTGATCAAGAGCGTTAAAACGCGTCTGAGGAATGGTGAATAATTTAGCCCATTGCCATAGGAGAACTATACACGCTACTGAGATGAAATTTAGCGAAACTGGGAGAAACACGATATAAAATATGTATGCGAACTCGTGGGAAGCATTTCAGGGCCCATATTGTCCCTTCTGCATATTAATGACATGTTTTTACCCCCGTTGCAGGATTATCACAGCGTACACTGAGGATTTCACTATTATAATTTTAGATAAAACAGAACATGCTTTTACGGCCACGTGTACTCAAAGTTGACTAAAAATATTTCAAACAAAACTAAAGGCATTTTGTTTAGACCAATCAAAAATAGAATATACTACTCAAACTTTCATCTTACTTTACACAACAACATTGTTGAAATTTTACCAGCCTAAAAGACCTAGGCGTGTTTTTTACTGAGTCGGGCAGTTGGTATGCACCATGTTGATAACGTAATGTTAAAAATAAATGTCGCAGTTTCACCCGAAAGGCGAAGCCACGGTGTAAGATGTGTACTCTTTAGGTCGGCACACTTTTCGGCTTGCTTGCTTCTCTTTGCTTTCTCTCTGGGGTTTTACGTGCCAAAACCAGTTCTGATTATGAAGGACGCCGTAGTGGAGGGCTCCAGATTAATTTTGACCACCTGGGGTTGTTTAACGTGCACTACAACGCAAGCACACGGGCGTTTTTGCTTTTCGCCTCCATCGAAATGCGGCCGCCGCGGCCGGGATTGGATTCCCCGATCTCGTGCTCAGCAGCGCAGCGCCTTAGCTGAGTGAGCCACATCGGCGAGTACGGCTTGCTTGCTAGACGCTATCGACCAGATAAAGTAGCAAGGGCGCGCGTCTATCGGGCCGGTGACGGCAGCGGATACCTATCGGCGGAACGACGCAACATCAGTTTATAGAACGCAGGCGAGAGCTTGCGCGGACAAGGAACGCGCGCATTCCCTCTCCCGGGTGACCTACTTTCGCGCGTCACTCAATCATTTCGGATTTCCCGCGAACCGCCGGTTGCTATACCAACGGGAGATTAAATCAATAAAAATTTTCTGTGTTGAACTCGTGCATTTGTTGAATTTTCTGTGCGTCGTACTGCCGATAGGTATCCACTGCCGTCATTGGGCCGATCGGCACGCGCCTTTGCTACTTTACCTGGTCGATCGCGTCTGGCAAGTGTCCTCACCTAAAGAGTACATATCTTACACCGTGGGCGAAGCATCAATGGCGATAGCAAATTAGTAGAGAGCTATACGGATTAAGGATAGTAGTTTTATCAGCTGCATAAACTTGTCATGCAGCAGCACCAGCAACGCGCGCAGCTGTTGTCGACGCCGTTGGAGTTTTGCCCACGTTCGCACCGAACGCGCCCGGCGTTGGTGCGTTGGTGCCGGTGCCTCTGGGGGCGGCTCGGTGGTTTTAGTCGAGCAGCGTCGGAAGTCTTTACAACCTTCTCGCCTCGCAACGTTTTTGTATAATTACGCATTAGCTGCCGCACGCTCTTTCACTCTGTCCTGCTCGCTCTGTAGTTTGCGACGCCGCTACATTGGCCGTTATAGCGAGTAGTAGCATAGGAGGCCACCGAGCGAGCTGCAGCGGGTATCGAAAAGTCGCCATGTCGTGCTCACGCGCAACCACCTTCTGCGTCATGATATCACGAAACAGTAGTCTTCTGCGGAGCAAAACCGAATCAGGTTGTGGAATAGCTATTGCAATATGTTATTTAGGGAAGTCTGAGACTTGCCAATAATTTTAGGGGCTTAGAGGTCTAGGACCTTAATTTAACGCAAAAGAGAAAAAGTCATAACTATTTTGTCACTACTTTTTAAAATCTAGGGAAAATCAGTGGAATTCGTCGCCTTCAGGATATATGTATTTCGGGCTGACTGTGGCGTGTGTTGTACTAGAATCAGCAAAATGCAATGAAAAAAGAACGAGAAGAGGGAGATTGGGAAGTATTGCATTGCGAAGAAGAAAAAAACTACTCAGGTGTATTTTTTCTTCTTTTCACACTTTTTTTATGTTTTCTTGTACCGAGCCTTCCCTTGACACGCACATTATTTTCGTTATTATTATGCTAAATATTAGCAAATACACATAGAGTGATGACAATTATATATAGTTACTGGTTGATAGAAGAAATAAACTTTATTTAAAGAGCCGGCACTTTGCTTTTAGTAATAACTATGAATACTTACTGCCATAGAATAAAAAAAATGTCAGGATGACTGTCGACACGATTGCGCTTACAATTCAAGAAATATAGCGACACATCGTATTGCTGAAGACACCCTTATTCCAGAATCCTTATTCCCGAATTCCTTATTCCATCTGAGATTTACATTGCCGCGGCTATACGCGACATACAATGTCTCCGAGAAAGACCACTTTGCTATGACGCTCGCTCGCCAGGGTCGGCCCTGACCATGTGGCTGTATGACGACGACACTATGGCATCCAATCAGATTTGTACACGTTATAGAAAGATACATATTACCATTACAATTACTTCTTTGAAAAATGTAATTACATACACTCACCAATTACAACCCACGAAAGTATTTGAGCAATTCCTAAAATGCAACCGATTACTCTAACCTTACGTTCCTCGCTACATTGATTAACATTGCGCAAATACAGTAATTAGAATGAGCTGCCCGGGCGCTTTCAATGTGTACAAGCGCTTCAATGCCTTTCAAGCACTTCACACGTTGTTTGACTTCGATAAGAATTGCTTTTCAAAAATTTTCGTCCATAATCTTCCCTCGTTTTCTTGTGAAGGAATGTGCAGCGACACTATACACATACTCGACGTGCCGACTGGCTAGAAAGACAGTGCTGATACGCACGACCAGCTCGCTCACAAGATTGTGCATGGGTGCTGAATGCACAATGAGGTCAGTGTGCTCTTGAGACGCAGCGCTTCATAGCTGCTGGGGTAAGGCGCTCCCAATAAGGCAAGTAAAAAAACTGAAAAAATGGTCCATAGGCGATTTCCTCGCATTAACGTCCGAAGTTGCCATCGCCATCGAGCTATAGAAGCGGAGTTTCAATTTGATGATCATGTTTATCGATGGATTGACACCGCAACTTCAAAGCGGGCAACTAAAACGCTGTTTAAGTTTCTGCAGGACACGAAGCTAGACGAGCCGCTCTAGTAGGGCCACCATCTAATGTACATAAGCACACACCACTTCCCTGATCATCCCCCTTTCCTCTTCCCCAGTGCAGAGTAGCAGCATAGAGCAGACTAACTCAGGTTGACCTCTCTGTTTTTCCTATCAATAAAATCTATCTATTGTCGGTCAATATCTGGTGGACCTCGACCCAGCACCCTTCATTCGTTAGACATTTATACTTAAACGAGTAATTGTAAAGGACGTACGTCAGCAAACGTTCACGTTTCTTTAAAAGGTGGTCACATCTGTAATGTAACTTAGTATAAAGCTGCATAATATTCAGCCGTAATGATACTGCTAGTGTGTTACAATCGCAGAAATGTTGCATATGGGTCATGCACAGTATATCAGATGGATATGAACCTAGGCGTTCAACGCCCAGAAACTTCTGTATATATAATATATATCAGAGAAGTCATAGACGGCACTAAGCAAAGGCTCTTAGCGGCAGTGAAGGCCGCTTAATAGTGTTAAATTTATTGTGAGAGGAACAGTGTGGAGTCGGACGCGCAAATCTGCAGGCGTGCCATGTTCAGGTGATTGAGGCGTGCGGCCACGATTCAGGCCATGTTCAGGTGATTAGTGCGGCCGCGAGCTCCCGCCAGGCCGGAAGGCTCCGCGGGGAGGGTTCTGCACGGTTGTATCCCGAAAGCCATCGGCGGCGGGGGCAGAGTCCGCCCTCTCTGTGTTTTCGCGGCTAAGATCGCGTTGATGCGAGCACGAAGCTCAATTTGCTCGCGGCTGCTGCCGCACTGGCTCACTCCAGCGTGTTGACAGCGAGTTTCCGCGGTCATCGTGTGAGATGCGTTCATGTGTGCTTGTGGGCGCGTGACACTATGCTTGTTAGCTTAGTTATTGGGCCTATATTTACATGTTTATACGGTCGGTAAAACTAATATCCTTACTTTGTATAGCTGTCCACTAATTTGCTATCGCAATCAATGCTTCGCCTTTCGGGCAAAATTGCGAGTTTTTGTAAATTGTTTGGGTAGTAAGTAGCGTATGTAATGCGGTCCTGCGCAGATGGTTGGGGGCCAGAGACCGCACTTTAACTTCTAACTGGTTGCCCGGATGATCTCGTTTTTTTCTCGCAAAGATTCCCGGATATTCTCGTTTGAGTGCCCGGGTAAGGGCTCTGGCTTTTCGCTCAAGGTCACTTCAAGGTCGCTGATAACGGGAGCTAAAACCATTTAATACTTAATACTGTCACATTGTAGTGACGGCGAAGAACATCGTAGCGAAACTGTGAATCACGAAACTAACTCTTTATTCGGCGAACATGTGCCCAGAAAAACAAGTTACATTCAATGCAGAACGATAGCGGCGAGCACATCCGGCGATCGACGAAATACTGATCTGCGGAACGAACGCGTCGGCTTTTTATATATGGCTGAACGAACCTTCCAGCGTAATCGATGGTGCTCGCGTGAGTTCTAGAATATGCCCTGGTAATCCCGTCGCGCACAGAATTTGATAACACGAGGCTCGGTGACAACACAGGCAACTGATAGAACTATCGATAACGTTCTAGAAACTACCGATATGGAAAGGCGCGTCTTGCGCCGAGCGATAACCTTGGACATTTGGTAGCCGGTGAAATGTGTCACGAAATAAACATAACATATGCGTGCGAATACGAAAGGTGAGATTGAGATCAGGTAGGCAAATTGCTAGATGGCGATAGATGTAGTAACACCTGATCAAGTCAAGCAGGCCAGGTGACTATTTGTCGCCGCGGCGTTTGAAAGGAAGATGCCAATAATAATAATAATAATAATAATAATAATAATAATAATAATAATAATAATAATAATAATAATAATAATAATAATAATAATAATAATTTTATTAACAAATCTTCGAAGTACAATGAGAGAAATCAGGTTCGCCTAAGCCATCACAGTGGCTTGTGACTTGTGACGCGACACCCGACAGTCAGCAACAAGACTCAGCTACAAAATATGACTATTTTAGAAAAAAAATAACAAAAAATAAATAAGAGGGACAAGTGAAATCTACGGTACTTGCGGACGATAAAATACAAGTTAAAAAAACAAGCAGTAAATGATGTCACGTTACATAATGACGCGCATAAGAATATATGACGCCTATAATCATTCCACGTATGAAATGATTACCTAATGGAATAATTATGAAACTTAATTCCTTTAGGTTTTTGCGAATATCGCCTGTAGATTCACAGGACGCAATTTCAGAGGGAAGAGCATTGAATATGTCCGGAACATAATGTGCTCGAGTATATCTACCAAATCTGGTACGTGTGGGAGGAACTGAAAAAGTGGGTGTATGACGTAAAGGACGGCAAAACATATTGGGCACTTTAAATGTACCGGTCCAGAAATGTTTAAGTACCACTGTCCTGAGAAAAGTGATCGTAAGTTCGGTAATTTTAGCATCTTAGTTTGGTCATTTTAGCATTTTAGGAGAGGCCTTCGTCCCTGTAGGACGAAGGCCTCTCTTTGTGCAAGGTAATATTGCATGTCAAAGGGAATACTACTACTACTACTACTACTACTACTACTACTACTACTACTACTACTACTACTACTAATAATAATAATAATAATAATAATAATAATAGCGCGAGAGAGAAGCCCGGTTGCGAACACGCTTCGGCGTTGGCAGTACGGTGCGTCGCTACGTTGCTTCAATGCTAATCTCATTAACTCCGGCGTTGATCGTGAGATAGGTTCTGCCGGAAATATTTGTGATGTGCTGTAATGCAGTTGCATTGCAACATTATAACTGTCAAATAGAAGGAAATAAGCAAATACACACAGCGAAGACCAAGGTAACATGCATCAAGTTAAAAAGACGTTTAATTTCGGCTCCCTTCACGGGAGCTTTGTACAGAACGACACTAAACGATGAAGTACGGTAATCTAAGTGCGTGTTAACACGTACTTGCAGGCTCCGCGCCTAAGTATACGGAAGGAAGTCCGCTGGTATTCAACGTGTGCGCAGTGGTTTGAATATAATCAGAGATGGCAAGTGTAAACGTGGAATCAGATTTCTTTCAGTGGCGATGGTGCATGTGTCATTCCAGTTGATCACGTGCCTAGTTGACACAACATGCTCTGCCAGAGAATAAGACGCTAATTGCTTGTTCTTTACGTCGTTACAATGATCTCCGAGCCATCTTTCATTATTCCCGGTTTCTCCTTTATACACGTGTTTGCAGTCTGCGCACAGAAAAAAAAAACACCGGCAAGTCCTTTCTGCCCGCAGCATCCTTGGACAGAAAAAAAGCTTTCCGAGAGGTGTGCGGTGTAGAGTCACTTTTGAGACGTTTTACGGTTGTCAAGAACACGCATAAGCAGAAAAACAGTTTGTAGCTCATTAAAAAAATGCAGGAAAAGATGATTAAAACTGGAAAAATTAACATGGTGCCTCATGTTTACACTGAAAAGTGCATAGTGAGGTGCTCCAAGTAAGTATGCCAATGCAGCGCGTCTGTTAGCCAATAGAGTCAACATTTATATCTGAGAGTTTATTCAAAGCACTTTTTAAATTTAGCTGAAAAAATAGTTTTCGTAGTTGAGCGTGCCTTGGATGCTGTGATGGTTGCATTTAAGATTTCTGGCGCACGCTTTTAGGTATACTGCGCTTTCACCGTACCGCAAAGCCTGTTTCACAGCTGACTTTCTCTCAAGTCACGTCCATGGAAATTATCACCCTACGCTGACGTTTAGAAAAATGTTCGAAAGTGTCCATGTGGAAACCATTAAACCGGATATTTAGATGAGTTATGAGGAGTTTCGAACATTTCCGATGAGTTTCGAGCAGATATCAAAAATAAATTGCAAAGAAATATACAATAAATTTTACTTACATGGTGCTTTTCATCGTTATCCATAATTCCCTGGCTTTGCCACCAGCGAACGAACCAGCTGTTGAGATAGCATGGTTTGGCCTTCGGTTGCTTATGCTCACCTGGAATTATAGGGGGCACAATGACATGTTTTGTGAAAGGAAAAATTGACATCCAGCCGTATGCAGCACGAAGCTATAGAAGAAACCGACGCGAGTTTCTCAGAAACAAAGCTTCGTAGTTGAAGAAAAATGCGTACTGGTTCGCGATTCGAACATGGGACTAACGCCGTTTCAGGGCGGTCGCCCTACCATCTGAACTAATCAGGAGGCTAGCAGATCACAGCGCCAGGGCGAATTAATCGACAACTCGAAGCCCAGGGCCAGGCAGGGATACCGGGTTCGAACCCCGGATCAGGCCGCATTTTTCTTCAACTACGAAGCTTTGTTTCTGAGAAACTCGTGTGGGTTTCCTTTGTAGCTTCGTGCAGCATACGGGTGGATGCCAATTTTTCCTTTCATAAACCTTCCTCCACCTTACGCAATTCCAAAGAACTGATTTGCCAATGGCATGTTTTGATCACCAAAAGTTATTGGCAAGGGAACGCAAACAGTATCCACATTGGCTACAAATTCACATGGTTAAAGAGATCGAGTTCGATCAGAGAGGTCGGAGAACACTCGAAGTTAAACCAATGCATAGTGCAACAGGGTACTGGAACCAGTCCTCACGTTCCTAATCAAGGGTGACAAAAATTTTCTCCCAAAACTAACCATGGAGGGCTAAACAGCGAAGATATCATCGTCCTATTTATGTCCCTGCAGGACGAAGGCTTCTCCCAGCAAAGTAATATTGCATCTGAAAGGAAATGCCTAGTAACCTGTCTTTCAGAAAAAAAGGCAGACGAAGAGATCAGATGTTAGTAAAGAGTCGCGAAAGCCGAGGACGCGTGTGCATTATCAGCATGCGGTGTGTGACGCTCAAGGACGACATTGAAACTGCGCTAAAGCTTGTCGGCACATTTCGGCACTTGTTCCTCGAGTCAGGCAGATAAGGCGAGTGCTTGAATATTGTTACGAGAGTTGTCAAAAAGGGTTGATATACAATAGTTACATGTGACAGCGAGTGGCACAACAAGAACACAGATGGTGGGCAACAGCATCTTTTTTGTTGTCCTCTCCTCGTCATCTTCCTCGTCTGCTATGTCACTTCTATTTCGTCCGCAGGATAGGTGCATGGCTGATAACAATATTACAAGACGTCTTTTACTAAATATCCACCGACTTAGTGAAACATTTTCTTGAGCGAGTTGATCCATAACTATGAACGACAAATCCCTAGCGCGGAAAACACCAGGACGAGGCTACTACACAAGGAGCCCTAAAACAACCACATCATTGCCGTAATCCAAGGCAGAACCATGCGTAATATAGCGTAGCAGAGGATTTAAAACAGAACCGAGATGGCACCGAACCGCACTATAGCCTCTAGAAATTTACGTAAAGGTAAGTAAAAGATGGGCATGCGCTGACGATGCAACTAATAAAAAACCTAAGAAACAAGACTAAACTTTAAAAGCAAGCTATGCGTCGACAACCATTAGTAACGGGTTTTGGGCTGTTAACGCAGCGCATGCTTTTAAAGTCTTCTTTAAATCCGTACATCTTCAGATAATCAACCTGATGAGGCTGAATTGTGTTTTCAGAGGAAATTTCTAAACAGAAGTATTCTACCTAAAAATATATATATAAGACAAGGTATTTTTTGAAAGCGCTTGAATTTGATATCGGTAGCGCAACTTGTTTCTGGAAAGCTTGCGACAAAAGCGGCAAATAAAGAGCACGTAAGACAAATAGCTGTTCGGAGCGCTCTTGTCCCGTATTCTGCACGTTTTTAATTTTTTTTATTTAACTATACTGCAGGCCAATTCTTTGGCCCAAGCAGGAGGGGCATTACAACAATAAGTTTGAAAAGTGACGAGGCCATACCACAATAGGAAATAAAAAGATTACAACAAACTCAACGCTAGTCCTCTTAGCAATAAACAAAGGGCAGAAAACAAGAACACAATAGTAGAAAGTCGAAAACACAAAAAGTGCAAAGTACAAAGAGGCCATATAACCAAAAGACGAAGATCGAGACTACAAATCCAACTATCAACTTCTATTCTAGAACACAAAATCTAGAACACATGGCAACTCAAGTTACATTTGCTTGCAAAAGAAATAAAGTCCAATTTAGTTGAGAAGTCGTTCGATTAAAAAACTGTTGATAATTAATCGTTCCACTCTTTCACTGTTCTTGGAAAATAGCTGTTCTTATAGACATTTTCATCGGGCGAGGAGTAAAGGGCGCGCGACGAGCCTTTCCTCCTCTCTGGCTTGTGCGAGCCGGCGCGGCGCGGCTTGAATGTGTTGCCTGTCGCGCGCTGCGTAACGATTCGAAGGTGCTTTGGCTAGTTCCGAGTGCAATTTACGGGATGTCAGTTCTTACGAGGTCGTCGAACAACCACTGTGTAGCCTTTAGGTGCAGCAGTAGCTACAGTATCTGGAAATTTCTCTAGCATGTGCAAAAATGCGACGTGCATCAGCCGCGTTGTGTGTATGTGTTGTGAACTATGTTGGATGTATCGGTTTTCACTCGACGAAGAGTTGTTTTAAAACATTTGCATCAGCCACCGGCATCGTCCTCACGCATTTTAAATCTAGTAGACTTCAAATCACTATTTCTACGTTAGCTTCCTGCAAGAGGCCGAAGCCTTTGCTCAACACAGCGAGCACTGCGGTTGGCAAACCAACATGATACACACAATTGCTTCGTTCTTAGATCGGCATTGCTTTTTTCGCCCTGTAAGGCACAATATACAAAGGGGATCGTATAAATAGAATGCAACCGCTATTTGTAAGGACACAATTTCCGTAACGTAGGTGAATGCGTCGTAAATGACTGAACTTAGGAGACTGAAGAAAAAAAAGTTCATATGTCCTCCTTTTGCGGCAAAAAAAAAAAAAAAAAAAAAACAGAACACGGGTTAACGACGTAATAAGACTCCGCATGGTCGTGCCGTATGCTTGGAACATTTGGACCATACGCTTTATAGAACAAACAGATCTATAACACAGCATTTCGTACTGCCTAGGGTGCTCGCACAGTCTGCAGCTGGTCGTTCGACCACACGAACAGTGTGATTAACACTGTACGGTATGCGGTTATTATTAACCAAGCTATTTTATTTGTAGGCGGAAACCTTGCCCAGCAAACAAGGCAGTCGCCCAGTGTATCTACACATAAGAACTTGAACGCTTGTCAAAGCAAACAGCACGACTTATTCGCCAGCAGAACGGTAGCCACGCTGTTAGGATCGTCAAATCTTTCGTAACTACTCGTTGCAGCTAAACCAGAGCTTAGAATTACAGTGCTGAGAATGCTGCAGTAAGGTAACATATTCGTGAAACGAATTTTACGAAATACCTAACTGATATCCGAGGCTGATTGTAAGCTCAAACAAACGCGCCCAGCTCGCGCTGGATGCTCCGTCCGCCCTAACACCAGCAGTTACTCCAGCCGCTTAATTACTTCAGGCTTAAATTTCTTCGCTACGCCTCAATGGACCATTCCCCACGTAGAAGACGCCATTTCATGCTAAACAGACCGCGCGAGTGCGAAAAAATCCACCAGAAACTGCCGCCGAGCGTATACCACAGCATACAACACGGGCGTTCGCCCAAGCCAGCATGACAACTCTCCATAGATGGCGCCACTGCCGACGCAATGGCGGCGCCCATGAAAAAACGGTCTATAGGAGTTTGTTCTTGCAAAAATCGAAACTAGTGTGTGTTCTGTTGTATGCCTTGTTCGTCTAGTAGTAGCTTGCCGAATACGATTCGGTAGACTTAACGGAATTTTTCCTAAAAAAAGTTTATGAAGGAAGAGAAGTCGACTAATTTCCGGCGTATTTGTAACGTTGGAATCTGGTGTTCTTGCATGAGCAAGGAAGGAGAATCTAGTCTTCTATATTTACTGTATATAAACCTTACCGCTTTTCTTTGAATGCGCTCCAATCTTTCAGTGTCCTTTGTGTAGGGATCCCACAGTACCGATGCATACGCCAATTTGGACCTTATACATGCATTATATGCTAAAAGTGTAGTATTTACGGGAGAATTTTTAAGCGTTCGTTTGAGAAAACATAGTTTTTGAAAGGCAGAAGTACAAGTGTCTGTGATACGTGTGGACCATGATAGACTTTTCGTAAGGGTGACTCCTAGGTACTTATACCTATCAACTTCACAAATCGCACTCCTGCCACGCTGGGACTTTTCTTTCTAGTGACGCGTAGAAGAACAGTCTTTTCATTGTTTAGCTCCATGCTCCACTCTTCACACCAGGGATCAATTGCCTGTAGAGCCGCCTGTAGGCAATCATGGTCTTCCGTGCATAATATTTTTTTAAGAACAGCTTAATCATCTGCAAATAATCTGATGGAAACATCATCTGGTAACACATCAACTCAGTCATTTATATAAATTAAAAACAACAAAGGTCCCAGTGCTTCCCTGGGGAACTCCGGAGGTAACTGATAGCATATGGGATGAATAACTTTGCACTTGAACAAATTGTTGTCTGTGTTTAAGATACGCAGCAATCGATCTAACGATATTGGACGGTAGACCAATGCACTGTAACTTAAACAATAATTTGCCATGGGGTACCTTCTCAAAGGCCTTACAAAAATCTAAAAACAAAACATCCACCTCGCCAGATGTGTCAAGCACACTAAAAAATTCATGAACTCTTGAGACTAACTGTGTGACTGTAGACAGACCTTTTCTAAAACCGTGCTGGTAAGCGGACTATAATTTATGTTCCACAAGGAATTTCTGCACGTAACTTACAATAACGCGCTCCAACAGCTTACAACATTGACTGGTGATAGAAACTGGGCGATAGTTAGTAACTAGCAGGTGACTCCTTTTTTATGTGTTGGCATAATGCGTGCCTTTCGCCAGTCACTTGGTATATCGCATGATCTTAGAGATCAGTTAAAAATATCCGCAAGAAATCTGGAAATCTGCTGAGCATAGTGGCTTAAGAATAAGTTATGAATGCCATTTGGTCCACTAGCCTTCCTTGTATTAATATTCAATACCATCGCCAGAACACCCTCGTGTGAGATTAGAATTTCATGTGCACAATCACATGCACGTGTGTGCGGTATGCTCCTTTTCATCCAGCTCCGAAAATGCACTTTGAAAGTAGCGATTAAATCTTTCCGCTATGCTACAAGGGTCCGTCACTGGGCAATGATCAACCTTTATTTTCGATTACCTCGGTTATAGTTTGGCCAAGAAATTGGCAGAATTTGGAAGGGTCACTTTTAATAACTTTTCCAAACTTGCTAAAAAGTTATGTCTGGCTTGCTTAACCTTTGTCAATAAATTATTCCGAAAACTAGTAAAGCGCTCCGTTCCTGTTTTAGCTTTACTTCGCACTCGTTTTATTTGGCGCTTACAATGAATTATCTGTCTGGTAATCCATGGATGTGAACGATGTTTGGAAACACTTTTAGATGGTATGAAATTTTCGACGCAGTGACAGCATTTGCGTCATGAACGCGTGGTAATAATACGTACGTAATAACACAGTGCTGTGTGCTTTAGGTGACAGCAATTGGGCATTTGACAGGGCATAAGCAATTATCGTTGAGCGAAAGCTTCCTGAAGCTGTTCGAAAACACTTCCTTTATGCATCTATTAGGTACTTCGTTGTGCATAGGGATATGCCACAACACTCTTTTTCCACTCAATATTTTCGTGCATCCTTCGATGTCTCATTCTTTATCATAGCTACGCTGCGAACCGTAGCGTGGCTAAGGCTCACACGGCGTGGTTGAAAATGTTCATTCTCAGTTCGGGTCAATGCGACCAGTGCGGCTGCTGTGCCAGTGTGATTGATTGATTGAAAACTTTATTATTCCACCGAGCTGGGGTGGCCGCCTCTTAACCTACACGTAGGTAGGGGGGTAGGACGAAGCAGTCCCCGCGCGTTGAGGACGGTGAGTCTTCACGGCCTCAATGGCCAGGCGGATTGCTCGACTCTGGTCGTCTTCAGCCTCGCTCTGGAGCAAGGCCTCCCAGGCTTCTCTACTGTCAATGTTTTCCTTGGCGCCCGGGGAACCAGCACACTCCCATATTACATGGTCTAACGTACCTTTCTCCTTACAAATTTTGCAGAGGGCGTCGTTATAGTCCCTCGTCTGAGTTAAGTAGATCCAATATGGTGATGTATAATTGTTTCCCTGGAGGCGCCGCCAAATGCGAGCGTCCTCCAGAGAGAGAGACCGATGGGGAGGCGGAAATATTTTTCTTTCGGCTTTGTAATGATCTACGATTTCCCTGTACGTAATGATGCTATCTTTTATCCCTGGAACTGGCTGCTCTAGAGTTGCCCGGTGGTAGAGTGCTCGGGCGAGCTCGTGAGCAGCTTCGTTACCTGCGACTTCTTCATGGGCCGGAACCCAAACAAATGTTATGTCCCTACTAGGAGGGTTTTTGAGTAGAATTTGGAGGGCCTCTTCCGAGATTCTCCCTTTGCTAAAATTTCGGATAGCTAATTTGCTATCGCATAATATGACTCCCGCATTTGTACCCGCACAAGCGAGCGCTACTGCAACCTCCTCGGCTGTATAGGCGTCCCTCGTGCACGTGGAGCACGCTATCTGAACGCACTCGTCGCCATCTACCACCGTCGATACCGCAGCCCCGTCTCTGCGGCAAGCGGCGTCCACGTACGCTACTTTATGCGCCGGCGTGTTTTTAAGTTTATTTACTAGAGCCTTAGCCCTGTGAGCTCTCCTCTCTTTGTTGTAGATAGGGTGCATACTTTTAGGTAGGGGGGGGGGGGGCAATTCGGAAGCGTTTACGCATGCACGTCCAACGGTATGTCCTTCCTGCCAGTCGAGGCACCCCTGTCACATTGGATTCCTACCCATTTCATGATTTTTATCCCTGTTTTGGACTGGCCTAATCGTTCCAACTGAGACACTCGTACTGTCTCAGTGAGCTCAACTAGCGTGTTGTGAACCCCCAATTCGAGAAGGAGGTCTGTCGAGGTCGAGTCTGGGAGTCCTAGGGCTCTCTTAAGGCTCTTCCTAATGATCGCATCTATTTTGTCTTTTTCTTCTTGTTTAAAAACAAGATACGGTGTGGCATGCGCTATTCGACTTGTAATAAAGGCTAGCATGAGCCTGAGGAGGCTGTTCTCTTTGAGGTCCCTGCCTTTGAGTGCAACTCTCCTAAAGATCCCCGTGACTTGCGCCGCGTATCCTTCCAACTTTTTTATTGTCGTGAGGTTGTATCCATTTCTCTGGATATACATGCCCAGAATTCTGATTTCCTCCACATTGGGAACTTCCTTTCTGTTTATGAATACTTTGATGGGTCTGCTGCTCCCAGCGTGTCCCCTTTGGTGTTTTGGCTCAATGATTAATAGCTCAGATTTCTGTGGCAAGCACGACAAGCCTCTGTGGGCCGCAGACTCTTCCACCATATTTGCCGCTATCTGTAGTTCGATGGCTGCGTCCCATTGTTTACCCAGTGGTTGATATCACCCGCGTACATGCTAAATTTTATCGATTTAATCTTATTGAGTTCCACCAGCAGACCCCCCATCACTATGTTGAATAGGAAGGGTGATAGCACCAACCCTTGAGGAGTCCCCTTGCTCCCAAGTGTGATGGGAGGGGACTTTACATCCAGAAATTTTATATTCACCTCCCTCTGTGACAGAAAGTCTTTGACGTATGTATATGCCCTATGACCCACACCAACCTCTTCGAGGCCTGCCAAGATTGCCTTGTCGCCAACGTTGTCAAATGCCTTGGTGAGGTCGAGGCCTAGGATCGCCCTGGTGTCAATTGAGTCATATCGGTCTAGAATATAATGCTTAAGACTGAGCATGACATCTTGTGTACTGAGCCGCGGCCTGAATCCAACCATTTCTTGTGGCCAGAGATCGTTCTCCTCCATGTACCTGGTCAGTCTCGTTTGAGCAACATGCTCCATCAATTTCTATACACACGAGGTGAGGGAAATTGGTCGCATGTTGTTCAAGCCGGGTACATTGCCTGGCTTTGGAATAAAGACTACGTCCGCCGGTTTCCACGTCTTTGGGAGTTCTCCTGTCTCCCACACCTGGTTCATGTATTTGGTTAGTGTGATGACAGACTCATCGTCTAGATTCCTGAGAGCTGTGTTCGATATCCCGTCCGGACCCGGGGCCGATCTTTTTCGGAGGTTATTAATCTCTGCTCTAACCTCTGACGCAGGTGATGGGCGTTGGGAGGTCCCTCGTATTATCCTTAAACACCTCGCTCTATGTTTTTCCAAGATGGGTCTCTTGGAGCTCGCTAATGAGCTCGTAATCTGTGCCAACGAAGTCATGCCTCGCTTTCACCTGGTTCGTGCTAGCCTGCATTTTTGATTTACTAGGGTCGATGAGATGGCTGAGAACGCTCCAGGTTTTGGAGAGACTCATAGTGGCTTGCATCTCATCGCACTCGCTGTACCAATTCTGCTAGTTGAGCTTAATCGCATATGTTTCGATTTCATTATTGAGTCTGGCTAATTCGCGCCTGATAGTCCTGTTGCATCTTTGTGCCTTGAGTCTTTTCTGCAGGTTACTCTTTATGCTCCACATGTTTAGCAGTTTGCTGTCTAGCGCTGGGGGTGCGTCCTCATCCTGTATAGTTGTAGTCGCTTGCCCTATGTGCGTTTTAAGGAGGTGTGTCCACTCGTCGATATTGTAGATATCGTCCGGCAGTGAGGCCTCCTTTCTTATTTCTCTGAATTTATCCCACTCCGTTAATTTCGGCTGTTTGACGAGGCGAGTCTTGACGCCTTTTCCTAGCGTACGAAATAATAAAGTGGTCGCAGCCTAAATTTTGTCCTGTGCTTCTCCACGTTACTGTTCCCGCCATATAGGTTATCATGAGGTCGGGTGCAGTGTCCCTGGTTATACTGTTGCCTGTGCGCGTAGGGACGCATGGGTCAGTATGTAGAGTAAGCCCTAGCGTTTGTAGATCCTCCCAAATTCGTCTACCTTTGGGGTCTCTGTAGGTATATCCGCATACCTCGTGAGCCGCGTTGAAGTCTCCCATGATGATGAGCGGTCTCCCATCTGCGGCTTTGAGTGCTTGCGGAATAAAGTAATGAATTTAATTTTCTTCTGCCTGGGTGTGCTGTACACATTCAGCAGGAATATGCTATCTCTATTTTTCTTTCCTGTGATAATCTCAACGAGAACAGCCTCTGCCTCACTTGGGGAGACATCATGGACTATGGTTGCAATGTTTCGCTTTACGAAGGTGGTGACTCGGCATTTATCCCCCTTGCCGCTGTCAAAGCTTTGGTAACCCGATAACCTAACAGGGGCCTTACCCGTTTCCTGCAAGACTATGGCTACGGGTGCTTCCGGTTGTAGCTCGAGGTATTGTTGCAGCAACGCTCTCTTCCTTTGGTACCCCCTACAATTCCACTGCCAGAATGTGGAGGCATTTGTCTTATCCGAACGTTTATCCATTTCTATTAAGAATCGCTTCTATAGCCCCGATTTTCTCGCACAGCCTAGCTATTGTCGTGCCTAAGGTATCCATCGACGCACTTAGGGCGTCTACCTTGCAAGACTGTTGGTTCACTTGTGCCTGTAATAGCGCAATTGCTCCTCCATTCTGTAGCTGTCCTGTTTTCATAGTTTCGTTCTCCTTGTCCATTTTTGTCAACCACGTTTCAATTTTCTTTTGCCAGCTCGCCAGCGGGTCGGTCTCCCTCGCCTTGCGTTTGGAAGGGGGTTGTCTCGTAAAATCAACATTCATGACCTCTTCCTCCGGTCCAGATGTAGCTGGCACAGGAGCAGGAGGAGTGACTTGGGTGTTGCATTTTTTGGGAGCCTTTGCTGGGCCCTTCTCTGTTTTTAGTGCAATCAGCTGATTTTGCGTTTCCCTCAGCAATCATTCTAACCTCATGTTTGCTTTCTTCTGCTCCTATATTTGTTTCTTAAGTAAGCTAATCTCATCTTTCTCAGCCTGGGAGCCCTTGCTGCCAAAGCTTACCGAGTGGATATTTTCTTCTTTATTCTTTTCCCCCCATGGGTCCTTGGGGTCCCTGGGTGGCAGGCCTGGTCTCCGGCCCTGGTTAGCAGGCCCTCGGCCCTGGTCAGCAGGCCCCTTGGCTGGAGTCTGCTGGCGGCCCCCTCCGGACCACGAACTGGACCTCCTTCCGGGTCTCGAACTAGACCTCTCTCTCGACTGCTGCCCCGCTTGGTCACTGGTAGCATCCCTTGCTCTACCTCGGTTTTCCTCTATAGGTGCCGATGTGGTAGCCTGGGGCTCGCCTTGAGTCGGTGCTTGCGCCTGGAGCTTCTCTTGTTCCATCTTCTTTTCCCATAATCTTCTCTTGATGATGTACGGCATGCGATATAATGCCCGGCACTTGTTGCCGCCTAGGGGGTGGGCTTTCTTGCATAGCAAGCATCGAGGCTTGTAGCTGTGATTTGGTTCCGGGTTGGCGGCTCCACATCCCGGACATCTGACGTCGTCGGGGTTCGGGCAAACGTCGGCCCGATGTCCCAGTTTTCCGCAGGTGACACACACTTCATATGTTTTCTTGTATAGGTAGCAGCGTGTGGGGAAGCATCGGAGGTAAACTTCCATCGGCATTTTCCAGTCTTCAAACAGGAGAAATACAGATTTGGATTTCGCCCCCAGTCTTCTGACTCCAATAATCGAAGGGTTTTTCTTATTTCTTCTAAGTGTATCGAGGATTTCTTCGTGAGTTGCATCCAGCGGGACATCGTGATCACTCCTTTCCCTCCGTTTTCCGGCATGGCAATATACGCCTTCGTCTCGACCATCGATCTACCGACCCGAAGTGCCAGTGATCGCAGCATACTTGCTTGCTCGTACCGTGTCTAGCGTAGCTACCATGATCGATTGCTGCGTCAGGTTCGGTGATGCTACGTCTTCGTCTGCAGCCTCCGGCTCGACCCCGGCTGCCTGGGCCAGGTAGACGTGCATGCGCAGTCTTCCAACTTCATTCAGGATGCTATTAATACCTCCTTTCGGGCGAATAATAATTTTCTCAGCACCTTCCGGAACCTCCGCGTACTGCTTCTCGACCGATCTTGCAGCCAGTTTCTTTCCCAGCCGGGGGTTAGGCCTCGTACCGCTCCCCGTCGGCTCGCGCACAGCGGATGCGTCGCCGTGCTCGGGCGTGAAACGGCCTTTCCTCCGAATAAACCACGTTCCCCCGCTTGAGAGCTCGTCCGGGGAAGCGGCATTGTCTACGGTCTCCATTTCCAGGCTCATGTTAGCTTGCGGGTGCCGCATGGCCTCGCCGAGGCTTCGGATCGGTTCCTTCACGTTAGGCCTAGCGCTCAGCTGGCCGAGCTCGAACTTCAAGTGGCAGTAAAAATCGAAAACATGCGCCTACCGCCAGAAATCCAGCATCCCCATGTTGCTTGTAGGTTCGTCGATCGCTGGTAAGTAGAATTTCCACGAAACATTCGATAATCCGCCAAAGCATAGGAAAATAGCGGAGCCGACACGAAGCATGTCCGCCACTTCGCCGACGCCCAACGCGTCCTGTGTCAGTGTAATCCCTAATACGACGTCACGCCGACGGCAGCGCCAGCCGTTCCAATGATGGCACTGCAAGTTGACGTGTTCAAGAGTGCTCAAACAAGGAGTGCCGCTGGAGCCAACATTTCCATTATGAAAACGTAGGCTCCCGCAACATCACTTGTTTGAAGACTGGTCATCCCGACATTTGAAGAGGCAATTTATTCAGAGCATGAACTGTGCTTCAAGCATAGGTGTTGTCGTATGCAGAGGAGATGAATTTTAGAAAACGGCTGACCTAGTTTTACAAGTAATGTCTTCCCTGAAATAAATACACCATTGTAGATCGAAATCTGATTAAATATGGCCACCTAAGCGTCGATTCAGTGCAAGTGGTCGTAAACGTCGCGGTATGTAGATTAACCTGTAAGGCAAGTGCAAGTACCCCTTATATAAGTGATCACAATAACTCGTAGTGCGTGGGAACGTACCTGTGAGAATACTGATCGCCACTCCGAGCAATACCGTTGCGCATGTGCTGAAGAGGCAGCTCCAGAAGGGGGACAGCTGGAAGAAGGCTGGTTTGCTCGGTGATCTGCGCAAAATATGCCGCTTAGCTGCAGCTTCTTTGATCTTTGGGAAGCTATTGCAGCGGCTTATCTGACGCCATAAAAGAGAGAGTTTGATTTCTGGTACGGTTGAAAAAAGTGATCTGCATCTGAGGAAACCTCAACGTTTTGCTAGAAATTTTATCAACCTTGCTGCAAGCGAAATAGAATATAACAATAATACAATCGACCGACCAAAAATCACGCACACTGCGGACAGAGGCACCGCAGCAGCGAATCAAAAACGGCAAAATTCAGTTCCATGCCATGCTCATCATTTAGAAGGTGAAAAGACAATTTAAATGAAGGCACGACTGGTCTCTGTCCTTTTGCGCAGTAAATTGTGAATCTGTTTTAACTCGCCCATTATTTAATTTGTATTTAGTACAATACCGTGCATTCTTTCACATGACTAACTCAAATTATACGACTGACCGCACGATTACTAAAGCAATGCTCACTGATTGCCTTTTCTTGAGTAACATTGTGAACTGCTTTGTAACTACGAAAGCTTCGTGTCTCTTGCAAACGGGCAAATACTTCCACGAAGTGGCGATAAGGGTTATCGATGACATGGTAAAACATGAAGTGTGCATGCGAGTGTGTGTGCGTGCGCTTCAGATTTGCAGTAGGTTGTCTAGCTGCGCACCGCAAGGAATGCAGCACTCGGATCCAAGAGGGCCACGAATCCCGCATGCTCCTTTCGTCTCCCCGATACCTCTCTTCACGCGCAGATGAATCTCTCGTCCGACATTCTAAAACCCTCACTCTCCCAAATGCTTCGACCATTCATAACATTGAGCGTAGACCAGGGGAGGTATTCTGTAAGAGTCCACCTAGCGGATTGTCCATTTCATCTGCTGTTGAAGTCCTGATTGGCTGAGCTGGGGTGCACTTCAGCAGGAGCCAGGTGCCTCAGCCAATCAGCACTTCAGCAGCAGATGAAATGGACATGTCCACTAGGTGGACTCTTACAGAATACCTCTCCAGGCCACTGCATCTGCCAGGTCTGCGGGCTGCATCCTAGCGCGGTACACTACTGGGAATGTTCCCGCGTCCACTCCTCGGCCCCCATTATCCTGCGCGCCAACATCCTACTATCCAAGAGTTACGCCTGGGCGATCTTGGCCTCACCACCCGAAGACCCGGGCCAGACTCTGTTGGTACTCCTGGTGGGACACTTCCCCCACATCGGGATACAATGGCACGGATCGCCAATCTACCGCCAGGACGCGCCGCCTTGACAGGCGCGCACAACCCAGCGTTACCTCTGGACCAAGAAATGGCGTTACCTCTGCACCGAGCATTGCCGTATTAAAATCCGTAACACTGTTTTTATTTATATATTTTTTTATTTATAGATACTGCAATCTTTTACAAGATCTTAGCAGGGTGGGAACATACAAGTACACTCATGCAAACATAGATTACAAGAAATCTTGCCAACGCTTGAATTCAACATGACAAAAGGACATAATGCAAGCAGAAAGAAGCAAGTAAAAGGACAGAATGCAAGCAAAAAGAAGCAAATAAATTATGTACGACAGCGTCAAGAATGCAGACGGGCAAGAAAAAGGGATAAAGAAAGAATTTAGTGTAACGACTTCGTCAGGAAGTTTATTCCAATCAACTATTGTTCTTGAAAATAAGGGTACTTGAAGCAGTTGTTATGCGTCGTTAACGGGGCTACTGCTTGGGAATGTTTATGACGGGTAGCATAACCAGTATTACAGGTGTTAAAATGTGTGAGGTATCAATACGGTAGTGGCAATTCACTAGCTGAAAAGAATTTTAATTGGGAAACACGATTTTGTTCTGTAATCGAAGAGAAGCCACTACGTTTAAGGAGATCTGTTATAGAAGTTCGACCGTAAGAATTGTAGATAAATCGAACAGCTTTCTTTTGAATTCGTTCTAATTTTTCAATATTTGTTTTTGTGTAGGGCTCCCAGATGATTATTGCATGCTCTAAAGTAGGTCGAACTATTGCATTATATGCCAGAAGGCGGACAGCAGGTGTCGAGAATTTTAACGACCGTCTTAGGGTAAACAATTTGCGAAGACAATTAGCCATTACCGTGTCAGTATGTTTTGACCAGGAAAGATTGTGAGATATGTGTACACCCAGATATTTATAGTGAGATACTTCGGAAATATAAGTGTTGTTGGCAAAATAGTCGAAGAGAAATGGCTTTTTCTTTAGTGTTATTCTCATAAAGACGTTTTTTTCATAGGTTTGGGTCTTCAATTACGCCTCCTACTCGATTTTACACTTATAGAACACAATTTTTGGTCAGACCTTTAGCAATATCACACCATCCCCAAGCGCATATTTCATTGAAATAGCTATGACTGATCATCTTCCTACATTTATTATCTTCGCCGCAGAAAAATTTCACGACGGCATTAGTGATTTAACTTCTAGCTTCGACCGGGATAACTTTGTTAATACAATAAGTGGCACCAATTGGACATCAATTAGCACTCTACGTAATCCTGAAAAGGTGCTCGAAAAATTCTGCTGATTATGTTCGAAAGCCATGCACGCCAGACCTTCAACTGCCAAATGCAATGAAAAAATTTATTTTCCTATATTCCTTGGATAACGATGGTTTATTAACCAGCATGCTGGAAAAAAAGATAATATTTACAGGAAATCTAAAAAAAACAGCTATTCAATGTAAGCCTAGCACATTGCTATAAATTACCATGTGAAAAAATATGCTGAAAAAATCAAAATGGGTTTAATATAAGAAAGAATTCTGCACGGCTGAAAATAATGCTAAGAAGCAATGTCAACTTCCCAATGACGCTTTTCAACACACAACACACCCCAAAATAGTAGAACTATCGATAAGATATTTTATAAACATCAAACCTACACTGAATCTTACTTTATTTATTTCGTGTCAGCCGATGAAGTCTGTTCTGATAGTCTAAATATAAAACACACTAGCCCAGGTGAAGATACTATTTCTGCCTATCGCTTAAAGCTTGTTGCTGCTTGTATTGCGGAACCACCGAACAGCATAATTATTTTAATTCTTAAATGTGGCGCCTTTTCGAGTTCGTTTAAGAAGGCGAACTTGATTCCTGTCCATGAAAAAGGTGATATAGCTCAGGCGTCTAATAATCGCGCAGTCTATTTATTCCTCCATTATTAAACTTATCTAGAAGTTATTTCTGTAACGTATAAAGCACTACTTAACAAAATTTAAATTGTTATCACCTTCCCAATTAGGTTTCCGTCCTAGCAGTTCGACCAGCTTAGTTTTTGTGGCATTAACCTATTACATAAGGTGTTCCATTGATAGCGGTAAATTCGTTGGCTCAGTATATTTAGATTTTACTAAAGCTTTTGACACTGTGATACCATTTTATTTACCAAACTAGAGTTCTGAGTAGGCGGCGCTTATTCCGAGTTTAAAGTTAATCAATGGGTACCACAGAGCTCAATATTCGGGCCCTTTTTGTTTTGCATTTACATTAACGACTTACCTTATTGTATTAATATTTCTAATGTTGTTATATTTGCTACTGATACCAGTATTTACATCTGAGACAAGTTTTTAACACGCTTACTCGTAAAACTGAACAATTGATTGGCTAAAGTTGTGGGATGGTGTCAGGTAAATCATTTAATTTTAAGCTCTGTGAATATTGAGTTCATGATTTTTAAAACAAAACAAAGGATGTTGCCATGTAGTACCTGATGTAACCCTCGAAAGTCACCTTATTCCTGCAGCGGACTGTGTGTCATTCTTTGGCATAAAATTATAGATGCTAACTTGAAGTTTACCAGTCATATTGCTCGGTTTAATATCACTAATTAAACCGTGAACTCTTTTTTCAGAGTACGCATTATTATCTTTATACTTTGCGTTCATGCAGTCATGTCACCTACGGTATTGCTTCCTACAGAAACACATATAACTGTCACGTCTCGTCTACACAACACATGCAGAACCAGACTACTCGCATAATTACCAACAATTGTTTTTCCTCTGATGCTATATCCCGCTGCTTCTGGGTAACCTAATTCTCAGTGTATCTGGATTGTTCAGGTGTCATTCACGTATTCTATTCTTTAAATTACAAACAGCTTGCATACAAATTCGTAGACTCACTATTACTCGATCAATATACTCAATATTACTCACTAATACTAACTGCACTATGTTTGCGCATAATTTCAACCTTACACAACCTAAATGTAACACAAACTATGGAAAAATGACGTACTCGTTTTAAGTGCTAAAATATGGAATGACCTACCACATTCATTTAAATCATTATCCTTCAATGGTTTCAAGCATGAATGGAAATGTTTTATTCTTTGTAAATAGCTTCACGCCCGACAATGCGTTCTGCTGTATGGTTGCGATTCTTTATGTATGTACTTCTTATCCAATTGTCACTTACCAATGTATTACATTTTGTGCGTTCATTTGTTTATCTCGTATTTTTTGTGGCATTAACTCACGTTTTGTACACCATTTTTTTCGAAAGCGAGGGTCCCATTGAAGTCGTTGACATTGGAACCCTCGTCTGCATACCATCTTTACTTAATTAAGTTCAGCAACTGAACTGATCATGAACTGCAACTGGACTCATAACATAATAAAGTCTTCTTTTTATAGCTGTAGCTGCCGTCACAATTGTTCAATTACTGTTGGAAGACTGGTATTACACAGATCCTTTTTTCAAAATGGGACAGAGCTTCGTTGAGAAGGGATATTGCGGCTTCTTCGTTTCAAGGATATCGCTCAATGTTGTTGCACTATAGCCACGCAGCCTTGCTTCAGAGACAGTTGAGTGGTTTGAACTTACAACAAAATCAATTTATTACGGAATCCGCACTGCAGATATATAACCATCCGTTTCGAGCATGTTGGTCACTGTATCTAGATGGTTTCCCAGGTTTAGACCACAAAAGACAAAGGGCAACGAAGTTAAAATTCTGGGATGTTTCTATGGGGGTCTCACTGGGCCGTTAGCACTGGGCATGCGCTGTTCTTCATTGAACCTCACTGACGCCCAATTTGCTATGTGCTATTAGGTATATGCCGCACTTCAATCTCTTTAACGCCAACCGAGGTCAATCGGTATAAGAACAACCGTTCACTGCAGAACAGTTATACGGGGTGATGAGTTTTAAGTGTTCGAAAAATTTTTTTAATCGCCTGTGACAGATAGCATAATTCTTGTTCTTAAACTGGATTATTCTAAGAGGCGGACATTACTAGCACGAGGAATTGAAACACGTATTCAACTGATTAAAAAAAGCCACAGTATCGCCCGAAAGGCGAAGCATCAATTGCGATGGAAAATTAGATAGATAGCTATACGAAGTAAGGATAGTACTTTTATCAGCCGTATCGACTTATAAATATTATCTTGCTAACTAAATTAACAAGCATAGTGTCAGCGCGCATAGAAAACATGAACACATCCAACTCGATGAATGCGTACGCTCGCTGTCAAAACGCTGGCGTGGGGAAATGCGGCAGCAGCAGTGAGCGAAGTGACCTTCATGCTGTTGTCTATCGCTTCAACGCAAACTGAGCGCCGAGAACACACAGCACGCACAGCGCTACGAGCTGGCGGCGCTCATAGACTGTGCCCCAACGCAGACCGCTCTCAAGATCCGACGGCCGCGCGACCGCGCGCAGCCGCCACGTGCGCAGTTGCAGCTGGAGTGAAAATCCGCCCCCTCCCTCCCCTCCCCCGATGCCTCGCGCGCGGAGGAAGACAGCGCACCTCCTACCCGCTTTCTTCCCTTTCACGCGGACGAGATTGAGCCGCGCTCGTCGGCTCCCCTCGCACGCTTTCACTCGCACATACAGCTTAAGGCGCGCGGCGACGGGGTAATCGCCCTAGAACTTTATACGGAACCTCACGGCGACAACGACGGCGACGGCAGAAATTCGCCTAGAGTGTCCATATAATTGCTATCGCAATAAAAATTCCCTAATTAACTTCGTCGTTAATTGCTTATTGGCCCATATTGCAATTTGTGAATTGTAGCCGGTGCACTAGCTTGCAAGACGTATCCACTTAAATGTATCTCCAGGTTAACACCAGTTTCAAGATATTATTTCTCAAAGTTTGGTACGAAATACGTGGGCGTTCCAGTTACTTTTGTGCTTCAATGCATGAAAGTGCGCTTTGTTAAAAACGTCGCAGTTTCGTCCGAAAGGCGAATCATCAATTACGATAGCAAATTATAATAGCGGATAGGTATACAAAAGTAAGGATAATAGTTTCATCGGCCGTATAAACTTGTAAACATAGACACACTAACTAAATTAACAAGCATGGTGTCACGCTCGCACAAGCAAAGATGAACGCTTCTCACTCGATCACCGCCGAAACTCGCTGTGAAAACACTGGACTGAGTCAGCGCAGCAGCAGCGGTGAGCGAATTGAGACAGAATAAACTTTTATTCACAAAGACAAGGTAATTCTTCCTCCTTGGGTGGGGCCCAAAGTCCAGGATTGCCTTGCATGACCTTGAGAGTCCGCTGGACCAGCTGTTGCTGTTCCTGCCGGCCTAAGCTGAGCAGTGCAGACTCCCAAGAGGAAGGGGTGGGGTTGGGGATAGGAGGAACGCCCCGTGGACTAGAGCATTCCCACGTGGAATGATAGACTGTTGGTTCGTATCCACAGTAGGGGCAGTAGGGAGGGTATAGAGTGGGATGAAAGAGATGCAGCATATATAGGCAAGGGAATGAATTAGTCTGCAGTTGCCGCCAAGCGACGGCGTCTGCTCTGTTAAGTGAAGGATGAGGAGGAGCATACGTATAACGACTCTGTCGGTAGTACTCCAGCATTGCGTTTAGTTTAGTGGTTCTGTCGGCGCGTCGTCTGAATTGGACAGCTCTTCCGATGGAGCCCGGGCGGTCAGACCTCGCGCAACCGCATGAACGCGTTGATTTCCATGGAGAGAGGCGTGTCCAGGAGTCCAGACGATGCGCACCGTACGTAAAGTGGACGGCGAGACAGAATACAGGATATTGTGAGTATGCGCAGCCACAAGTCCCTGCGCGAAGGCACGGCAAGCAGCCTGTGAGTCTGTCACTATGGTGACAGGGGCGTCCTGTGACAGTAATGTCGAGACGTGGACAATGGCCACAGCAATAGCTCCCTCCTCTGCCGAACCACTGACCGTAGTGCGAAGTGTGGCAGACGCCACGAGCGCGTCTCTGTTGCCAATCACCGCTAGACACATGGTGGGCTTTTCTGGGTAGCGTGCCGCATCAGTGTAAAGAACTTGTAAGTCTGTAGTGCCATCGCCAAAGACGCGTGTTATTGCCTGAACTCGGGCACGTCGACGGCCGGCATGGCGGCGGGGATTCATGTCGCGTGGAATCGGAGCCACATTAATCAGAGCGCGAATATTAGGAGCGAGTTTATGTTGCGGTACCTGCGTGGGCTTTTCAGGAATGGGGTAGCCAAGACGAGAGAGGATGGCGCAACCCTGACGGGTTTGCCTAAGACGCTGGAGCTGACTGTTGTGCTGGGCCTCGAGCAGTTCGGTTATACAAAAGGTATACAAAAGTAAGCATAGTAGTTTTATCGGCCGTATAAACTTGTAAACATAGACACACTAACTAAATTAACAAGCATGGTGTCACGCGCGCACAAGCAAAGATGAACGCTTCTCACTCGATGAACGCCGAAACTCGCTGTGAAAACGCTGGACTGAGCCAGCGCAGCAGCAGCAGCAGCAGCGGGCGAATTGAGCTCCGTGCCGGCGCTCGCATCAACGCAATCGTAGCCCCGAAAACACAGGAAGAGCGGACTCCGTCCCCGCCGCAGATGCCTCTCAAGATACAGCAACAGTGGCTAGAATAGGGGAAGTTTGATTACCACCCGGCGGCTCCTATGGCAACCACCGTCGCCGCCTTGTGATGCATCCGCCGGGGGGCGCTCGCACTCGTTTATACGTCGAGCTGCGAGCCCGATACGAATTGGTCCGCGAGTTTCTCCCGCTTGCTGTTGGAAATTCTCGTGCGAAGTAATGTTTCGTGCGGTGCCGACAAGTGCTCAGGGATGAGCCACCATCAAAGTCACTGTTTTGTGCCTGTCTGCACGACTGGTTACAAATCCTGCAAAAAGAAGTTGTCGCTCTTTGGGGTACCGTAAGACGAGGAGACGTACCGAAAGTGGCAGCGCAACATACCTCGGGTGGACAAGCCACTCGAACGACATGCCGCTTTGTGCGAACTGCATTTCGATCCGCAGTTTGTGTCGCGTCACTTTGAACATATCATCAGTGGTGAGCTGGTGCGCCTGGAAAGGAGCAGGTCATTGCTACAGCCGGATGCGATACTGACGATCTTTCCAAACGTCCCCAAGTACATCTCCAAGCCAGTGCCTAAGAAAAAGAATCCGAAAGAAAGGTTGTACCCACAGTTTGCACCTCCACAAAAAAAAAAAAAAAATATCGCGAATCAACGTGGCCTCACCCGACACATCGGATGAAGCACCCACACTTGCCGCCAACTTTGGATTACCAAAATGTGATCATGCCGTCCAATCAGTGGGGTAAGCACGTTTTTTTCTAAAACTTCTCTTCTTGTCGCATATAGCGTCTGCCTACTGGGGCCAATCATGAGCTTGCTTCACGCCCGAAAGCTTGTGCTGTTTTGTTGTGCGGACAGCATGATCGAACACCAAGTGTTTGTACGTGGTGTCGAGCTCTCACTTGATGAGCACTGCGATCCTCCATCCCTCCTACAGGCTGTTGACAGCATGAAGCTCTGTTCTGACGCTGCGCGGTCGGTGGAGTTCCCTCTTGCGCGCAGCTCCAACAGTGACAAGCTGGTATGAAAGCCTCTACCCCACGAAGTGCAAGGGGCTTGTAAGTGGCCCTGGGAAGTGCTGCATCGCCTCCAAATACCTCAGAAGGCTACTGCTCAACCAGAGGTGTCAAGCTAGGCAGCTAAAGCGTAAGGAAAATTACGCCAGGAAGCTAAAGGCAAGGACCCAAGCTACGGTGCGCCGCCTAAGAGCCAAAGCGAAAAGCTTGGACGAGTCTCTCACGCAACAAAAACAGGCAAATCACGCGATTGAAGAAATTGCACTGAAGAAGAAGATCGAGAAGCTCCCACCCAAACAGAAGGCAGCAATCATGCAGTGCTTTGAAGCTGCAAAAATTATCAATTTCACCATCTTTCGCTTATAACATACCAGTTTTCAAGAAATCTTGCAAACGTGAAAATATTGAGCGAGCCAAGGCAACTTTTATGTAACATAATCATCGGTGCATGCCGATTAAGGGCAGTTACATATATTTAAGTGAAATCCAATTCCATCTTTCTTTAACGAACAACTCGGACTAAAATTCATCTTTGCAAGCAAGAACAGTTGTTTTCGTTCAAGCGTGCGTTTATAGTTAGTAATTTGGCGCGTAAAATAAGACCGCAGTGAAGCAACACTCGAGGCGTGTCCGCGAGGCCTACGAGGTAAACATGCCAAGACGGCCTAGATCTCGCAAGCAAATGACGTGTTGTACGCGAATTGATAGGGCGCATATGTCGCTATAATGTTGCTGCGATCTTCGCGAACACCAGTAGCTGAGCAAGATGTGCCATTTGAGGTAAAGAAAAGGACATTCGCATCGCGAATCGGGGCGCTTATCCGGCTAGTCGATCGTCGGGCCTGGTCGGGCGA
Source organism: Dermacentor silvarum (assembly GCF_013339745.2). Taxonomy (NCBI): domain Eukaryota; kingdom Metazoa; phylum Arthropoda; class Arachnida; order Ixodida; family Ixodidae; genus Dermacentor; species Dermacentor silvarum. The sequence goes on from NC_051161.1 coordinate 159,479,849, forward strand.
CGTTTTGATGATGATGATTGATGATGATTTATTGGCATCCCCTTTGAAACGGGGCGGCGACAAATAGTCACCTAGCCTGCTTGATTTAATCAGGTATATTATACATGTTTTTTATGTAGTATTTTTGTATACCTCTCATTATTTTTTTTTTCAAATATTTACCTTGTATCGCTGCCTATGATTTTCAGAGATCAGGTCGTATCCATCTTTTACCTGCTTTTTTTCCACCAGTACTCTAATCGTCTCTTGCTGATGTCTACGGCTGATTTGTTTATGTTTCCTTCCACTTTAAAGCCAAACGCTTCTGGGAGTTGCACGTTACCTACGGTTCTCACTGGGTGGATCCCGTCGCATTCCATTAGGATGTGCTGAGTGGTCTCTGGATCTTTACTGCAGCATACACATGTCTCATCTAGTTCCGAATATTTGTTCCGATATGTTTTCGTCCTTAGGCAACCGGCTCGAGCCTCAAATAGCAAGGCATTGCCCTTTGTGTTATCGTACAGATTTTCCCTTCTAATTTCTTTCTTCTCGTTCTTGTAAATCTCCATTGTCCTTTTTGTTTCCATTCTTTGCATCCAATTCACGGTCTCTATTTCTCTCACTTTCTTTCTGATGACCCCTGGTTGTCTATTTACAGTTTCGATTATCCTGTACTTGGTTGCCAACTTCCTTGACCTCTTCCTCCATTCTGTGTCCACACTTTTCATGTAGAGATACTTGTGCACTTTAGCCGCCCATTTATTTTCATCGAAGTTCCTGAGCCTTTCGTCAAAACTAATTTTGCTCTGTGCTTCTCTGATTTAACCTAACCTAACCTAACCTAACCTAACTAACCTAACGTGAATACAAGCGTCAGCGCCGCCTTGCGGCTGCATCTGAAGCGCGCACGCGAGCGGCGGGGCCTTCGTCACACTTCCCTATTCTAGCCACTGTAATACAGCCGCGCGGGTGGGCACTCGCCACGCAGAACACGCCAACCCCATCCCTGCTGCCTTCCATACCGGCAGCGCCGCGCGGCCGCACTAAAGCGCGGCCCCTCCACCTCCCTACCCTCCCTCGGGAGCGTTGTGCGTGACTTCAAAACTGCGCGCTTCCTCCTCGCTTCCCGCCCTTGTGTGCGCGAGCCGCGATTGCTGGCTGCTCGTCGCATGCTTTCACTCGCACATACAGCGTACGGCGCGCGTCGACGATATTATCGTCCGCGGACTTTATACGGAACCTCACGGCGACGGAGGCCGCATAAATTCGCATAGAGTCTCCATATAATTGCTTTCGCCATAAAAAGTAACTGGAACATCAGCACATTCTTGCGGTAATTGGAGATCACAGGGAGAGGCCTTCGTCTTGCAGGGGACATAAATATAGGCTGATGATGATGACGTCAAATCTGCTCTCTAAAAACAGAGCTTTGGGTACTTTCTTTGAGGGAGTATCTGTTTGTCCAATAATTAACTGCCTTTTCCGGATTAAAACACGTCGATCTCAGAGATAGTACAGCAACTCCCCCAGACAAATGATTAGTATTCCTAAACAGAGTGCTAGAACTCTTCCAGAGTACAAATACTGCACCCTACAAGAGTATTAGTACTCCCCAAACAGAGTTATTGTACTCCTTCAAAACAGAGTGCTGGCACTCCTCCCAATTGTGTAAAAGCACTCGCTATGTAGTTCCATGGTCACATCAGAGGCGATTCACAACACTTACATGTTGGGGATATTTGATTCCTTCATAAGCAGTTCCTGCCCTTATGCTTGGTGAATCGGAATTGATGTTAAGTCACGGAGTCACTTCAATGAAACCTCTTTTTCTTAAAAGGTCAACAATTTTATTGATCAAAAAGTCACAAGATGAACTAAGTAATATTTCGAGAAGCATACAGATGATACACACATAAAATCCGATTACAGAGATGTTCACGAACTTCACAACACATCTTGCAATAATATGTAAGGGTGATTACACGTAAGATCGAACACAGGATGGCCGGTCGGCCTTTTAATTTTATTTCAAAATTTTATATATTGTTGTCTGATGAGTGGAAATAAGAGATCCGCAATGGGTTTTGCTGCCAAAAATTTTTTCGAAGCACCGCGAATCAATGATGACGAAGAGGTGGAGTGCCGCGCTTACCTGCTCTGCTGTTTTGGCCAACTTTGGTTATGAATTACACAAAATATATTAAAGTTAGGTAGCTGAAATTTCTTTGAACAAGTATATGCATGTTTTTGCTTGTGTTCAGTTATTTTTGGTTTTTGTGGACAGTGTAGATGTTTTTATAAAAAACCTCAAAATCGGCTCAGGAAGCGTTTGTTCGTCTACTTTCAGGTCTTTATCTCAGAAAAGGCTTGTGGTAGAGCGGCAACAATTCCACATTACGTTCTAAGCATACTTATTTACCAAACTGCTAAAGCTTATATTTATATAACTTTTCAATAAAGAGATACTATCGGGCGAACTTCAAGAAAACACCGAACAATGGAAATTTATGATGACAATAAAAAAAAACACCATTTTTGATATTTCTTAAACTTTGCCCAGTTATTCTGCTCCTCGTCAGCTTTCAAAATCATTAAAAACTTATTGCATAATTTTGTTCTATTCGTAGTTACAGCCCCTCGAATGAGACCCTTACGCAAAAATAGGCAACTGTTGTAGATCCGACTTCTTACCCGCTAAGTGTATAGAATGCAGGCAGGATTGGATTTGTGTTTCTTGAAAGGCCAGTAGTACCGAAAAAAGTAGAAAGTATGAGCGTGGCGCTCCAGTGGCAAACAAAAGCAAAACTATCGGTAACCGGATGCGTGCGCCTATCTCAGATGACTGCAGCAGACGGCTTGAACAGCAGACGGCCTGAACAACAGATGGCCTGAACAGCAGACGGCCGGACAGGAGATGGCCTGAATTTATCCGCTGTTCACACATCATTCGACACCGACAGTGCTTGCGCTTTGCTCTCACTCTACTGCTCCGGTGCGTCTCATGGCGACAAAGTATAGCTCTGAGCGAGTGTATTGTGCAGACTATCTTTCTAAGCACAAGAAGCTCATTGCAAAGAAGCGAAATTATCGCAGAGTTACCTACGTAGACGTCAATGTTTTGGAGCAACTTTTAACATCCGAAAGATCGGTAACTGTCAAAGAGAAGGACTACTTGTGCTACCCGTGCTTTCGCTAGTTCTGCAATGAAATACCCTCACGGAACACACAGTTGAGCGATGGCATTTTTATGTCCCCTGAAGCAGAAATCAACGTCGTCAACCAGATCATTTCGACTACCTGCGTGTCCCCTTTGAAACGTCTAAGCACAGTGAGAAGTCGGGACAGGCCTGCTTACATCAAAACAAAACAAAGTGAGGTGCAGAAGGCGGTAGCGGAAAATGTTCGCAACAAGATACGCCGGGCGTACAAACAAAGTGATGCATCGGGATATTCACCCGAAGGAAAGTGCTGCTTCGGCGAGCAGTGGACCGAAAGCTTTCGGCAAGCCTATTCAGCATCGACGACACCCCAGGAACGTTATCAGTTTCTCACTCTCCTGCCATCAACACTAGCGAAACATGAGATTAAGAAGCTTATTCCTGAAGCATCAATGTATCAAATCAAAAAGTCCAGGAATTTGAAAGAAAATCACGGTGTTTGGTACCGACCGCATCCTTTCACCAGGTACAAGGTGAGCCCTGAGTGCGTATCTGCGGCGCGTGAGTTTTATACGAAGGACGAGTTGGAATGCTTCGGGACAAAGCCCTAACAGAAAGGATGTCCTATCGGTTACGATCGCTGGAGAAAAAGTATTAGTAACAAAGCGTTTCATGACAAGATCTATAACAGAGGCATTCCGCATATGTAAAATCGACCATCCTGATTCTGGCCTTGGCCTATCAAAATTCTACACCTTGCGACCGCGCTGGGTAAAATGTTATCCCCAGCATGATGTGTGCGTTTGTGTCATTTGCGCCAACTATAAACTTTGCCTTGCCGCTCTTGAGAACATTACTGGCCACATAATCGGTTCTGACTACCTTCACTCAGCGTACATTTGCATTCCGTCATCAGCACAGTGCCTTTAAGCCGAATGCAATCAGTGTCTAAAAGGCGGGTCCCTCACAGTGGAGGACCTTAATATCCCAGAAGACAAAGAAATACTGATAGTGACGTGGGAGGCAGGCGACCTTGTGAAAAAGGTTTTGGATGCTGATACTTTTTTTAATCATCTTCGAGTGTTAGTGGCAAGGTGTATCGTGCACAACCACATCAGGAAGACAAATGGCAAAGCTATCTACGAGGAAAAGCAATGTACACCGCGTGGGAACATTGTATTCCACTTTGATTTCGCCGAAAACTGGACTGTCGTGCTTCCTGACGAAGTTCAGTCACACCACTGGCAAAAGCAGCAATTATCCGCGTGTACATGCGTGGTAACAACGAAAAAATCTACGGAGAGTTTCGCTATTGTTAGTGACGACTTGAGCCACGACTCTGCTCACGCCTGCTTGGCTCTAAAGAAAGTGAAAGAATGGGTGGACGATAACCTGCCGGTGTACTCCAAGGTCACATATGTGAGTGATGGAGCCGCCAGTCATTTCAAAAAGATATACCGACATTTAGAGTTCTGAAAGAGCGATTGTCCTAATATCCAATGGATATTCTCAGCAACTGGACATGGGAAAAACGCGTGCGACGGAGTTGGAGGACTCGTCAAGCATCAAGCAATGCTCAACAACTTGAGAACAAACCCTGAAAGTGCGATTCGGGCAGCCAGAGACTTTCTAACAATTTCATCAGAAAAACTGAAAGGTGTGCATCTAATACATCTTGAAGAAAAAGAACTTGTTGCCTTCCGCGAATTAAAAAAAGTTGAGTGGATAAAAGTACCCGCCTTCCATGGCATTCAGTCTTGGCATGCCTGGCAGCTATCCAGGTCCACTCAAGAATCTCCGGAATTGTACGTGACACGCATAGCCGGGTCTGCATGGAAGAAACTATGTGTACAGGAATGAAGGCAATCAGCGTTGTCGAATTATTCAAATAAACCATTGCAGCCCAGAAACAAATTCTGTTTTAATGAAGCGGTTCTCCATTACCTTCACAATTTTTCCATTACGTTAAAGATGATTTGGAATACGTTGCTTGCTTATTAAATTTTATCCTATTTTTGGGTAATCAAAGCTGGGTATCGAATTCTGACTGCGTTTTTGTAGAGGTGAATTGCGCAAAACTCCAGTGTGCTCTCCGATGCCGCAGCGCATCAAGGAAACCCACGCGTACAAAACCGATTCCGAATAATTCACTACGGTGTCTCCCACAGCTCATTTGCAGCGTTGAGACATAAATGACTGGATACAATATCATCTAAAATTCAAAAGTCGTACGCGATCACAAATGTCCTAGAATATTCCGACCTGCATGGTGCGCTGAGCCTTGCGTAAGGGTCTCATTCGACGGCCTGTAACTACGAATGGAACAAAATTATGCAATATGTTTTGAATGATTTTGAAAGCTGATGTGGAGGAGAATAAGTGGGCAAAGTTTAAGAAATATCAAAAATGGTGCTTTTTTTAATTGTCATCATAAGTTTCCTATTGGTCGGTGTTTTCTTGAAGTTCGCCCGATAGTATCTCTTTATTGAAAAGTGATATAAATATAAGCTTTAGCAGTTTGGTAAATAAGTATGCTTAGAACGTAATGCGGAATTGTTGACGCTCTACCACAAGCCTTTTCTGAGATAAAGACCTGCAAAGTAGACCAACAAACGCTTCCTGAGCCGATTTTGAGGTTTTTTATAAAAACATATACACTGTCCACAAAAACCAAAAATAACTGAACACAAGCAAAAACATGCATATACTTATTTAAAGAAATTTCAGCTACCTCACTTTAATATATTTTGTGTAATTCATAACCAAAGTTGGCCAAAACAGCAGAGCAGGTAAGCGCGGCACTCCACTTCTTCGTCATCATTGATTCGCGGTGCTTCGAAAAAATGTTTGGCAGCAAAACCCATTGCGGATCTCTTCTTTCCACTCATCAGACAACAATATATAAAATTTTAAAATAAAATTAAAAGGCCGACCGGCCATCCTGTGTGCGATCTTACATGGAATCACCCATAAGCATTTTCTCTAACATTTCGTCGCTAATGCAGTGAGAAATATTATTATTTTCTATTGGAAACATTAAAAATAATCTAAGTATACAATGGACAATCAAACAAAGAACGGACGCAAACTCGCATAGTATTGGCACTACGATTGAAGAGGAAGATGCACCACATTTCTGTCCAGAAAGTGCATTTCACGCACAAAACTCTCGTAGTTATATGCCGGAGGTTACCAGATGAGCTGCTAAGCATGCGGCTGGTAAAGTAAATTGTGCAAGAAACGTTTTTTCATGCCACAGCAGCTTGTTTGATAACGTCCTATGCGACTTATGGATGCTCCTAACTGAGAGTACCATATATTTGGAAATGTGTCGTATATTTTCATGTAAAGCCGCACTTCTAGTTTTAGTTATAATATTTCACATAATTATTCATGTTTGGGCTGCACCCCCTTTTTCTATGCGCGCATCTTGCCGTGGTTGTCCAGCACTATCTCCACCCGGTGTCAACGCAATACAGAGGCGTATGTTATCTCCTATTCGGCTGGATCCAAAGCTGATAGTATTTTGACAGAAAGCTCGACTTCACCGTTGGCGTCCTCCCGAAAGTAATTTCCTGGCGCTGTCGGGATCGTGGCGTCGCGCTTTTTCACGCACTGTATTTCGTAGACAGCTTCGTAGACAGTGCACAAATGTTGTGGAGGATATTGTTGTCTGTTACATAATTTTTTTCCCATAAGACATTACATGATAGTTTGTTCATTCCGTACAGATACATTTTCTAGTCATATGATCTGGGAAGTGGGAATTATTGTTTGTAAAAGAATAATCCTTTCCGCTTCATTACTTTCAGCGCATATGTCATGATTCGAACTACCTACCGTGAACATTTACCACAATTTAAGATGTTTCGCTGCTTCATTCTGCCATTGGTATGTTATAGACCAATGAAGTAGCATTAATTTCACATTCTCTTGTTTATGAATGTTATCAAAGCTTGAAGTTCTCTTGTATACTTAAATACCTGATGTTTATTTTCATAGCAACACAAAAAATAAGGATTGAGAAAGAAAGAAATGAGAGGAACATGATGGCGATTGTCAACAGGCAAACGTATTTGTGCTGCTGCCCCTATTTTTAGCTGACATGCTACCTCATGGCACATGTTCGTAGCCAAATACAAAGGAGCAATGCAAGGAAGAAAAGGAAAGGAAAAACGTCACACCGGCAAAGAACACCACTTCACACATTTATCGTCATTCTAGCAGCGTCATTTTGGTGTCGATAACGACAACGGATGCTGGCTGATGCATCTTGCTTTTTTTTATGAATGCTTCCATAATTTCCTGCGTTACTTGGTCGCGGTGCGGCTAAAGCGCATGCACCATCTCCAGCTACATCAGTGCACTGTCAAATGCGAGTGCATTGCTGCACTAATAATGCATGGGTGTTCACTGCGGCACTTGTTTAAATACCTTCCGGTCTGCCCATAACAGATACACCTGCAGGGGAAAGGAATCTAACTGGCAAAGTCGCATGTGCATGTAAAAAACATGGTGGCCTCCCTTATTGGGCAATGTTTTCGTGCTTGATAGGAACGATACTTCTTCCTGCTAAGAACATCAAATCCCAAGAGATCAATCAAGAGGCCATTGATGCACAACAACACTGCCATCTTTTTACACATGGAAACTATAGTGTTGGAATGAGTACTGGCACATACCACTTTCAACTGTTTAACAGCGTCTCTAAACTTCTACTTATTAGCTACTCTGGATATCTGAATTTCCTAGTTTTTCTTTATCTGCTTCACTGCCCTGAATTCCATCAGGTGGACATAAGATCTTGTCAAGGTTGCTGCTATTCATGGCTTGGCAATAAACTTTTCACTAGTTTAGTGCGTGCTAAGCAGCACTTCAAGAGTTCCTTCTAGGCGTTTCTTCTTCCGATTCATACAGTTTATCAGCTTTGGTCATAGAGTTCGCGCAAGTCTGCTTATTTGCAGGTGAAATTTTGAGATGCTGTTAATGAAGAAGTTGAAGAAGAAAAGTTGAAAGTGTGACATGCGAGTACCGAGTCCAACACTATGTTACTACACGTAAAAGGAAGACAGTGGTGCAGTATGTTCATGGCTTCTCCTATTTTTTAAGAATGTCCTACGAGGTACAGAAAGTACTTGATGCACGGAATGACTAGGGTCGCACTTTGCAGATGTTGAGAGGGACATTCAAACTCCGTCATCTATGAGATCCCTTTCTCCTGCAGGTGTATATACATAAGCAGACTGGGAGGCGTTTTAATAAGTTCCTTAGCAAACAACCGTACAATATCAAGGCAGCAATGTGCTCGCAGTTGGCAGTGCACTCCTGGGCCTGTAAATGCCAGCCACGGATCAAGAAGGTGAATCCTGCACTATCATCGTGACCTGGTGACAGGAAAAATTATGGGAGCTTTCTTAATAAAGAAGAATAAAGTTGAAACATACAGCTATACGTTGCCCTAATTCATATAAAAATGGTTCTGCTGAAATGAAGACAGCTGTTTGAAGAAGTGGTTTCTTTCTTGTTTGAATGTATTTTTAGGCGAAGCTTTATAGGCTCACAAGTGTCGGCGGCGGTGGTGGTGGTGGTGGTGGTGTCAAGCTGAAAAGTGAGCCGATCCTGGCGATTGTGTAAAAAGGGTCCAAGCTCAATGGCACATACCAGGGACAAGAAAGAAAGAAAGAAAGAAAAAGGGAAGGAAGCAGGAAGGAAGAAAGAAATAAATAAAAAAAAGAAAGAAATCACGTGCGGCGCGCACCCGCATTGCATATGCTACACGCATGGTCACGTGACACGCTGATCACGTGACACGCGCGCGAACAATCAGGTTCGTTTGGTGTGTCGCGAGGTTCTAGGGACATGGAAGGAAAATGGGTTGGCGGGCGCTCCTCCGGGCTTCCCCCGCCTCAGATCAGTTTCGACGAACAGATGGAAAGGCCACGCGTGGTGCGGCTCTGCAAAGGAGCAAGCTGCGTTTGATGAACGCCAGCGTGAACTCGCTCGGGATAGGGCTCGTCGTCGACGTGCCGATTCTAGCAGTTAGGGCTTCCCTAGGCTAGGCTCGCCGTCAGCGAAGAGCCGACGATCCGAGGCGAGGGCTTCCGAAGCCCGCCGTCAGCGACGAGCAGAGAATCCCGAGGCGACGGCTTCCGAACGTTAGCCTGACAAAGGTGAGATACACACACGACAAGCTTCGCTTTCCCCCATTTTCTCGACAGGGGAAGGACTGGTGATTTCACATTATCTTGTGAGTTGCTTCTTTTTATTTGACAACAAACGTGAACCATGAAGTAGCATGTCAAGTATAAATGTGGACAGCAACACAAATAAATTCGTCAGTTGATATTCAGTGCCATGTTCCTGTAGTGGTTCCCCATTAGTAGCACTGTTGTTAATTATAAACCAGTACGAAATATCCGAGTTTACTATTCTTCTGAACCTATTTCTCGTATTCTGCTGTCGTCCTTGGATTGTAGACCCAGCTCTCCTCTATAATGTTATACCATGACCGCACAAATAACCGAAATTAAATTTACAATATTTGCTTGTGTGTGGTAAAATAAGTATAAAATTGCAATAGCATTAAAATCTTGCGCATCACAATTCTTGCCTTATTTGGCAGCTTCTCGCTCCGTATTACGATATGAAAGCTGCACCTCTCAAGAGCAGCTGGCATAATTAAATTGCCATTTATTGTGAGCAATTGAAAATGCATTATTACTGATGTGTGGCATGGCTTCAGATGTGAAAGAAAAATCGAATCGAATGTGATGAATTCTTGCATCAACCGCTTCTGAAACATAAGCACAGGCCGGGCAGTGCACAAAGGCAAACAAATCATAAATGGGGAAGGGCACCGTCCTGTTTTACATATCCCTTCTATGACCATGGCTTTGCATGCGGCTACGCCTACACTTGCGAAATGAACCAACTACTTGAAACCACAGTTTTTTCCCTACTGAAGTGGTAAAAGAACACTAAAGCAAGAAAAAGAAATATGGCGACGGAATCTTGTCGCCCCCTTAAAAGAGGTATATTTGTGACTGGGCAGACTTATACAGTGCCTGAAGCCACATCATAACTGTTGTAAAAAACAGGGTGTGCACTGGCAAATCACTTCTTAGGTTGTACATTGTGCAATTAATGTTCTTTGACAACCAAGAAACCTGATTCTCTGCTGACATTAATCATGGAACGACCGAAGGTCTTTCTCACATTCTCTTTGTATTGTCTTAAATGCTGAATGCAGTTTGTTCTGGTAGCAAGGTCACTTCATCGTCTAAGTGTCCACAGCACTGCACTGACCAATTTGTATATTTGTGGTGCATGGTGTTGGGTCATTTTATGATATTACTGTTGCATGACAATCATGTATGACAATCACAATGAATTTTGGTCATGCAAAAGGCACCATGCATCCCATTCGAAACCATGCTGCTTTTGTGTGGATATTAACTAATTTTACTATGTCACGCTAGGAAATTTGATTATTGAGGTACAGAGAAATTGGAGCTTCATTCCATAGCCACTGAGATTTTACAAATATTAATAACGTTTATTTCTGGGCTATTTCGAGTATAAATAAGGTCACAATGGGGAATGTGTCGCACACACCACCGACTTTCAACTTGTGTATTACACACCTCTTATTTTTTTCAACAAGTGCATAAAGCAGGCATTCCAGTTTATTCCTTCAGCTCGTTTACTCCTCTATCGTGGGACACTAAGAGCACAAGTTGCAAGCCTTGCACAGCATCAAGGAAACACAGGAAGTGTTCAGTGGGCGTAGAGCTATACTCTGTAATGGCAGAATGAGTTCTTACAGAGGTCATTGAAGATTTTTAAAATGCTCAAGTGCGTTTTTGGTTGGATAATGGAAATGTAAGCTTAACAGGTCACGAGCGTGTCAGGCTGACGTTGACAACCATGCTAGTTGAAGTGCATAATATTTGGCAAAGAATTGGATTAAAACATAGGCACTACTGCTCTCTAACCTACGGAGACCACCCCTTGCATTCTTTCTCACCTATCTTAAGTCCAGAAATTTACTATGTACCAAAATGCTTTTTTTATTTTTTTTCCTTATAAAACTTTTGCCGGCAGAAGGCATACATCTAAGGGGTTTTTCTTTTTTCTCGATTATATGTTCACATCCGCTAATCGCTCAACAAGTGTTCCACGCCGATGCACTCACAGTTCTTTGCACTGAACACATCCCTGCTTCCACTTGCAAACTTGGCTGGCAAGTAAATTTAGTCACCCTCATCAAAACCTCAAATACCCGCCAGAAGCACATGGTTGAGTGTGTCATAGAAGGAGATATGAGAATTTTACATGTGTGAAATTATTTTTATATTGAAAATGACTCTGTGGATTCCAATTAAGACGTAAGGTGCACACCACGGTGTATGCAACCGTCAAAGGCCGTGCTCGCGCTTCCGGAGGTGCGAGCGGTAATAATGAACTGGTCCCGTGAGCACGTACGCAAACGATAATGCCTTAAACCTGAAGTGCTCTGCCGTAATGCTCCCCCTTTCTTGAACCCTAGGAGGGAAGCCATTCTTCTGAAATTTGGAATGAAAAATATTACCATTTTCAGTCATGGTGTCCCCATATGGAGACGCGACGAAAGGGAAGGCATGAAAATATGCCTGCTTCATTTGATCATTTAAAATTCAAAATGACAGTAGTTTGTATTTGCTCTCTTATAATTGCGTGGTGTCAAATTATGCCAGCAGTTAACCAAGCATGAGTTTTTGCTTAGTCAAAACAGGCACCCTGCTCATTGTAAGTACGTTTAATTTCACTAAGCGAATCTGTAATCTCATTGTACCACTGCTTCTTGTCACGTGGATACATCTTTTTGGAGGCCAAACAAAAAGTAGTCACTTTCGCAAAACTAATCAGCTGTTTTTTTCAAGCATCCTTCCAACTTTTCAGTGACACTTTCTCCTATGTGTATGTCTCCGGAGAGCATACTTTATCTTGACTTGCCCATCAGAGATGCTACAAAAATTACTAAGTCAAGGTGACTGCCAAGAACATGTCAGAATTTTCATCTTGGTGTGATATACTGTTTTTTTAAAGCTTTCGTGCCATTTTGTTACATGGTACACCCAGTATACCCACATTTTGGTTTTCTCGTCTAAACTAAATGGCCACGCATTTTGCTGCTTTGGAGTGCGCTCCTCTGCAGCATGTGGAGTCGTGCTGAGCGGGCTCGTTGACAACATTGTGTCCTTGCAGCTGCCTTCCTGAGTTATATAAAATGGGTGCCTGAAAAATATCGTGGACACAAATGAACGCGAGGAAATATTGTAAAAGCACATAAAGACGGTCAAGGAAAACGGTCATTGCACTAAAAAGAAGTCTTAGCACTTAGTATTTCTACTGAAATGCATGTGAAACATCTAAATGAGTGCAATAGTCAACTGCTAAACCAATTTCAATGTTTAAATTTAAAGAAAGAAAAGAAAACCGGCCGGGAGGCCTCAGTCCAGCATTAATGTTACAAAACTTCTACAAAAATAGAATATTGTTCAATGCCGGCACACTTCGTAAACGCATCCCCTCAGGGGACAGCGCTTATGTGTGGATGGATGAAGGGCAGTGTAGGTATGGTGTGCATCTCATTTCTGATGTTATCAGCACATAAAATCCCTGAAGAGAATTAAGCCTCTCTGGCTTATCTAAAACAAAACAAATCAGCCGCCTAAGTAAAGGGAACACACCGAGTTGAGTTAAGAAAAGTAAAAAGACTACACTCGGCGTACACAAGTGGCGAACAATACCGCAAATGTGGTGCTAGAAGAATAAGGGAAGATGACATGATAACGTGCTAAACCACCTTTAAAGAAACCCGTCAAACTTATACGGACAAATTCTGTATGATCTGCTTAATCTGCACTTGAAGCTGGATTAGAATACGAAGTACTCACATCTGCAGTCATTTGAGTTAACAGTGGGACCGTGTTGTTTTTGTGTAACCTACCAAAAAGCAAACAGCGCAATGTTGTATAACGAACTCAGATGTGTCAGAAACACCGCTTGTGACACATCCTAGGCACGTGCCCAGTGTGACCCCTCCCCCTCTGGTTTCGCCACTCCTCAAGCCATAATTTGAGGATCATCTTTGCAGTAGGCATGAAAATATGGTCCTCTATAGTTTAATGGATATTACTGGGTGTGCTAATAAGAATGGGTAGCAAGGCTTGTTATGGCAAGCTTACCCACATTTCAAGACTAACGAGAAACAGTTCACTGCGGCCTGCATCTAAGCTTTCTAAATGGCATGAACTTATTTTCATTATCAGGTACGCAGTGGGGTTCATTTTTGGCAGACTCGACTCTTGGTGCAGTTTGAAATCTAGCATTTTACAATCTTGAAACCACGTAAAAGCTTCAGCTAAGCCAACGTTATTAGTTTATTAGACCAACTCTTAGTTTGTATAGGACAGACGACTGGTAACATGCATGGTAATATTTAGCTTTGATACTTTCTTTCTCCACTAAAAATATTAAGGTGGCAAATACATTTCAATGTGCCCTGCAACAGCAAAATGCACAGTTTACGCTAGGAACCCCCAGAGGACGGTTGATTTAGCTGTTCATACGAGATAATTCTTAAGTGCCTGTAGCGCCCACCGACGCTGCAACGCGGGGCGCTTTGGTCGGCGCTCCCAACCGCTGCCTTGGCGCCGACTGTCAAGGAAGTAAACAATAAAGAAGCGCAGCGCGTGCTAGAAGCGCAAGCTCGGCACGCGCAGTGTTCCAGGAGCTTGAGACGCTGGTCGTCGCAGCCTCCGCTCGGCATGCCGCCTTCTGAGTAGGAACGACGGCATGGCTCGTTCGCCGCCGTCACGTTAATTCCTACATGCCAATTCATGCTAGCAAATGCACAGGCATATCGAAAACAGTAAACGTGGAGGCCGATCCCTTACCATTGTAATCCTACAACAGTAGCCGCTATATTCGATTCCTGTGCACAACTCGCCGCTTGACCGGTCACCGAGTTCATACACATAAGCGCCCGTTCACATTCGCACCGTGCTCGAAAACGGCAATACGAGACACAAAATCAGACATAAGTTCACACCAGTTTAATACATGAGCAAAAAGAGGTCAGTATTATTCAGCCCAAACATGAATTTCCAAAGCGTTTTCAGGCAGTTCAAGATTACGCGCCAAAATGACCTCACGTAGCGTGCAGCTGTATGCCTGCTGAAAGTTTCTAACTGGCACTAGCGCTGCACGTAACTTCACTGGCCGCAGGATACCCATGAGCGAAACAGACTATCAAGCGCGCGCCTTAATATAACGAAAGCATGCCGCCAGCAAGTTGACGCCGTTTGTTATGTAACTCCTTAGTTAAACAGCGCTCCACACACAGCAGACTACCAAACTGAATAAATTCAAACGCATAAAACGCACGCTAAGCGCGCTCCCGATAGGCGCAGATGAGGGGCTTGTGAAGAAACCTTTTTATGCGACCCCGCGCCTCACGCCATGGTTCACTCAGCATTTTGATTTTTACAGCTCTTACGGATAGCGGCAAGTGATAAAATCACATGCAGTCATCGCGACGACTGGTTTTTTCGATTGACATCGAATGATACAGCACGCATACCTAGTCCGTTTGCAGTCGCGGCGGCTAACCTTCGCGATCACTGCCTGGCGATAGCATGTCATATACGCACAATGTGCCACGTAAGTTAGAAATCACTTACCTAGGAGGATTTGTTGTTCAATCCAACGAATGATGAGCGACTGTCCTCTTTTCGCGGCAGCCAATGATGGCTGACACAAGATCTTTCTTGGATGGCCTTGGCGCCTGCCACCTGCCCGGTGGCGACTTTACAATTGCTAGTAGGTACAGCGGTGGCGTGGTACTGCGGGTCACGTGACTACCGCTTAACATGTGTTGTCATGGCAATCGTGGAGCTCATAGGTGCCTAGAGACATAATCGCTTAGGGACTTTTGAGGCACTGGTCTGCGCGGCCGCGCGTCGGCTGCTAGTTACTGAGCGTTGCTTTCTTATTTCCGGGACCGGGCGCGGTGACCTTGCCGAGCGCAGCTCCTACGTGCGTAGGGAACGAATCGTTTAGGGTGCGTTGAATGTCTGCCGGTGTCTAGCCCACGCCGGCCGCGCTTTATTATTGTAGCGTTTGTTCTAGTGGCGAAAACCGTTGCAGTAGCGGTAGTATGGCATGATGGCTTTTGATATCGGTGAACTGTGGTGTGTAAACAAGCGGATACTGCTCGCGTTTGTGCCCCGGTGCCGCGGCGGAAGCTGCGGTGCCATGGCTCCGTGACGTCACCCTCATCTCTCTTGATTGGTCATTCCTCTCGCGGCATGCGGAACTTGCCGCAGAATTGGGTCCGAGACCCATTTCGCGCGGGACGCCGCAAAACCCCCGATTCCTGCCGCTTTTGCCGCGCATGGCATGACGCGCGCGTTTTTGCCGCTAGCGTGGCCGTACCCGAAGAGACGCTACGCGTTAAAAACAAACTGAAGCCCCGACTCTGTAGCTGGCTTTAAGCCAACAGTAATAAAATGTCCCAACAGATAGCGCGAAATCAGGGCGAATGCGGGAAATTCGAATTGAATTCAGCAAAAACTCCATTGCATCCATCATGAGAGGAGTGAGACGGGAGCGGAAGAGGGTGAGGGGTGGGAGGGGGGAGACGAGAGCTTGTTACGTATCAGGGGTGGTAGAAGACTATCCTCTTGCGACGTTATTTGCAGCGAAGCAAGCAGGTATGCGGCCAATCTTTCTTACTACATGTCCAGTGGGCTTCAGCAAAATTTTCAGCTCCTGGTCGTTAAAATTCGCTTATAGAAAGTGAGTTCTTTGTTTTTATTTGTTCCCCCTGACCATGATCAACACTGCAGTCGTCCACACTGCTGTCTATAGCACTGAATTGGTGCGCTGCAATGGAAATAAGTCAATATCCGTGCGTTATTGGGGGTTTAATAGATACCGCTTGTAAAGAACGGAAGACACGAGGACGCCCGGGCGACACAGTACCTCGAACCGCAGCTCCTGTGTTATATCATCCTTGCTTCGCAGCCCAGGGGCGGTATTCTGTAAGAGTCGAATTAGTGGACTGTCCATTTCGGCTGTCGCTGATTCGCTGCTGCTTCACGTGCAGGAAGGAGACTGGCTGGCACCTTCCTGCACGTGAAGCAGCAGCCAATCAGCGACAGCCGAAATGGACCGTCCACTAATTGGACGATATGTGATGTTGCTTTCGGGCTAGACGGGTGGGTAGAATTGGTGGTATAAGTGTTTCCGGTGGCGTTCCTGTCGGGCGCAAACCAGACGCATACGGTTGCGTGTTGCTGCAATTGAAACATACCTGGGTCCAAGGTCTGTGCTGTTCTCACTGTAGTGTGGGAAAGTGCTGTTTATGGGACAGTAGTCCAGAGAGACTGGCATATGTGCTGGCTTCACTCCACTTGCAATCACTTGCCACATGACGACGAACTGAAGGGCCAGGAACACAAGTGTCGATATTCCTGCTCCCTGCGGCGTCAGAAATAACAACGACCAACTGTTCACATTGTTGCTTACGGTGACGAGTGGTACATGATTTAGGGACTTTAATTGTGTGTAAAGTTAATACTGAAATCGGCCAGTCGCCGCTCCAAAGATGACCGGAATTTCTCGCAATCCAATATGCCTTTTCGGCTGCCCGTTCAACAGCTTCGGGTGTTGCTTCTACTAAGGCAGCTTTCAGCTTATACCACAAAAGGTACTGTAGAACTTTTTGAAAGCGGAAAAAAACAATCGCGATTTGTAAACAATGCTGCCATGGACATGCGAACTACATACAGTTCCGCTGCATCTTGCAGGTAGCCCACAATCTCGCATAGATGGTTAGTAGCCCTCTCCTGTGGCTTTGAAGGGTGTCGCTATGACGTGTCGCCTGTGATCTCATAGAGCTGCACGACAGCCTAGAGACGCTAGCTATTGGGGGGTTGTTTATGATCAAGAGTTACTCCCGAGCAAATCCTCACCCTCACGAGCGCATTCGACTAATCATAGAGCAAACGGAGAAGTGGAGATTGTTAACACGCCCCGCCCGTTTTTCACCGCTCCTTTTCCGCTCTCGGGTGGCTTTGTTAGACGCAACCTTGAAGGATTGCAATAACAGCACCACGTAAAGCATAAAAAATGGAGAAATCGGCAGAACATCGCTGTAGGCACCACACCAGATGAGGGGAAACGTTGTGTTCAGCACGAATGGGGAAGTAAACATCCTGCTTTTATAACCTCGCTGTTTCTAGGTACTTTATAAATATTTATGCGGGAATATATAGGATGTAGACGTGTTAGGTAAGGTAAAGTGCAGTGACCATAGGTTAGTGAGGTCTAGGATTTCTCTCAATTTGACGAGAGAAAGAGTGAAATTAGTTAAGAGGAAACAGGCCAACCTAGAGGCAGTAAGGGTAAAAGCAGACCAATTCCGGCTGGTGCTCGCTAACAAATATGCAGCGTTCGAAAATTAAGATAAAGACAACATAGAGATAATGAATGAAACCGTAACTAGGTTGATCTCAGAAGCAGCAGTTGAAGTGGGAGGTAAGGCACCAAGGCAACCAGTAGGCACGCTCTCCCAAGAAACAAAGGACCTAATAAAGAAACGACAAAAAATTAAAGTGTCCAACTCAAGAGATCAGATAGAATTCGCTGAACTGGCAAAACTGATCAACAAGAAAAAAGTAAGGGATATTCGAAATTATAACGTGGGAAAGATTGAGGAAGCCGTAAAATATGGACGCAGCATTAAATCAGTAAGAAGAAAGCTTGGCATAGGACAAGGCAAGATGTATGCACTGAAAGATAAGCATGGTAATATCATCAGCAATTTCGATGACATAGTAAAAGCAGCGGAAGAGTTCTATACTGACCTGTACAGTTCCCAGAGCAGCCAAGCTACATTCATTCGGAATAGCGATGAACCGGATACAGAGGCTCCTTCTATAACTAGCGATGCAGTTAGAAGGGCATTGAAAGACATGAACAGGGGAAAAGCTGATGGAGAAGATGGAACAACAGTCGATTTAATCAAGGATGGAGGAGATATCATACTTGAAAAGCTTGCGGCCCTTTATACGCCATGCCTCACGACTTCAAGTGTACCAGAAAGCTGGAAGAACGCAAACATTATACTAATCCATAAGAAGGGAGACGTTAAAAAATTGAAGAATTATAGACCCATTAGCTTGCTTTCAGTATTGTATAAAATATTCACCAAGATAATTTCCAATAGAATGAGGGCAACACTTGACTTCAGCCAACCAAGAGAACAGGCTGGCTTCAGGAAGGGATATTCTACGATGGATCACATCCATGTCATCAATCAGGTAATCGAGAAATCTGCGGAGTACAATCAAACTCTCTATATGGCTTTCATAGATTATGAAAAAAAGCATTTGATTCAGTAGAGATACCAGCAGTCATAGAGGCATTGCGCAATCAAGGAGTACAGGCGGCGTACGTGAATATCTTAGCAAATATCTACAAGGATTCCTCAGCTACATTGGTTCTCCACAAGAAAAGTAGAAAGTTACCTATCAAGAAAAGGGTCAGGCAAGGAGACACAATCTCTCCAATGCTATTCACTGCAAGCTTAGAAGAAGTATTCAAGCTCTTAGACTGGGAAGGCTTAGGAGTAAGGATCGACGGCGAATATCTCAGCAACCTTCGGTTTGCAGATGACATTGTCCTATTCAGCAACAATGGAGACGAATTACAACAAATGATTGAGGACCTTAATCGAGAAAGTGTAAGAATTGGGTTGAAGATGAATATGCAGAAGACAAAGATAATGTTCAATAGCCTGGCAAGGGAACAAGAATTCAGGATCACCAGTCAGCCTCTATAGTTTGTAAAGGAGTACGTTTATCTAGGTCAATTACTCACAGGGGACCCTGATCATGAGAAAGAAATTTACAGAAGAATAAAATTGGGTTGGAGTGCATACGGCAGGCATTGCCAAATCCTGACCGGGAGCTTACCACTGTCGTTGAAAAGAAAAGTGTACAATCATTACATTCTACCGGTGCTAACATATGGGGGAGAAACTTAGAGGTTAACAAAGAAGGTCGAGAACAAGTTAAGAAACCGCACAAAGAGCGATGGAACGAAAAATCTTAGATGTAACGTTAAGAGACAGGAAGAGAGCGGTGTGGATCAGAGAACAAACGGGGATAGCCGATATTCTAGTTGACATTAAGCGGAAGAAATGGAGCTGGGCAGGCCATGTATAGCGTAGGATGGATAACCGGTGGACCATTAGGGTTACAGAATGGATTCCAAGAGAAGGGAAGCGCAGTCGAGGACGGCAGAAAGTCAGGTGGGATGATCAAGTTAGGAAATTCGCAGGCGCAAGTTTGAATACGCTAGCGCAAGAGAGGGGTAATTGGAGATCGCAGGGAGAGGCCTTCGTCCTGCAGTGGACATGATGATGATGATATTAATTGAAAGGCAGTGGCAGTGGCAGCGGAGAGGCATGCACGCTGTCTAAACCTGCTACAAACTTCTTGCAGATGCTGCCTGATCAACGGTTTCGGAGCCGCAACTGCTGCGCAGCCTCAGAAGACCTACGGGGGATCGCTCGTCTACGTCAAGAACCACATCATTGCCGCTGCGACGGAAGCGCCGAGGAAGCCAAGGCATAAAAAGGCGTCCCCGCAAGCTTGCCGTCATTCTGACATTGGCAGCGGAGAGGCATGCACGCTGTCTAAACCTGCTACAAACTTCTTGCAGGTTGGTTGTTTATATTTGCTGTTTATGTAACAAAACAATCACTTTGGCCTACTCCGCCGCTGCTGCTGCCACGCTGGTTCTTTGATGTTGAAGTGCTCTTAGCCGTTGCCCTCCCGAGATTGTTTTTCTGTGTACAGATAGCTGTGCTCTTAAATTGTCATAAGCGAACTGGGCGATGAAACGCGTGCGAAATGCACGGAAGATATATCAACTGATTCTCGGCACATGACGTGCTGTGCATGTTCGGGGCTTTTCGATTTGGGCTCTTGCTCTGGAGTCTCAGAGAAATCTTTTAAGTCGAAAGGCGAAGATTACAAGAAATCTTGGAAGTGCCCACAATGCCGAAAGGCCGAGTCAAATGCAGAATGTCTCAAGGGTGCTGATGATACTTCTGTCGCTGCTCTGCT
The DNA here is from genome assembly GCF_013339745.2 of Dermacentor silvarum. Taxonomy (NCBI): domain Eukaryota; kingdom Metazoa; phylum Arthropoda; class Arachnida; order Ixodida; family Ixodidae; genus Dermacentor; species Dermacentor silvarum. The sequence continues at coordinate 159,500,172 of NC_051161.1, forward strand.
TCTCGAGATGAATAGAAAGCTTGACGAGCTACTACCTCTGAACAAGATGGTTCACGACCTGGAAGCATCGGTCAAACTCATGTCTGACAAATGTACGACGTTGTGCTCGCTGATGCAGTTAGACATGATGGCGAGATTAAATGTCTTGCCGACAAGATTTCAAAGCTCGAAAAAACGGGTGGTTGAGCCGCCGAACTGGAGCGCATTGCTTATTCTGTAAATGATCTCGAGTATCAGAGCAGAAAGCTGAACCTCGAAGTTCATGGCGTTAGGCACGTTAGGGATGAATGCCTGCTCACCGAAATGAATGCTATCGCTTCCAAGCTCAATCTAGACATGCTGAACGATCAGTCGATATCTGCAATCCACAGGTTGCCAGCTGTGGCGAATAAAATTCCTGGTATCATCACGCGTTTTGCGAACCAAATGGTCCGAGATAAGTGGTTAGAAAAAAGAAAATTGTTCCCTACAGTTCAATCTGGCCTATACGTGATGGAAAACTTGACAACGCATAACAGGTTTCTGGTTAAGAAGGCTAAGGAATGGGCGAAAGCAAACAATTTTCGTTTTGTCTGGCACCGCGGTAGAAAGATCCTTATTAGGAAGGAAGAAGGTAATACTGCTCATGTGGTAAAGAATGCAGCTGACCTTAACAATTTGAAATGATGAGTCAACCTGCCTGTCATCAGTTCACCATGTCTAGTGCAGATAAGGTATCTCCCACAGAGTTTCTTAATTACATCGGTTCGGAACACAATCTGTCTACTAAATGTTTTCATTTAAACTGTCAATCTGTTCGAAGCAAACATAATGAGATAGATGTGTTCTTTAGCAGCCTTAATTTTCAGTTTGACTTCATTATGTTATCTGAAACATGGTACAACTGTGGTTCACTTGTTTGGCATCTACCTGACTATCAATGTTTTAATGAAAAAAATTAAATTATGGGGTTTTACGTGCCAAAACCAGTTCTGATTATGAGGCACGCCGTAGTGGGGGACTCCGGAAATTTGGACCACCTGGGGTTCTTTAACGTGCACCTAAATCTAAGTACACGGGTGTTTTCGCATTTCGCCCCCATCGAAATGCGGCCGCCGTGGCCGGGATTCGATCCCGCGACCTCGTGCTCAGCAGCCCAACACCATAGCCACTGAGCAACCACGGCGGGTTAATGTTTTAATGAATGCAGGACCACCTCTCGCGGTGGTGGTGTTAGCTTACTTGTTCGCGACAGTATTAATATTGACTACATCGAAGAATTCTCATGCGTCACCGATGATTACGAGGTTCTATCCTTTCTTTGTGGCAGAAGCGTTTACTCAGTATTTTATCGTCCACCAAGTGGGAATATCCATAGTTTTTTCTGTTTCCTTGAAAACTTTTTTATGTATGTTTCCATGTATAAGTATGACGTCATCTGGGGTGGCGACTTTAACATAGATATGTTAGCTGACACTCGCTTGACTCTGGAATTTCATATCTTGCTTCAGTCGCATGGATGCTCAAGTGTTATCTCCGTGCCAACGCGAGTAACCCATGGCGCGTCCACTTGCTTGGATCTGTTTATAACTAATGTTTCTACAGTAATCACAAAGGCCGGCGTTCTTTCGTGCAGCCTGAGTGACCACATGCCCATTTTTTCTGTCTTAAACGACACACCAAAAAGTAAACACAGCGTCTTTCACCCAGCCAACTGATTACACCAAATCGCCTTGAATCTTTTCGCACTCGGGTCCAGTTAGTCAACTGGAGCGATGTATACGTCACATGGTGTGTCGAATCAGCCTATGAGGAATTCCTGCGGATTTTCAGCGCGTGTTACCAAGAAAACATTCCTCTGCGAACGAAACGCAAACGGTCTTCGCGTATTCGTAAACCATGGATCACAGATGACCTGTTTCGCAAAATAAAGTTCAAGAACATGCTCTTCAATAAGTTTGTTAAGTCGCGTAATATAACTGATCTGCACATATTTAAACGCTACCGTAATAAGCTAACAAATGAGCTTCGGAAAGCTAAAACCTCCCATGAATATTTCATGTCTTGTCAAAATGATAGTCGCAAAACATGGAAAAAAATAAACAGTAAGCTAAATCGTGCATCGTCCTCATATGAAAGTATTGAGATTTTGAGAGTTGGAATTAGTATTCCGAACGAAGTACTACCCGATTGTTTTAATAATTATTTTATCAGTGCAGCTGGCATATGTGTAGATAAAAATGCCGACCGCTATATTCAGGTCCGATGCCCCGATAGCATTCTCTTATATCCCACTACCGAATCTGAGTTAATTCACTTATTTTCAGAGTTACGTAATACTACAACGTGTGACGTTGACGGTATACAGATTACACCTGCAAAACACGTCTTACACATTATCGCACCTGTTTTGGTATACGTTTACAATCTCTGTCTGGTATCTGGGGTATTTCCTGCAAAAATGCAGATCGCTAAAGTAATAGCACTGTTTAAAAAGGGTAATAAAACGGAAATATCTAATTACAGATCTATCTCTATACTTCCAACATTTTCAAAGGGACTTGAGAAAATAATATTTCGGCGTATCTGAGATTTCTTAGAAAAACCCAGAATGCTAACACACTGTCAGTATGCTTTCCGAAGTGGAAGGTCAACCCAGCTTGCCTTACTAGAGCAAAAGGAATTGATATTAAGAAACATTGAATTAAAGCAACTCACGCTCGGTATACTCATCGAATTCAGTAAAGCGTTCGACTCTGTTGATCATCAACTTTTATTAAAGGAGCTAGAGTACTACGGTATTCGCGGTATTGCTCTAGATATAGTCAAATCTTATTTAAAGCAGCGGAGTCAACTTGTTGAAATTAATGGGATCTGCTCCCAAATCAAACAAGTAAAAGTTGGAGTTCCACAAGGGACCATACTAGGCCCCCTTTTTTTCAACGTCTATGTGAACGACCTTGTTCTCGTAGATAGTGAGCCAAAATATATTATCTACGCAGACGTTACTACTGTGCTTTTTTCGTCGAACAATATTTTAAGCTTAACTTCAACTGCAAACTCTGTCCTTGCTAAAATACATAGATGGTCACAGGATAATGGCTTATAATTAAACTGACAATACCAAAGCTATTTTATTTCAAGCCACAATAAATGCTTGAACTTAGAGTCAGACATTTTTATAGGCTCTTGAAGAATTGAGCGTGTCCGGTCTGCGAAAACGCTTGGTGTGTTTTTTGATAGCCATATCTCATGGAATGATCACATAGACTTCCTTGCAGGTAAACTTGCCCAAGTAGCTGGAATACTGTTCAGCTTAAAACCGCTACCACGCAGAGTCAAACTTCTCTTATATCATGCTCTTTTTCTGAGTCACATACACTACTGCTGTCTGGTTTGGAGTACAACGTCTGTTACCAACATAAACCGATTGTTCCTGCTGCAAAAAAAAGGTAATTCGTAGTATTTTCAATGCTCCAGCAGATTCTGATACTGCACCTCTCTTCAAACAACTTAAATTACTCACGCTGCACTCTCTGTTAGACTTTAGACTGTCCTTAGCCTATCGAGAAGACGTGAAACAAAATCAGTCATACCTTACGTCTTTAACGCAGTTAATTAGAAATAGAACAGAATACAGCACACGGTCACCTGAACACTGGCATGTACCACGTCCTCGCACTAATTATGCTTTTCAAATGTTAAATCATCACTTACCACGCTTGTGCGTACCAAGACACTCATGCGTAATAACATTGATGTCATTTCTTGACCTGTTTCGCGTTTGTATGAGTTTTTCAGTGATATTTGATCATAATCAATTTTTTTCACCGTTTTTGTTTGCTCATGTATAAAACTGCTTTTTTTCTGTTTGTAGTGTCTTTATATTGATTTTTATGCCATAACTTTAAGGCAACATTGCATTGTATTTCAAATGTATTTTTGTTGTCAGTCCTGAATTAGCGCCTGTGCCTGCCGTTGCTGCCCTCAGACTGGGTTTTAAGGCCCGTCAAGTTGCCTGTGCGCAACGTTTTCCTTAAATCCCCCATAAATTGTACATTATGGAAATGAAGGCAAATTCAAATTCAAAGGTATCGTGCTAGCTTTACAGTAAATCCTTAAGTGGAATAAAAGTGGCAGAAGGGCCCTTTAGACTTGTTGATTAACATGCAATGCTCCAATGCCGAGTGCAATGACACTATAGTGAAGCGAGTGGTGCGATGACACATGCGCTCCATTGACTTTTTGTTCAAAACTTTCAAAATACGATTCCAAAAAATCAGCTGAAAAGTACTTTAGAATTCCTGACAAGATTGTGCCGAACTGCAAGTGGCACGCTTTAGAGAACTTGCTTGCTAGAACACCAATGTTATTTGTTCTGCATATTTTACTAAGATTTGTTCGGCACACATCTCGAAATTGATGCCAGTACGAGGAAACCTGCTAAGCCCACAGTTCTGCAGAACTGAAAGCTGGGCAAGTCGGTACCAATTCTAGTTAGTACCACTGTGTTTCTTGCGTGCAACACACAATATAGTTCTCTGTTGCCGGGCTTCGATTTCACGAGTTAAACATGCATTATAAATTTATTACTTACAAGCTATCATCATCATAATCATCATCCCATCAGCCTATATTTAGGTCCACTGCAGGACGAAGACCTCTCCCTGCGATCTCCAATTACCTTTGTCTTGCGCTAGCGTATTACAACTTGCGCCTGCAAATTTCCTAACTTCATCATCCCACCTGACTTTCTGCCGTCCTCGACTGCGCTTCCCTTCTCTTGGTATCCATTCTGTAATCCTAATGGTCCACCGGTTATCCATCCTACGCATTACATGGCCTGCCCAGCCCCATTTCTTCCGCTTAATGTCAACTAGAATATCGTCTATCCCCGTTTGTTCTCTGATCCACACCACTCTCTTCCTGTCTCTTAACGTTACTCCTAAGATTTTTCGTTCCATCGCTCTTTCTGCGGTTCTTAACTTGTTCTCGAGCTTCTTTGTTAACCTCCAAGTTTCTGCCCCATATGTTAGCACCGGTAGAATGTAATGATTGTACACTTTTCTTTTCAACGACAGTGGTAAGCTCCCGGTCAGGATTTGGCAATGCCTGCCGTATGCACTCCAACCCAATTTTATTCTTCTGTAAATTTCTTTCTCATGATCAGGGTCCCCTGTGAGTAATTGACCTAGATAAACGTATTCCTTTATAGACTCTAGATGCTGACTGGTGATCCTGAATTCTTGTTCCCTTGCCAGGCTATTGAACATTTTCTTTGTCTTCTGCATATTCATCTTCAACCCAATTCTTTCACTTTCTCGATTAAGGTCCACAATAATTTGTTGTAATTCGTCTCCATTGTTGCTGAATAGGACAATGTCATCTGCAAACCGAAGGTTGCTGAGACATTCGCCGTCGATCCTTACTCCTAAGCCTTCCCAGTCTAAGAGCTTGAATACTTCTTCTAAGCATGCAGTGAATAGCATTGGAGAGATTGTGGCTCCTTGCCTGAAGCCTTTCTTGATAGGTAACTTTCTACTTTTCCTGTGGAGAACCAATGTAGCTGAGGAATCCTTGTAGATATTTGCTAAGATATTCACGTATGCCTCCTGTACCCCTTGATTGCGCAATGCCTCTGTGACTGCTCGTATCTCTACTGAATCAAATGCATTTTCATAATCTGTGAAAGCCATATAGAGAGGTTGATTGTACTCCGCAGATTTCTCGATTACTTGATTGATGACATGGATATGATCCATTGCAGAATATTCCTTCCTTTAGCCAGCCTGTTCTCTTGGTTGGCTTAAGTCAAGTGTTGCCCTGATTCTATTGGAAATTATCTTGGTGAATATTTTATCCAATACTGAAAGCAGGCTAATGGGTCTGTAATTCTTCAATTCTTTAACGTCACCCTTCTTATGGATAAGTATAATGTTGGCGTTCTTCCAGCTCTCTGGAACACTTGAAGTTGTGAGGCATTGCGTTGTCAGTCATTATGGGACCTCAAATCTTAGAAAGGGGTGTTGGTCCCCAACCCAACAAGACCGCCTGACAGAGAAGGGCATCGAAGCATCATTCGAGCGGTTCCTGTCTCGAAGGAACCCAGCTGCCCTTGCGTTTGAAATTGGAGCTCTCTAAAGCCAGTTGCAGAAGGAAGGGAAAAAAATGTCATAGTTTCGCCCTAAGGGCAAAGCAATGAATGCGATAGCAACACAGCAATGTCATACGAAGTAAGGTGAGCGGCCTTGGTAGCAATATGAATTGTAGTAAACATGAGCTAATTAAGTAAGCAGGTGTGCTGCGGCGTAAGTAGACCGACATGAAGAGAGAGTCGATGACCACGAGAAGGCGCGTGTGAAACGGTGGTGTTGATGAGAAGCGCTTACCGTGGGGAGCGCGTGCGAAGGGACACACCTGTAGTGCTGCACTGCCGATCTGGGCAGCATTGCATGTGTAGCGTGCGTTGGAAAATGTGGCCCGACTATTACTAACTGAATGAACAAGCGTGGTGTGAGCGCGCACAAACAAACTTGAATAGATCACACTGAATGACTGCAGCCAACGACTGTCAAAACGCTGGCAGCGAGCGCATACGCCGCGCAGCGGGCGAAGGTACGTGCGGTCTATCGCTTCAACGGAAACTGAGCGGCGAATGCACGGCGCATAAAGGTCAGAGCCGTGTGGAGATAAGAGATTGTGCAGACGAGCGACGAGCGCGGTTGTTGGCAGAGAAGTGCCCCCCCCCCTGCTCCCTCCGGCGCTGGCTTTCCACTTCCTTGCTTGCGCATTGGGAGATTGAGTGCGTTCGCTCTCCGTTATAGCGCGCGTCCCCGCACGCTTCCGCTGGGGCATACGGCGCGCGGCGAAGATTTTATCTATAGGGAACCTCACGGCGACGGCGACGACGACGGCGACGCCGACGGCAGAAATCCGGTTGAAGTGTCCATATAATTGCTATCGCAATAAAAGGAGGTTTGGGCCGCTCCCATGGCCACAATTTTCCATGTGGCGCCCCAAATGCACCCATGGAGGTGGGGTGACCTATTCAGTGGTCTAGCGGTAGATCATCTGCCTCGTATGCGGGAGGTACTGAGTTGAAATCCCGGTGCACCAGGAAACCCAGCTGTTTCTTTTTTCTAATGGGCAGAGATCTTCCCTGGGCTCGTGCTCGGCTTCTCGTGGGGATTCACATACCGAAAGGACACCACAGACGGCCTTGTTGAGAAGCATCAGCCGCGGTGGTGGGAGGCAAGTACTGCCGCAGTGTACCTACCGGTAAAATAGGTACAAGCACGCTCTCGGCCTGGTGCTCAGCCATTATGGGACCTCAACGCTTGGAAAGGGGCGCTTGTCTCCAACCCGAAGGCTTTCCCACCTCAATAGGTGCATTTTGGGCGCCCCATGGGAAGTTGTTGCTATGCAAGTGGCCCAAACCTTCTTTTGTGTGCTTGCCAGGGTTTCTCAAGTGTATCACCCCTGAAGAAAGCCGAACGCCATGCCGAGGTACACTTGTGCCCATTTGAGTCTGTGGGTGCCCGGCGGCCGTCACCTTTTGACTACCTGTCAAACACATTTAGTCCAGGACTGGGTGCGTTCCTGTCGACCTTCCTTCCAGCTTACGCTCGGTTCGACACAGTTCATTTGGGAATTATAAGCTCACGTACTGCCTGCCAAAGTTACATCACTACCTACTTACATGCATGGACAGGTGCCGCGTGATGACCAATAGCTAGGCCAGTCCCATTCATCTTAGATCCTACCATCGACGCTTCTTTCATGTATACTAGGGTTTCCTGCTTCAGCTGCCCGTCTGCCATTGAACAGAGACTGAGGTAGCTAATGTTAGTGCAGCCTCTACAGCCAACTGCTCCATCTCGAAGACTAACAGCGCGAAAAGACGAAGACGAATATACACGTACAAATGTAACAGTGCAATATGTCGCGCCAAGCTGCCCAACAGAAGTGCTCTGGAAATTTCTCGGCACCACGCGACTCCGTATGACAACCTGCCGTCCACATTCCCAGGGCCTCGTCAAGCGTTTTCTCCGTCACTAGAAGATTTCACTCAAGGCAGAATACTCGCTTTCAAAGTGGGTTTACCGCCTTTACCTCACTATTCTTAGCACACGCATTGTGTTGAAGGCGTAGAAGGCACTGGGGCTGCTCCAGTGCCGAGCATTGTTCTCGCCACTGCCTCCATCTTCCCTGCGACTGCATTGAAATTGAACCTCCGACAGCACAAACCATGGATTATTTTACATGATTGCGTACCATGTTCCCAGGTACCCGCCCAGTTCGCACCATGGTACATGGTTCTCGCCGACCCAGGGTAATTAAAAGATTTGAGTGGAAACACACGTTATCGTGGGCCAGTCAATACATCCTAAGCCGCTTCAACCGCACTGTTTAGGTCCTTACCTCGTGCTGAAGCACCTCAGTATAGCACCTTCATTTCTATAGAGCTAGGGATACCCTGACACCCCGCTGGATGACCGACTGCCCTGCCCACGTGGCGCACGCTGCCAAAGCGCATCCACATTTTGCACCGTGACGTTTCTCCTGGCCTCCATCGTTCGTCGGCAGTGCCGCTCCTGTAGGGGCCGCGTTCACTGTAGCGGCTGCACCGTGGTCCAGGTATCGCCATTGTCGTAGCGGCAGAGATGCCAGGACTAGAGCTGCGCGCGCTCGCACTGGTGTTTGCCATAGCCTCTGCAGCCTGTTTGGGTCTGAAGTTTCTTGTCTACACTTCGCTCCGTCAAACGCTTCGCATGAGAACCTCAAGCGCGCTAGAAAGACAGCGGCAAACGTAGAAACAACACACAGCACAATGTGCTGTCGTTTCTTGTCTGTTCGTGTCTTTTGAGCGCTATTGAGGATCCCAGTATGGCAGGCCAAATTAAGTCAAATCAATGCATTACCACATGGGAAAAGTGACCAGAGAAAAGCGACGTTCGGACGGTAGCAACATGTGGTGTGCTGGAGAGCTCACACGACTGAAGCCGTTTTTGTCGCCTGGCGATATGCTTCACGAGGTCCGTGCCGTCGGCCAGCAAACAATACTCGACATACCATGAATGGTTCCTACGTGCTTACGGTACCGAAAAACTGGCAACGTCAGTGCCATGTCGATACTGAAGCACCTGTTGACATTTTGTCCGCGAAATGGCCTAATGCCTGAAGTATGTTGCGGCTGCCACGACGCCTTTTGTGAGTAAAGAGAATTCTGAGTTGACAATAGACGAAGTGGAGGCTGAGGAGGTCGCTGCGTCTTTGCCTAAGAAGACAGCCAGCAATGCAGCATCCCATGGAAAGGACAATTCGAGAAAAGGTCAATTCGCTGAAAGACCCGCAGCTACGAAGAGTGCAGAATCGAAGGTATCTTCTTCGGTGATGCCCATAAAACACAATGCCAGCGACCATTTGTCAAGAACGCTTGAACGCTGACCAAGGCACTTTTCACACTGGTAGCAGCGAGGCGTGTTCAAAAAAACAAAAGTCACAGGCCTGCACGGCACACGCAGCACAGTCACAGCGTAAGCTGGTGGGGCGGCTCAAGAGCGGCTCCAATTTGGGCGCCACGTACGACAGGGTCTTCGCGGCAGTCTGTTCGCCTCGTTTTGACGAGAATGATCTAAACTGTCCGCCCGGCGTTGACGGCGAGCTGCGGCTTGTAATGCTCTCTGAACAGCAGTCTGCTTAGCACGATCAAGCCTTACAACTGCAACTTACATGGCGGGCACGCTGCGTTTGCAGGCACCTTTACTCGATGGCGCCACCGTACTGGCGAGGCTGGGGACCGCGTCTTTTTTATAGCACGCCTCGTCTGAATCGCATCGCGTCGTCTGCGCCTGTGCACGCCTCGTTTGCAGGCGCCTTACCTAGATGGCGCCACCCTACTGGCGGAGGCTCGGGTCGTCTGCCCCTGCGCGCTTGCCTTATCGGGAATTTTTCCGCGGCCCGATAGCAAGCGGTTGCATGGCTCAGTGGTAGAGTATCTGGCTCCCACGCAGCGGGCACGGGTTCGATCCTGGCGGCAATTGGGTACTTTATTTCGCATTTCCTGTCATATCGGTTACAGCGGCGTACACCGTCGGTGGCGGCATGATCGCGAACCGTAAAGGATATTGGAATGAGCCCATAACAGCATACGCTGTATAACGTCCCGTGAGTCAGACGCCAGTGACGCTGCTTATTAACACGTTTACCTTATGCATTTTTTCGTGCTGTTGGTGTATATTTGCACTTTTTATTACACGATCTGTTGGTAGTGTCCCAGAAGCAGTTGACGCGGTAGCGGGGGGGGGGGGGGGGGGAGGATTGACCGACGGCGACGGCGATTTTATTTCGTAAGCAATAAGTGGTGTGTTCTCAGTGACTTCCCATTGCCTCAGTGAAATCAAATACAGCTATCCTTCGAATATATATATATATATATATATATATATATATATTGACGTGGCGGACCGATCACACTCAAAGCACAGATCAATCTCAAGATGAGTCCTTACAAATGATGAAGATGAAGAAGCCAATGTGATGAAGAACATTGCTGCCCGATTCTTGGCCTATCCCCCTTAGTGGGTGCGAGCCATGACAGAGGTGCATCATCATCATCATCATGTGCAGCCAATGAAGAATTGACTAAGAATTGCCCCCACTAATTTCCCGTGACTGCATGCGAGCGGCCAGCCTAGACGCAACTTAAAGGGACGGAGAACGCCTTGTGAAGGACTTTATGCGAGAGACGTGGACAATCTCGGCAGCGCGACAGCGGCGGTCAGTGGGAACCACAATAGGTTGGACGCGATAATTAACGGGAGAAGTCTGCTCCAAGACTCTGTATGGGCCTATGAACCGAAACTTAAAGTTGTCGCATAAGCCAGGCACTTTATCGCCAGGGCGGAAGAACACTGAGCGATGAGATGCGTCATAGAGGTTTTTGCCGTCCTGTTGCCTTGCTTCAGTGTTGATGCGGGCGAGCTGGCGACAGTGGGGAAGGCGGGATATATATTATTCATAAGAGGATGCAGCTGGAGCAACAGGGGCGGAGAAGAAAGAGACGTCAAGAAAAGAGTAGGGCGAATCCCCATAGACGAGGTAGAATGGCGAATAACCAGTTGTGCGTTGTAAGGCGGAATTATACGCAAAAGTCACGAATGGAAAAGTTGCGTCCCAGTTTGTGGGGTCTGGTTGAATGTACATGGTTATCATGTCGGAGAGCGTGCGATGAAAGCGCTTAGTCAGGCCATTGGTTTGAGGGTGGTAACTGGAGGTTGTCTTGTGGGTGGTGGCGAAGGCTCCGAGCAATTCGTCTACGATTTGTGAAAGGAATGCCTTTCCGCGGTCGCTCAGGATGACACGAGGAGCACCGTGACGCAGGATTAATGTTTGAAATATAAACGCAGGTATTTCAGCAGCCGACGCCGAAGTCACGCAAGCTGTTTCGGCGTAACGTTTCAAGTGGTCATAATGTGTCAATAGTGGGCATAGCAGCAAAACAGCTTTGCATGTAGGCTCCCTAGGCCACACCAATCCCGCCAACATGCTGAGCAATACTTTTTGCCTCATGCTACAGGTTACGGCGCTTCTCGGAAAACAAGCTTCAACCAGTGCCTGTGCTGCTTTGACAACGATGGCGGATCTGAGCTACGAAATGGGGGTACATTCATCGACGCGTGGTGAATGCGGCGTCATTGACTGACCTATCCTTGCATGCATCACGGGTCCAGAAATCGCCTCTACATGAGTGAAGTCAAGTCACGTGCCTTTTAGAACAGCTATAAAGACCAGGGGGCATGGCAGCAGCAATCCCGGAAACCTGCTGAGCATCCTGTTTGCCTCATGCTACAGGTTAGTAGATACATTCCAACTTATGATTATCGATTTTACTGCAGTTGCCCTGCCCACTGTGTGTTAGTTGTCATTTGAGTTCTATTAGTTCATTCGTTAGAAGTCTTCTGGTTTGGGCAGATGTGGAAACAAGCCCAGGTCCTTCCGAAAACTTTTGTTATAACTGCTAAATAAACAAAGCAAAATTCTTTCAACTATACAGGGCATTCAAGTGGCACAAAATTAAATGCAAAAAATCTATCCAAGGTAATAGAAAGAACTGATTACATTGAGCGACGGTTAGGTGGCCTAAACATGCTAATCTTTAAAGTAGATTGTATCGAAGCAACAACAACAAACTACGAGACAAAACTCATGAATTTTGTAAAACAGGTTGATGACCTGAGAAAACGAGGCCGAAGAAATAACCTAATAATTTGTGGCTTACGTGAGCCTAAGTTTGAGACGTCAGAAGAGCTCGTTAAACGCCAGAAAGAAGAAGAAGAAAAAGTAAAAGAAGAGGTGTTTCAGCAAAAACTAGGCATACACGTAACTGGCAGCGAGAGGTGTCAGAGACTTGGAAGAAAACGTGAAAATAAAACCCGTTCAGTCATTCTAAAGTTCCGAGACTACCACGAAAAAAGCTCTTTGTTAAAAGCATCACATAAACTAAAAGGAACATGGCAACGCTCAACATGCGCACCCTATCGAGTGAGAGTAGTGAAGCAGGGCTATTTGTGGAAATATGAGGCATTGCCTGGGATATTATTGGCCTTAGTGAGTGCAGAAGAACTGGTGAGGCTTATACAGTGCTGACTAGCGGCCACGTCCCCTGCTACAGAGGTCTTCCTGATAAGTGAGTATTCGGGGTAGGATTTCTAGCACGTAAGGACATAGTGGGCAACACTGATGAATTCTACAGCATTAATGAGAGGGTAACAGTCGTCGTAATAAAGCTTAATAGGAGGTATAGAATGAAGGTAGTACAAGCCTACGCCTAACCTCGAGTCACGATGATGAAGAAATTAAAACAGTTTTGTGAAGATGTTAAATTAGCAATGAGAAAGGTGCAAACTCAGTATACTGTAGTCATGGGCGACTTCAATGCAAAAGCGGGGCGAAAACAGGCTGGTGAGCAAGCAATTGGCAACTACGGCATCGATTGTAGGAACACTAGAGAACTGATGTTGGTAGAATTCGCGGAAAGGCATAGGCTCCGAATAATGAATACCTTCTTCGGGAAGCTCAGCAACAGGAGGTGGACCTGGAAAAGCCCTAAGGGAGAAACAAGGAGTGAAACAGATTTCATACTCTCTGCCGATTCTAGCATAGTGCAGGATGTAGAAGTGTTAGGTAGGGTAAAGTGCAGTGACCATAGGTTAGTGAGGTCTAGGATTTCTCTCAATTTAAAGAAAGAAAGAATAACATTATTCAAGAAGAAACAGGTCAACCTACACGCAGTAAGGGTAAAAGCAGACCAATTCAGGCGGGTGCTCGCAAACAAATATGCAGCTTTAGGACAGGAAGATGAAGATAACATAGAGGTAATGAATGAAACCGTAACTAGGCTGATCTCAGAAGCAGGCATTGAAGTGGAAGGTAAGGCACCAAGGGAACTAGTAGGTAAGCTCTCTGAAGTAACAAATGAGCTAATAAAGAAACGACAAAACATGAAAGTGTCAAGCTCGAGAGATCAGATAGAATTCGCTGAACTAGTCAAAACTGATCATCAACAACAATTCCCCCTACTGCAAAACCCTTTATCCAGTGCCCAGTGTCATGCCTGATTATGGGCCCGGTGTCGCGCGCTGGATGCTGCGACGCTGGCAAGGCGCGGCATACTGGGAGGCGCTGGGCTTGGGGTACTGGTGCGAAATGCAGCTCTAGATCGAGAAATACGTGGTGCCTGGCTACCTTATATATGTTTCCGAATACAAAAAGAAACAGAGTACGTTGTAATGCAATAAAAAAAGAAAAGTAAAACCCAAAAAGCCCACTAGCATTCGGACCTCCAACCTACAGATCTCAATCCCACTATCTTACCACTACGCCACGCCGATTCGTGATTACCGATCATATTTTGCTTTGTCAACGCGCAGAAACAGTTGCAGCTTTGCACAGACGTCTCGCACGGACATGGTAGATGCCCATATCGCCTTCAACTAAAAATTACGCCTCTATCAGAAAGAAAAAGCTGTTGTCCGTATTGCATTGTATGCCTGGAAATGCTGCAACACTGGTTTGCTTTTGCGATTGGTATATTAACTACGAACAAAGCCTTAAATGAACCGCCGACCCGGGATCTCGTACGGGCTGTTACTGCCGATTTGAAAGCCGTTTCTTGTTCTTCGCGTAAAGTTAATGCAACATTTCCATAGCTCGACAGTGCTTTTCAATCGACACGTTTGTTTAGTCACTTATCTCCGTCAGAGAAGCGGTTGGTTAATGCGGCTGGCAGCCTTCGGCGACCGCACATATAGGTATGTTTATAACGCGTCATATCGTCTCTCATCGCTTGTTATGCTGACCCTGTAGAAACGAAAAAATGGTCTGTTTAAAAACACGGATGGGAAAGATGAACTACAGAGTGATTTATCCTCGTTAGACTTGTTGATTCCTCAGCCCAGACGGGCCGATAGAGCATAGACGGACTCGGCGGGTACGGTAGGCCTAGCCTTCGGGGGAAGCGAACGATCTCGGTGTGGGTGCCTGGCGAATGCGAAAATGTTTGTATTTGAGCTTCAGAACCTTTTTAACTAATATTTTTAGTACACCATAGAAAGTGGAAGCGCACGCATCGCCGCAGCTTCGTTGTCGGTGCGATAATATCAATCAGCGGCAGGCTTCCTGAGGTCTTTAGGATGGATAGTTAGGCGTGTTGGTTAAGCATGATCTGAAGTGAAGGCGTGAAAACGACGACGGACGAAGAGAGAGCACACATACACACCCAGGGTGCCTAACGTAACCTAACAAACACGCCCAACTATCCATCCTAACGTCGTATATTTCTTGTACATCGGGCGGGCGACCTGTGTGTGTGTGTACTCTCTCTTCCTCCGTCTTCGTTTTCGCGCCTTCACTTCAGATCCTTAGGTCTGTTCGAACGCGTCTGAACGGCTGCTGGGTTTCGTGTCGACTGTACAACACTGCGACAACTCGCAGTCATCGGTTGCGTACAAACTACTAGCAAACGAGGCGTTATCTGCGTTTGCGTAATTTCGTTCACGAATACAGCTATCCGCACAGTCAAAAGGGAAATGTACAAAGCGAAAGTGATCTGAAGTGTCGCATATGCATGGGCTAGCTGACGCACCTTTATTCCAAGCTGCAACAACGCTGACACGAAACAGACATTTATGATCCAAAGTTATAGCTCTATTTAGGACAGGAGTCTGTTGTTTAGACAGGAGATGCCCATGAAGTTGTATCAAGCATTTAATATTCAACAGCGCTTATACTCCGGCAGTGCAGCACAAACTAAACCAGCGCAGTCTCCACTACGAGCCAGCGAACTCCAGCGACAGCCAGCGCATGTACAGCGCACACCAGTGCGCCCCAGCGTCAAAGCAGTGAAACCAGCGTCTCGTCCAGTGTGACCCAGCTCTTATCCAGCGATCTCACCGGTGTCGCAGTGACTCCCAGTGACTCCCAGCGTGCGCCAGCGTCCCCAGTGCCATCCAGTGTCAAAAAGCACGCTGGGTTCACACTGGAAGGCACTGGAAGCCGCTGGTTTTCGCAATAGGGAAAGTAAGGGATATTCGAAATTATAACTTGGAAATGATTGAGGAAGCTGTAAAATATGGCCGCAGCATGAAATCAGTGAGAAGAAAACTTGGCATATGGCAAGGCAAGATGTATGCACTGAAAGATAAGCAGGGTAATATCATCAGCAATTTCGATGACATAGTAAAAGCAGCGGAAGAATTCTATACTGATCTGTACAATACTCAGAGCAGCCAAGCTACTGTCATTAGAAGTAGCGATGAACAGGATACAGAGGCTCCTTCTATAACTAGCGATGAAGTTAGACGGGCCTTGAAAGACATGATCAGGGGAAAAGCTGATATAGAAGATGAAATAACAGTAGATTTAATCAAAGACGGAGGAGATATGCTTGAAAAGCTTGCGGCCCTTTATACGCAATGCCTCACAACTTCACGTGTACCAGAGAGCTGGAAGAAAGCTAACATTATACTATAATGCATAAGAAGGGAGACGTTAAAGAATTGAAAAATTTTACACCCATTAGCTTGCTTTCAATATTGTATAAAATATTCACCAAGATAATTTCTAATAGAATCAGGGCAACACTTGACTACAGCCAACCAAGAGAACAGGCTGGCTTCAGGAAGGGATATTCTACGATGGATCATATCCATGTCATCGATCAAGTAATCGAGAAATCATCGGAGTACAATAAACCTCTCTGTATGGCTTTCAAACATTATGAAAAGGTCTTTGATTCCATAGAGATACCAGCAGTCATAGAGGCATTGTGTAATGAAGGAGTACAGGAGGCATACGTGAATACCTTGGCAAATATCTACAAGGATTCCACAGCTACCTTGGTTTTTCATAAGAAAAGTAGAAAGTTACTTATCAAGAAAGGGGTCAGGCAAGGAGACGCAATCTCTCCAATGCTATTTACTGCATGCTTAGAAGTATTCAAGCTCTTAGACTGGGAAGGCTTAGGAGGGAGGATCAACGGCGAGTATCTCAGCAACCTTCGCTTTGTAGATGACATTGTCCTATTCAGCAACAATAGAGACGAATTACAACAAGTCATTGAGGACCTTAACCGAGAAAGTGTAAGAGTGGGGTTGAAGATGAATATTCAGAAGACAAAGATAATGTTCAATAGCGTGGCAAGGGAAGAAGAATTCAGGATCGCCAGTCAGCCTCTACAGTCTGTAAAGGAGTACGTTTATCTAGGTCAATCACTCACAGGGGATCCTGATCATGAGAAGGAAATTCACAGAATAAAATTGGGTTGGAATGCATATGGCAGGCATTACCAAATCCTGACTGGGAGTTTACCACTGTCGTCGAAAAGAAAAGTGTACAATCATTGCACTCTGCCGGTGCTAAAATATGAGCAGAAACTTGGAAGTTAACAAAGCTCGAGAACAAGTTAAGGACGGCACAGAGAGCGATGGAACGAAAAATCTTAGGACTCACGTCAAGAGACAGGAAGAGAGCAGGGTGAATAACACAGCAAACGAGGATAGGCAATATTCTAGTTGACATCAAGGGGAAAAATGGAGCTGGGCTGGCCACGTAATGCATAGGATGGATAACCGGTGGACTATTAGAGTTACAGGTGGGTACCAAGAGAAGAGACGCGCAGTCGAGGACGGTAGAAAACTAGCTGGGGTGATGAAGTTAGGAAATTTGCAGGGGCAAGTTGAAGCAGCTCGCGCAAGACAGAGGTAATTGGAGATCGCTGAGAGAGGCCTTCGTCCTGCAGTGGAGATCAATATCGGCTGATCGTGGTGATGATGATGATGAAACTAAAAGGTAGTGAGTTGTCACTATCTGAAGAGTTTTTTAGGCGGGTACGTGGAGTACGGAAGCTTTTGTGGACGAAAGGCGGAAAAGTATGAAAGTGAACTTGGTTTATGATAAGCGATATATTTCCGGTGCTTTGTTTGGCTCGGACCCTGATAAAAAAGCCCGTTATAAGCTCAAGAAAGCAGGAAATCAAAATTGACAACGTAAACAGAAACCTGGACCTTTAGTAATATTTAATATTGCCACGCGTTAGTAACGCTGGAGGACGAGGACGAAGAAGTTGTTTTGACGGCTGCTGCTGCTAGCACCAGTAAACAGCCGTTCGCTCGGAACTGACTGCTTGCCTTTTCCTCGCGCGACAAACTGGTTTAGGTGCTGGGTACTCATACGTCCGATGCCTGTTGGTCCTGAACCAGAAGCTACCGACGCCAGTACCTCAGGGACTGCAGAAATCCATCGACGCAGCCGTCGCCTCCAAGGGCTCCCACCGTAGTACAGTCCCCTGACAAGCTCTGCGAGGAAAATGTCAACAGCAACCGCAAGCCAAACCGAGCAGATCCCAAATGATGCTGTACGATGCATTGTCAACGCGCCTCGCACGCCTAACCCGTTCCATGGCGACGTCTTTGAGGACGTAGAGCACTGGTTAGACATTTTGGACCAGGACGCCACCTTTAATGACTGGGACGATCGCCGTAAGTTTAAGAACGTCTACTTTTCCCTTTTACACGCGGCAAGGGTGTGGTAAGAGAACCGCGAAGCTTCATTTACCAGCTGGCAGGAGTTTCACCGACTGCTTCGTGACGCCTTCAGCACCCCCGAAAGGAAAGAAAGAGCCGAACAGGCACTATCTTCGAGGTTCCAAATGCAGAACGAAAGCATCGCGATGTTCGTGGAAGATTGGTCCGTCGGGCAGACCCACTAATGCCAGAAGACAAGAAGGTGCGTCTGTTAATGCGAGGAATAAAAGAACGGCTTTTCGCAGGCCTCGAGCGCAATCATCCTACAACAGTGTCTCAGTTCATCCGTGAGGCAGCAGTCATAAAACACATGCTTCGGCAGTGGCTATCGCAGTATTAAAAATTAAATTATGGAGTTTAGGTGCCAAAACCACGATCTGATTATGAGGCACACAGTAGTGGGGAACTCCGCAAATTTGGACCACCTGGGGTTCTTTAACGTGCACCTAAACTAAGTACACGGGTGTTTTCGCATGCCGCCCCCATCGAAATGCGGCCGCTGTGGTCGTGCTTCAGTCCCGCGACCTCGTGCTCAGCAGCCCAACACCAAAGTCACTGAGAAACCACGGCGGGTTATCGCAGTATGAACGCCTGGCCACCATGACTGCGGCATGCTTGCTTGTACCTGCAAATGAGGACAGGGAGTCCCTTACCGATCTAATACGGCAGGTTGTTCGAGAAGAACTCCGGAAGTATTATGCATCGGCACCGGCACCTGCGAGTGCCGCGGCTCTTACGGGCGTCATTCCGCAGGAAATCAGGCAGGTGTAGTTCATTCCTCGCCACTGGCGCGAACCAAACTTCCCACGCTCTCGTACGCGAATGCTCTTCGGGTTTCTATGCCGTCCACGGCCCGTTTCTCGCAGCCACCTGCAGGGATTCCTAGACGCTTCCCAAGCCCAATCCGCCGCATGACTCTGCAAGCAGACTTTCCCCTTACAAAAAATTCTAGTAACTTTCAATTAAATTTTTTTAGACAAATGTTGCTAAAACCTACGAACGGTCTATTGAAAGTTCTCAAACCGTTTTTAAACTTCCATAAGTACTTCATACCAACATCCTGTCGACTATTGGCCACCGATATTCAATTAAAATTTCACTTCCAAACTTTCTTGAAACGATGAATGAACATCCTTCAAACATTAAAAGCAGGGCATCTTTTTACTTCTTAGAAACATCCTAGCAACTTTTTTCCTACTTTTTGCCGTTCGCCCTAGAAACATCCTTGTAACTTTTTTCCAACTTTCTGTTGCTTGACCTAGAAACTTCCTAGTAACTTTTTTCCTACTTTTTGCTGTTCGCCCTAGAGACATCCTTGTAACTTTTTTCTAACTTTCTGTTGCTTGACCTAGAAACATCCTAGTAACTTTTTCCCTACTTTTTGCTGTTCACCCTAGAAACATCCTTGTAACGTTCTTTCAACTTTCTGTTGCTTGCTCTAGAAACATTCTTGTAGCTTTTTTCCAACTTTCTGTTGCTCGCCCTAGAAACATCCTGGTGACATTTATCGACTTTTTCCAGCATTTTTTAAAAATTGTCTGGTAGTGCTCTGATGCAACCTTGAACTTATAAAAGTGTGTACCTGTTAGCGAAACACACCAATCTTTTCAAACACTGATGTTTATTTTCCAACCCTTTCATACATGCCATAAGAAGCCACAAGCAAGCAGTGACTATAATGTGGTCTGGATATCTCCCGCGTTCTTGATATCCCTCTTGCTGCAAGCCTAAAGGAGGAAAAATGCAATAATAGTTAGCCTTATGAATTGTATCTGGTCGAGATAGCATGATGCAGTCATCCACAAGAATTTGACTTCGAATGACCCACAATCAAAACGAAGATTCCAACTGACTGCCTTGCCACACATACTTAGAATGGCATTCACACCTCTGGGGTGCAAAGCTTCTTTTTGGGCGACGTCCTTGTGGGTATTGGAACGCCACCCAAAGAGTGACTGAAGCATTGCTAAAGCAAAACTGCTGCACATAATATGCATGTGTTACATGTAGGAATCGTACACTTGTATAAAGTAGCTGTAAATCAGTTGCAGTAAAGATACTCAAAGTTTTTAGAACGGCTTCAGCGAGATATGCTGAACTCAATAAATGCGATGACATGTGTAAAGCACTTTTTGCCTAAACCATGTCTTTAGGTGGTAGAAAACATTTTTATAGACCCTCTAGTGCGCATTATTCACAGTTTCAAAACTCAATTTGCTAAAACCACAACAAATTATTATATTAAAAAGTGACTACTTCAATATGTTCACCAAGTGCAGGGCAGCTTGAACATGAAGCAAGCTTCCTTGTGACATCTCAGTAAATCCGAGGTAGTGAGCATGTGGTACCACAAACCACAGATGCACACATGTTCTGGGCAGTAGTCAGCACTGTTACCATGTCACTGGAATCTTGTGTATTAGGCAGCTGACAAGTAATATGAAAGAAAAGGTAAAAAGGATTGTTTGCATTTCAGATAAGTGACAGCAAAGAACAAGCTTTATCCAATGTCAACTGGAGAAGGGCAGAGACACACTGAAAAAAAGTGCCAATGTAACGGCGAACACTCAGCATTCAGCTGTAATGTCGTGGTGGCTTGCAAGTACTGCGCTGTGCGGACTGTTGTGATTTAGCAGTTTGCGTTACCACCTCAAATTTCTGTAAAATACAAAGGAGACCAGCTTCCTGCTTGAAGCCAACCTGCACTTCGGGTGCAAATTGAACTTGTCACATTAAAAGGTTATTGGTTAGTTATATGCTTGAGGAATTACCTTCTGATACTGTGGCTAGGGATTCAGCAGCTACCTAATAAAGACGAAAATATTGCTGTTTCTATGCTAATTTTAGGAGATGAAGTACGGTACGCAATACATAAGTGTGAGCGATTAGAGGGATCAATATAGGCGCACAGGCAATAGTGTGAGAAGTGAGCTTCACAATACTCCATAATAAAAATGACAAGAAGATACACATCTCGAAACCTCGTGGTTCTCAACTATTATCTTAAAAAGGCAAACTGACTACATTAATACACAGTCTGTACAGAGTTTATCATGCAGTTACTCTAGTCAGGGTTATAGTTAGCTCAGAGGAGGCTAGTTAAAGGTAAGTTCATTAAACTGATGGCCCCCCAGATGACCAACAGTGATATGCAAGTGATTTGCCACTAGAAATCATAAAAATGGCACACACAGTAAAATGATTGCATATTACAGAAACATATCCTACAACGCACAATGCAATGACAGTTTTGTACGCACCTTTGTAAAAGCACGCAGATCAGGTGCTTTATAGTGGTGCTCTCCAGCTTGCCGCAGTGCTGCAGGTTCCTGTGGGATGCCTCCAGAATCCGAATAGCCTTCAACTGCAAGAAATGAATAATTTATTGCAATGTGAATCTAGAAACCTGTCATATCTGTGTAATACTGGTACAGCTACATTAATGCGCGTCTCGTACGAATCTTTCCATTATATCTCAGGAGGTTACACAGTTATGTTGTAACAAGTGAGATTCCATGCGGGAATGCAGCAAACATAAGACTACCAGAAAAATCACCGAAACTCAAATATGTAATAAAGCAAAAGAGCATTGGATTATGAAAAAAAATATTGAGCACATGAAAAGTCTTTTGAACCTTAGGCCGTGTTTGTTTAGCGATGATATTCCTTCTTGCTCTTCGTCAGTGGTTTGACCGACGCGCCGCCCGTGTTATGAACTGGAATAGCCGGCCGTTCCCGGTGGGTGGTAAGAGTGACGTAGGATAGAGCGCAAAGTAGCGCCACGAAATCGCAGCCCTTACTTTATTACTACAAGGCACAATCATTACCTATGACTGGAAGAGCTGGCGTACTGTTCTTTAGATGAATATGTATATATAGTAAAAGCCAGCGTCTGATTGGGATGTCTCAATTAAAAAGAAACCTCGTGATTGCAATATCTGCGTATATCTGCCTTGCAATATAGAACACGACAGGTTCTATAGTTCAATATAGAATACAGACAGGTTCTCGCGATGCGGGCTTTGAAAGTGAACTGTATACAAAAAAGTCTTCATATAAGCTAATATGTGCGCAAGCGTCAAACATAGCTATCCTGTGCCAACGCGTGAAGCCCATGACACATCGACGTATACATACACACCTGCAGTGTACTCGCGGAAATGCTTAAATAATGAATAATTTTCTGCCGGGAAACTACCCAACAAACAGTAACTTGCAGTGTTTCCATAATTGTGTTCCCATTCAGTCAGAGCTGTTGCGTTTGCGCACCGCTTTTCAGCCGGCGCCCAAGTCTGGCTCATCTGTTCCGGACGATAATCTGTTTCGCGCATCTGCGCTGATATGTTTTCACTCGCCCTTTGATCACGGCGTTCCTTTATAAAGGACTGCGGATCACGCCGTTGGCGCTTCTTTTTGTACACCTTCTTTCGGCAAGCATGCCGAATTAAAAGTACGTTTTTCCTTCTCCCGGCGTCTTCTCCCGGCTTGGAACCCAACTCGGCCAAACGTAACGGAGCAATCAGACGGGGTAGCATACTTCACAGGAAAATGCAAGTACGCGATAACATCAACAGAAGCTTTCGTAAAATTGCTTACTATATGTGCACCAGAAACATGGACAACTTACGCTAAGAATGCGCTCTGCTCTTGTTACACAAAGCTCATTACATGAACCATAAGCTACAACAACGCGCACACGCGCCAAACTTGCTTACCTTTCAAGACGTAGTCAACAAACGCTCTTTCGTCTCACGGGTACCGTGGCACCAACTCTCTTTCGGGTGCAAACACTGTAGAGCTGCCGATGAACTACAGCACCACGAATGCACAACCTACAACAAATTCTTCCATACACTGAGATGAAGCCCCAGTACCAGACTTTTCACGAGAGAGCGCAGGCAGGCGGGAACAAATGCAGCTTGGACGGGCGCAGTAAGACACTGTTGACACTGGCGTATCGCACGAAACCCACGGCGAACACACGGTGTTTCAGGAGTCCAGAGGTTGTGCGATGGTTAATGCACACGATAAGAAGCACATTTTGCCTAGGCACTTCTAATATAAAATTCAACTACCACCTCACTGCAACGAGCACTCGCGCACAGCCAACGTGGTTCATGCACTACAGCAACTTGGATTGGATTGGATTAATTGGGAACAAAACACTGCAGCAGCGTCACACTGCGGTTAACGAAAAGGAAGCTGCCTCCCTGATTCGCATCGCTTCAGGAGCATAGCCTTCGAGATTCGCATTTGTCACTCAGGGGAAGTCGTAGCTGAAGCATGAGCCAATCCACCCGCCGCCTGTTCGGCTCCGTCTGCTTGAAATGACGGACGGTCTACAGGCTAATATGACACTTACCGAGCAGATATCCATGGTCACCGCCCATATACACGTTAATTATGGCGTCAAGTGTAGTGTTTTCGAGAATATGGGCCCTAATCTTGAATTGATGAGACGATATTTCCTCTTAGCGTCAGGAATAAAGGTAACAAAACGTGGCGATGGCTGGCGTGCTACAGCAGCTGAAGCTTCGGCTGAAGTGCAACAGGCGTACTGCTTGCGCGCAAGCGCAAACAAACAGATACGGCCATGCCAGGTACACAACTGACTACTCAGTAAACTGACAATCGTAAATTATTCACTTCTGTGCCCAAGCAAGCATTTACGGAATCCTTGCTGCCGTACGAATCCCGCCAATATATCAACACAACAATCACCCGCAGTGTTGAAAAGAAAGGCTCTTTTAACAGTGACCGCAGGTACTGCATTTGCGAAAGTTTTGTGTATAATTTGCATAAAATCGTAAAGGAAAGGTTTCTTAAGAAGCCGAATTCCGAAAAAAGGTAAGTATCGTGAAAACAAATAAATGGCCTTACGACATGTTAGAAAGTCATAGGCATTGTATAGTTCTGCTGGTGCTACTGTAATATGGGGAGTAGCGGTAGCGTCTCTGCCTCACACGCAGAAGTCCCGGGTTCGAGTACCAGTCAGTGTACAACTACCTTTTTTTTTGAAGTAGGAAAACGTTATATACAATTTCACTGGGGCAGGGTACGATATTTTATCTTAGCTACTGCTAATTATATATGCACGCGTAATAACAAAAATTATTCTGTCTCCTCACTTTCTCTTAAACTGCAGGAAGCAATTATCAGTATGACACTTAGTTTATTCGTACTAATTATTGTATTACCGATATTGCATGTTATGCTTCTTTATTGCTGTGTTAAATGAGCAAATGAATGAAACAAATACAATTGTTATAATTTTCTTTACACAAAAGTAAAGACAGAGCCTACCAACTTTCCTTAAACTTTCTTTAAACTTTCTTCAAGCGAAAACAAGAACGGAGCCTATCAACTTTCTTTAATGGTGCTTCAAACAAGCTTTCTTCAAACGAAAATAAAAACAGAGCCTACTAACTTTTTTAAAGCTTTCTTTGAACAAACTTCGTACAAACAAAAGTTAAAACACAGCCTAGCTACCAACTTTTTTAAAACTTTCTTTAAAGAAACTTTCTTTCAACCGAAGTAAAAACAGAGCCTACCAACTTTCTTTGAAAAACTTCCTACAAACGAAAGTTAAAACAGAGCCTAACAATTTTCTTTAAACTTTCTTTAAAGAGACTTTCTTCAAACCGAAGTAAAGACAGATCCTACCAACTTTCTTGTAAGATGTGTTAATAGAAAGTAAAAGTAGATAGAGTGTTACTAAAGTTGATAGAAAGTTGGTAAGAGTTCTAAAGAAAGTAAGGAAGTATTTTTGTATGGGTCGTCCTGGTCCGCGGAAGTCAACGGTATGGCGCGCTCCCGACAACTATGCGTTGTGCTACCACTGTGGGGAGGCTGGACACTTGTATCGCGACTACCAGTGCCGACGGACTGGTCTGCAGGGATACCACCCGGACGCCCGTTGCCCGCGCTATGGCGAACGCCCGCACGAAATCGAGGAATACTTGGAAAGCAACAGTCAGCCTCCTGTGCCTCCGCGAAGGCAGTCGCGGTCGCCATCACCTCGTCGGCACGCATCACCAAACCGTGCTCGACCCGCCTTTGATTCCACTGGAGTCACTGGCGGAAGCCGCGCCGGGGAAACTGAATATGGCGACCTCCGGGGGTGGGGCTGCTGTCATGCGAATAGTCAAATATCCTCCGCCGACGCCACCCCCTCGCGACGTACCGCTGACGCCTTCCTTCGAAACCACCAAAAGAACTTCTGCTGCTATTACTGCTTCCGTCGACTGTAACCCGTACTGCACTTGTCGATACGGGAGCTGATTACTCGGTGATGAGTGCCACACTGGCCACTCGGCTACGCATGGTGCTGGCAGTCTGGAACGGTCCACATCTGATCACGTCTGGAGGACACTTCGTGTCACCAATTGGACGATGCACCGCCAGACTTGCAATTTGTACGTCGACCTTCGTAGCGTCTTTGCTTGTGTTGCCCAAGTGTTCTCGGCTGGTTATATTGGGCATGGATGTTCTTCAGGAATATGGGGCAATCAATGATCTGCATGACTTGTTCGTAACTTTTTTTAACTATGTTTCTTCGAATTTCGATGTCAAGAATGAACATCATCGCACGCGTTTACGTGAGGTCGATGACTGCGTAACATTACCGCCTTGTAGTAGCATATTCGTCCTCGTTGAGTGCCCAGAATACCCCCTAGATATAGGAATCGCCGAAGGTAACCTCACCATTTTGCTGGATCGAGAAGTCGGCGTCGCACGAGGTCTCGTGGAGCTCCAAAATAGGCAAACCACGATCCTAGTTACTAACTTCAGTGGCAAATACAAGCACTTTGCGAAACATACCACCATGGCCTACTTTGAAACACTGGACGGGTTCAGCGCATGTTCTTCGGTAACTACAATCTCGATGCAGAAAAACAGCGATGTGGACTTGACCAGTAACATCAACGTTAATCCACAGCCTGAACAACCCGAAGTGGAGAGGCTTCTCAGTGTACTATTATCTTTTAGCGACTGTTTTTCCACCACGTCGAAAGTCAAGCAGATTCCTCTAACCAAGCACAGAATCACCACTGAACCCACCATCCCACCTGTTCGCCAACACGCTTACCGCGTGTCGCAGAGAGAACGGGATGCTATTCGTCATGAAGTTAAACAAATGCTGGATGATGTCGCTGAACCATCGACAAGTCCTTGGGCATCACCTGTTGTACTAGTTAAGAAAAAAGGCGGTTCATTACGATTCTGTGGCGATTATCCGAAAGTGAACAAGATCAGAAAAAAAGACGTTTACCCCATTCCTCGGATTGACGACTCTTTGGATCACCCGCGGCATGCCCGGTACTTTTTTACAATGGATCGACGTAGCGGGTACTGGCACATTGAAGTTGGCGAACGGGACCGGGAAAAAATGGCATTTATAACACCGGACGGTCTCTATAAATTTAAGGTCCTCCCTTTTGGATTGTGCTCCGCTGCGGCCACATTTCAACGCATGATGGACACGTTTTATCTGATCTCAAGTGGCACTCGTGTTTAGTCTACTTAGACGATGTAGTTGTTTTTTCCACCACGTTTCAGCAGCACATCGAGCGGCTTGAGGCGGTTCTTCAGGCCATCCGCACCGCTGGCCTGTCTCTGAAACCAGAAAAATCTCACTTTGGATAAGAGGAGCTTAAGTTTCTGGGTCATATTGTCAGCAGCACCGGCATTTGCCCTCACCCTGACAAAGCCACGGAAGTTGCTTTGTTCCCGATACCGAATACAAAGCACGATGTGTGCCGATTTATAGGGCTTTGTGCGTATTACCGCCGCTTTGTGCCAAATTTTTCTGAGATTGCCGAACCTTTGCAACGACCCATGAAGAACGACGTGACATTTGTTTGGGGCCCGGCACAATCCGACGCTTTCCACTACCTTCAACGCCGACTCCAGACACCGCCAATCCTTGGTCACTTTGACACAGAGGCCCACACAGAAGTGCATACGGATGCTAGCAACATTGGTCTCGGAGCGACACTCGTACAATTTCAAGCTGGTGATGAACGTGTCATTGCCTTTGTCAGCCGCACGTTGTCTCTTGCTGAAAAAAACTACTCAGCAGCTAAAAAGAATCTCTGGCGGTCGTGTGGGCTATCCAGAAGTTCCGGCCATACTTGTACGGACGCCCCTTCCGAGTCGTCAGCGACCACCGCCACGGTTGACTGCCGAATCTCAAGGACCCTTCAGTCCGTCTCGCAAGATGGAGCCTTCGGCTGCAGGAATTTGATGTGACAATTGTCTTATAAGTCTGGTCAGAAACACACCGACGCCCATTGTCTGTCCCGCGCCCCCGTCGAATCCGCACCAAAAGATACTGACGAGGACTGTGGTTTCCTTTGTACTCTTCCATCTCTAAACGTGGCTCAACAGCAACGCCAAGATTCAGAGCTGGAACCCTGATTGAATACCTTGAAGGACGCCGCCAACAAACCGCACAGCATTTCGTGCGTCACGTGTCCTACTTTCTGCCTACGCAGCGACATCCTCTACAAGGGGAACTTTCATCCAACGGAAACCGTTTTCCTTCTCGTTGTTCTCGCTTCTCTCTGCCACGACATTTTACGCGCATGCCACGACGAACCAACGTCCAGGCATCTTGGTTTCACGCGAACTCTGGCAAGGATCAAGCAGAAGTGCTACTGGCGAAAACTTACAAAAATCATGAAGCAGTACGTCAGAAGTTGTCGTGATTGTCAACGTCGCAAAGTTCCACCAATAAAACCAGCTGGTCTGCTTCAGCCTGTACGACCTCGTTGCTCTCCTTTTGAACAGGTCGGGATGGATTTACTTTCCCCGTTTCCCAAGTCTTCAGCTGTTAACCGCTGGAATGTTGTCGCCACCGATTACTTGACTAGGTGCTGCGAAGTCCAAGCCGTTCAGCGAGCTACTGCTTAAGATGTGGCCAACTTCTTCGTCAAAAATATCTTCCCGAGACATGGTGCTCTAGCTGTCGTCATCACAGACCGTGGTACGGCCTTCACTGCGCAGTTGGTCCGATAGATTCTGCAGCAGAGGGGTACAACGCACTTTTTGGCAACTGCGTATCACCCTCTGACGAATGGGTTAACTGAGCGTCTCAACAAAACGATTGCAGATATGCTTTCCATGTATGTCGCCACGGATAATAAAATTGGGATGAACTGCTCCCGTATGTGACATTTGCGTATAACACTGCGCTTCAAGAAACCACCGGGTTTCCTCCTTTTCGTCTGGTCTACGGACGCGACGTTACCATTATGTTCGACGTGATGCTCCTACCAACTTCGCCTGATACGACAGAACAGGCGCTTTTGTTCCGCTTGCCGAAGAAGCGCGGCAGCTTGCACGACAACGAATTCTATCTCGGCAAAGTCAAGATGCTCGTCGATACAACATACGCCACCGGGACGTAACATACGAGCCGCGAGATCTCGTCTGGGTTTGGACCCCTATGCGTATACATTGCAGGTCCAAGTTGGAATACGCTAGCGCAAGACAGGGGTAATTGGAGATCGCAGGGAGAGGCCTTCGTCCTGCAGTGGACATAGATATAGGCTGATTATGATGATGACGTCTACGAGGCCGCTCAGAAAAATTATTGCGCCGTTACTTTGGACCGTACAAAGTTTTGCATCGCCTAAGTCAAGTCCACTACGAAGTTGTCCCTGCATAAACATCGCACCAATGTCGTAGACCACGTTCCTTTGACATTGTTCACGTCACCAGGATAAAGCCTTACCACTCGCGCTGACTCTAATTTACAAACTTTGTGGTGCGGTCCCTGTCTTCACACCCGTTATTTTTCTCATTTCTTTTATTTTCTCCCTTTGGTATTTAACCCGTCACCAACTTTTGTAGCTTAACTTTCACTGTTCTTTCCTGTAGCGGCATCGAGACGATACCTCTTTTTTTGGAGGGAGGGGTAATGCCACGCGTTCGTAACTCTGGAGGACGAGAACGCAGAAGTTCTTTGGTTGGCTGCTGCCGCTAAACACAGTAAAAAGCCGTTCGCTCGGAACTGACTGCCTGCCTTTTCCTCTCGCGCAATATAAATATTAGGAGTGTGATTAACAAGCTTACTGATTTAGAGGCTGTTATTCTATCATATAACCCAGATGTTGTGGTTTTAAGCGAGACATGGCTAAGTGATGAAATATACGTATGATAGTGAGTTCATTCCTCTTGGCTATAGTGCATTCAGAAAAGATAAGCAAGGGTGGTGGTGTAGCCATTCTTTTTAAAGATAACATTTATATAGTAAAAATGGCTTCTTCTTTCTGGGGTTCTACGTGCCGAAAGCAGTTCTGATTATGAGGCATGCTGGAGGGCTCAGGATTAATTTGGACCACCTGGGGTTCTTTAACAGTAAAAATGCCTGATGTAATAGACGTTGAGTGTATATTTTACAAAGCCTACCATGAAAAGATCAGATATATTTTAGCTGCTCTGTACAGACCTCCTAGCTTCCACGTTAATGTTTTAGATTCAAAACAGTACATATACAAACATGTGAAACCCGATGACCGTATTATTCTTTTAGAAGATTTTAATTTCCCAAATGTTGATTGGGAAACCATTTCGCTCAGAAATGATCACGACCTTTTAAGTGAGGCTATGCTGGACATTACCTTTTCCTTTAATTTATTGCAGTTAGTAAATTTGTATACTAGAATTCACGGTAACTTTAAAACAATCTTGAACCTCTTCTTTGTAAGTGGTGCTATAACTAGTCAAACCAGCTGCAACGTGTTTCCCGGTATATCAGAGCACGAGGCTGTATTGTTAACAATAGATAATATAAATATGAAAGATAACTGGGATACCGTTCGTTTTCGCAACTTCTCTCATGCGGATGACGTCTCGATGTAGGCACGCTTGCATTTCATTTGGTTTCATTTTCGGAATGTACGGTAGACGTGCATAAGCAATGGAAGCGCTTTAAGCGCATTTTTAATGATTGCATTGAGAAGTTTTTACCAATTATTGTTAAGAAAAGAAAGAAGAGCTCCTGGATTTCTCGGCAGACGCTCAGATTAAAGAGGCAGCTGAAGAGGTTAAAAAAAGGGTTATATTTCACCAAATCACCAACAAAAGTTTGTTTTGTCCAAGCTTCGAGACCAACTGGCTTCTGACAAACAACGTTATTATGAAGAATCGCCACCCAGGCCACGGCGGCCGCATTTCGATGGGGGCAAAATGCGAAAACACCTGTGTACTTAGATTTAGGTGCACGTTAAAGAACCCCGGGTGGTCCAAATTTTCGGAGTTTCCCAATACGGCGTGCCTCATAATCAGATCGTGGTTTTGGAACGTAAAACCCCATAATTTAATTTTTTTTTGAGAATCGCTGCCCAAATTCATCACGACGTCACCGAAAAAATTCTGGCGGGAAGTGTCGCCGAAACATTGTCAATTCGATGTATTTGAAGTTGATGGTGTTCATTTAGATAATGAATGGGAAATTGCTAGCGCATTTAGCGAACACTTCCACGCTGTGTTTACTTGTGGTGATGGTGCATTACCTGTTTTAGACAATGATGATGATGATGATGATGTGTGGTGTTTTATGGCGCAAGGGCCAGTTGTGGCCAAAGAGCGCCATGCCAGTGTTTGTGAATGTGCAGTGGGGCGATAAATTCTGAGAAGTAGATGAAGCGTGGCTGTAAAAGGGCCTAAAAATAATCGCTGTAAAATGCGTAAAATATACATGTACTAAAATCATGGCAATGACATGAGGTGTGCTATGAAATGAAGAATGCATTGAGAGGTAATGACACGATATTTAAAATATTTAAGATGCAGTAATTGGCAAGAAGCACTACTGCCTAAACAGAGCCCTTGAACCACAAGGGCCTGGAGGCATGTGCTATATAAAAAAAACTATCACAGCGGCATCCTCTGGAGAGAGGATGCGCTACGAACTAGTTGGGCTAATAACATGCAGGACCACATGGTTCAAAAAATCGACGACTGCTTTGACATTAAAAATCGGTTCTTCGCCAAGAAACATAATGGGGTGAAGCGGGACATGATATCGGTACGCTTGTGGAAAATATTTCTTTCTTTCTGTTTCGGCTTCCCGGCACTCTACGAGGACATGGAGGACGGTCAGCCTCTCACTACATCTACCACAGGTTGGAGGATCATTTCCATTCAACAGAAAATTGTGAGTACCATATGTGTGTCCTATTCTTAGACGACAGAACAGGACATCAGTTCGTCGTGTTTTCGTTGCGGGTGACCAGAAACCTAACTGTGGCTTAATTAAGTGAAGCTTATTATTTGTTTCAGCGTCCCACAAGCGCTGCCAGTGGTCTCGCAGTTTTCTTCGCAGAAAAGGCTTCAGATCTGCGGGAGGAATAGTAGCCGCAGGATTAGTAGCTTGCGATTTAGTCGATGTGGCCAACTGGTCTGCAAGCACATTACCCTCAATGCCTCTATGGCCAGGCACCCAGCCTATAGTCACATGCTGGTTAGATATATACGCTCTGCATAAACTGGAATAGAGCTCAGTAAGTACAGGATTTTTGTTTTTGCAGAGTGACATCAGAGCTTTCACCACGCTTAGGGAGTCTGTAAATATAATTGCTTTTTGAAGTTTTGATGCCCTTATATGATTCACAGCCGACAATAGTGCATAGGCCTCAGCCGTAAAGATACTCGTTTCCGGGTGGAGTACACCGGATTCCGAAAAGGATGGGCCGACGGCTGCATAAGATACCCCGGCATGTGACTTGGAAGCATCTGTGTAAAGCTGTGTACACGAGTATTTAGACTGGAGTTCTAAGAAATGCATTTTAATGTGTGCCTCTGGCGCGTGTTTAGTGACCTACAGGAACGATGTGTCACACTCTATGAGTTGCCAGTGCCACGGCGGCAACAGTTTCGCTGGAGCCATAGGACATTGTTCAAGCAGTGGAACACCCATTTCCTCACTAAGATTCCTCACACGCAAAGAGAACGGCTTTCTTGCTGCAGGTCGATTATGGAAGAGTGTGGCAGCGGTCATGTCATTTATAGTTGAGTAAGAAGGATGTTTAATGTTTGCTTGTACTTTCAGAAAATACCTGAAACTGTTGTATGACCGCTGGAGATGAAGCGACCACTGATTCGACTCTACGTACAAGCTCTGGATTGGACTTGTCCTGAAAGCACCGGTCGCGAGACGGATACCCAGGTGGTGGACGGGGTCTAGTATTTTTAATGCAGTGGGCGTTGCTGAATTGTAAATTATAGATCCGTAATCAAGGCGTGAGAGGATAAGACTTTTATACAAGTCAAGCAAACACTTTCGATCACTACCCCAAGTCGTACGCGACAGAAGCTTTAAAAGGTTCATTGTCTTCAGGCATTTTGCCCTCAGATACTTAATATGGGGAATAAATGTAAGCTTCGAATCTAAAACAATGCCTAGAAACTTATGCTCGCTGCTCACAGAGAGCGCATCTCCTTTGATTGCAATACTTGGGACTGGCGTTACGCCTCTCTTGTTAGTAAAGAGTACGCAAGTGCTCTTCTGGGGATTTACCTTAAAACCATTTTCATCTGCCCATTTGGACAATTTGTTTATTACAAGCTGCACTTGTCGTTCGCAGATGGCAATATTGCATGACTTGAAGGCTATCTGCACATCATCGACATAAACAGAATAAAACATAGTGCGTGGGATGACTGTGTGCAGGGAACTCATTTTTACGATAAATAGTGTGCAACTAAGCACGCCCCCTTGTGGCACACCGGTCTCTTGGGTGAATGACTTAGAAAGAGCGTTACCCACTCTTACGCGGAATGTGCGATTCGATAGGTAACTTTCGATTGTGTTTAACATGTTGCCACGGACACCCATCGCAGAGAGATCTCGGAGAATGCCGTAGCGCCATGTTGTATCGTAAGCTTTCTCTAGGTCAAGAAACACTGAAAGACAGAACTGTTTATGTATAAATGCATCCCTGATATAACTGTTTTAGACAATTCCTTGCCCCATATTGTTGATTTGTTAATAAGTGAACCTGGTATATTGCACATGCTCCTAAAGCTCGATGAAAAGAAAAGTTCTGGTCTAGATGGCATACCCAACACCTTCCTACAAATGCATGCCGAATGGGTCTCTAAATACTTGCACATTGTGTTTTAACAGCGAAGCTGTTTAAGCCAGCCGTAATTTGTGCGTGTGCCACGAAGTTATCATCATCATCAGCATTGGCTCGAGCGTCGTCGTCTTCTTCCGCAGTTTAAGCCAGCCGTAATTTGTGCGTGTGGCACGAAACTGCTGCGCCGTAGCCAGGGCAAGCAGGCGACGCCACACAGACACGGCTTCGCCGATCTCCCGCCAACTGCGCGCTACTGCGCATGCGCCGTGACGTCATACTGGTGCGTCTGCGCTCACCGCCCGAGAGAAATAAATACATAAATTCGGCCAGCTTTGCTGAGCCTTGAGCTCTGCGCGGCCTAGTGCAAGCTTTCGCCCTTTGACGTTCGTTAGAGGAAGGACAACTCCCGAACAACTAGTCGAGGGCCCGAGTGGAACCACTTTATAAAAGTGGCGCCAAACAGTGTATAAAGAATTACCGTTCAATCTTTTCAATCTCCAACATTTGTAAACAATTCGAGCACATAATACAGAAACATATTTTAGATTTCTTAAATAAATTTAACATCTTGGCCGAATTTCAACATGCTTTCAAGAAAGGGTATTTATATCAGCGCTGGATATCAGCGTATTTCAATAATCGCCACCAGTTTGTTCAGTTCAAAAGCCATCAATCCGACCAATTAATTACTAATGAAATCAGGAGTCCCACAGGGCTTGGTTCTAGGGCCACTTCTTGTTCTCATATGCATAAATAATATAGTAAAAGACATCCCTGTTAAAATCAAACTGTGCGCAGACGACTGTGTTCGCTACACAGTCAATCGGACCAGGCATTGTTAAATGAGAATTTTCAGCACGTTCTTTCATGGTACGAGCGTTGGCAGATGTGAACAAACTTTGAGAAAACTGTTTTAATGCGCGTCACTCGTAAAAAGAGACACTTGGAATTTCAATAACAATTTATTAATTTGTTTCTGTTTGAGGTGTCCTATTACAAATATCTTGGGTTATGGATTTGGAATGATCTTAGTTGGAATAAACATATCCAATACGTTGCAGCTAACGCATACCGGAAGGTAGTTTTCTTGACAAGAGCACTAACCCTAGCTACCCTCGCTGTTGGGCGATTAGCACACAAATCTATTGTCTTCCAAATATTAGACTATGCTGTTTTAATATGGGACCCCTATACAAAAGCTAATGTTCAGAAAATTGCCAAAGTGCAAAGAATAGCCGTTGAATTCATTTACAACAATTTCAGACGCAGCACAGTTACTGAACTTTTCATATGTGCTAACCTATGCCCTTTGTCCGAAAGAAAAAGCTCATAAAGACTAAAGATTTATATATATTAATTAAAGGGCAGGCTAAAGTTGACGTTAGTGAATGGATTTCTTTTTCCTCCGGTTATTCGACACGTCAGAGAGACGACCTAACATTAATGCCTTTTCGCTCCTGTAATGACTGCGTTACGGATTCTTTTTCCGGGAACAGTCAGGGACTGGAGTAATCGTAGCAATACCTTTGTCGAAGCAGATTCATTGTCTGTTTTTTCATCCCTTTTGGACAAGTGAAACATAATTTATGACTTTTTGCAGCGTAATTTGATGTCTTCTTTTTTTCTTTAGAATAGTGTTATTTCTGTAATAATGAGCCTGTTTTATGCAGATTTTGTAACCTCTGCATGTTTCTTCGTGCCAATATGTAGTATATTCTTTTACTTTGTATCCCACCCCGCTAAAACTACTCTGCAGTAGCAATAAATAAATTTAATAAAAAAATACTTCGTCGACTGCTGTTAGTATCAGTCGTGAGAAGGGGATCATGCATGTCAGTGCCAACGACTCCGATGGACACGGGACTGGGTGCAGCTCTCCCCTTTGACATGATGTTCGGAGCTTTCGGCGCTGACAATGGCTGCAGGAAGCGACGTATACCTCGCTTCACTGGCGGATAAGCCAGGCCAGTATAAGCGACCTTTGATGCGTTTCTGGAAACCAAGGAGACCAGCAGTCATGTCGTCGTGATAGGCCTTAAGAACATGAGCGCGGGGAGAGCGAGGCAAAACAGGCACCCAGCGTTGGCCGTCAGGGTGAAAGATATGGCGGTACAAGATGCAGTTGCCGAGCTTGAGTTGCGTCAGCTGTCGACAAAGGCGGGCGTTGGGCGGGGGCAAAGTTCCCTGAAAGGGGCCTATGATGCGCCGACAGTAAGAGTCAGCGAGTTGGTGAGATATGAGCGATTCATAGTTATCAGAAGGAATCTGGTCTGTAGTGGTTAAGGACAACACATGCGTGGAAGGACGGTCCGAAAGCTGGTCGCGGAAGGTAGGAGCGGAACCATTGCATGGCGACGTAGGAAGCGGCAGCAAAAAAGCGCATCTGCGTCCTGCTTCTTTTTACCACACATATATATAATAACGAAGTCATATCCTTGCAGCTAGTGCAAGACAGGGGTAATTTGAGATCGCAGGGAGAGGCCTTCGTCTTGCAGTGGAAATAAATATAGGCTGATGATGGTGATGATGATCTTTGCAGACAGATAAACCAGTTACCAAGGCGTCCAAACAAGTTCTTGAGCGTGGAACGCCAACATAAGCCATGGTGGACCGTAACGATGGTAAAATTGCAGCTGTCAAGATAAGGTCGAAACTTCTGTACCGACCAAACGACAGCTAGACACTCCTGCTCAGGGATGGTATAATTCTTCTCGGCGTTTGTCCATACGAGGCTTGCGTACGCGACGACCCTCTTACGTGAAGACTTATCTCACCGTAGGAGAATACCACCGATGCCGTGACCACTAGCGTCCGTATTTAGGAGTGTGGGTGCGGTTTCTTTGAAATGGTGAAGTATTGGTTCAGATATGAGGGCGTTTTTCAGATATGCAAACGCTGATTCGCATTCTTGAGACCACTTAAAGGGAACACCAGAACCGAGTAATTTGTGCAAAGGTACAGGTATTTGGTCAAAATCTCGTATGAATCGGCGAAAATAGGAAGCGAGGCCAAGGAAACTCCGGAAATCTATGGCCCTTTCGGGGCAAGGGAAGTGAAGAACCGCTTACACCTGGTCGGGATCAGGACGAATGCCGTCCTTGCTCACAATGTGACCCAAGACCTTAAATATCTTGCTGGAAAAATGTTACTTTTTTGTGTTCAGCTGTAGGCCAGCGTTGCCAAGGCCCGCGAGAACTTTGTCGAGACGTTGCAGGGGTTGAGAGAAGGTAGATGCGAAAGCAGCAATATCGTCCGGATAGCACAAGCAAGTCTTCCACTTCAGGCCACGCAGAACGGTGTCAATCATGCGTTCGAATGTTGCGGTAGCAGTGCAGAGGCCGAATAGCACAACATTAAACTCGTATAACCCATCTGGTGTTGAAAACACTTTTTTTTTTGTTATCGTCCTCATGAATCTGCCAGTAGCCCGAACGCAGATCGAGACTCGAGCAGTACTCGGCATCCTGCAGCGAATCCAAGGCATCGCCTATGCTAGGGCATATAGACATCCGTGCGTGCGATCTAGGTTAGTGCCCGGTAATCTACGCAAAAGCACACAGAGCCATCTTTTTTTTCATACTAGAACGATGGGGGTTGACCAAGGACTAGCGGAGGGGCGTATTATCTTCCGTTGCAGCATGTCGTCTACGTTTTCTTCAATGACTTTCCGCTCGGCGAAAGATACGCGATATAGTCGACGGCGAACGATGGACCTGCCATTTGTCTCTATCCGATGCATGGAGACGGAAGTCTGTCTCGATGAAGTGGAATGCGCGTCAAAAGAAGCTTCATGCTTTTTCAGCAAAGCAAGCAACTTCTGTGACTGCGAAGGGGTCAAGTCGGAACTGATGGCAGCTGCAAGGGCAGAGAGATATGCGGAACGTCCAACAGATGGAGCTTCAGAGGAAGCCGCTTTAACGAAAAAAACAGAGAGAGGCCCTGATTTAGTGGCGCAAGCCAACGTAGTGCCCTTAGGAATGCGAAGTTTTTCGGAGGTCGGGTTTGTAGCGCAGAGGAATGGGGAGCCATTGTCAAACCGGACCAGCCCTGATGCAAAGACTGGTCTCTTTGGAGACTATTCCTTTTGTGAAACGAACACGTCACCCCGCTCAATGACATCCGACGCGATAGCAACAATTTGCTGATGGCAAGTAGGTAGCTCGGTGTCTTGTGCAGCAAGCAAGCGAAATTCTGGCGTTGAGCCGTGCTCCCTCAAGGGCTGTAGAAGATAGCGCAAACCTTTCCTTTTCTCATAACGAACCACTTAGAAGCAAGCGAAGTGGTGCGTCATCTGAATGAAGCGAATAGGCGGTGTCGATCATGTGGAGAACACATTACTGGCAGCGGATGGGAGCGGTCGCCGTAAAAAGAAAATCCCAGCTGCGGGGCACATGAACTTTGCACTGCGAATTACACACAATGCAGAAATGTCTGAAGTAGTCGTAACTCAAGAAGGAATACTTAATTTATTGCTACAGATTGACGTCAAAAAATCTCCAGGTCCTGACAATCTTTCAAATGTTTTTCTTCGGCGTTACGCAGAGCAGATAACTCCTTTTTTGCATACAATTTTTGTAGCGTCGCTTCAAACAGCCACCCTTCCGATGGACTGGCTCCGTGCCAAGGTCCTCCCGATTCACAAAGGAGGTAATAAGTTGCTGGTAAACACTTACAGACCGATTTCACTCACTAGTTGCTGTTGTAAAATGATGGAGCATATTATTAGCAAAGCAATTACCTCCTACTTAGAAGATAACAATCTACTTTACCCCAAACAACACGGGTTTCGTAAAGGTCTTTCTACCGTAACTCAACTCCTCGAAATAACGCATGACTTTGCTACAGTAATTAACTCGAGACTTCA
This sequence comes from Dermacentor silvarum, assembly GCF_013339745.2. Taxonomy (NCBI): domain Eukaryota; kingdom Metazoa; phylum Arthropoda; class Arachnida; order Ixodida; family Ixodidae; genus Dermacentor; species Dermacentor silvarum. The sequence continues at coordinate 159,538,187 of NC_051161.1, forward strand.
AGCTGACGCAATATTCATAGACTTTTCCAAAGCTTTTGACAGGGTGCCCCATCCAAAATTAATTGACAGGCTTAAGAATATCGGGATTAACACTAACGTAGTACACTGGATAGCCGCCTATCTCTCAAACCGCAGTCAGTATGTTAAAATAAATGACACTGAATCTGAAGAGTTAGATGTCTACTCCGGTGTTCCAGAAGGGTCTGTGCTCGGTCCAATTCTTTTCCTAATATTTGTTAACGACATTCATTCTCATGTTGAACCTGATTTAACAGTAAGATTATTTGCAGATGACTGCGTCATCTACACAACAGTACGCACGGTTAATGACCAGATACGACTTAATTCCTCGTTAACAAACATTGCCAGATGGTGTCAAGAATGGGGTATGGAAATTAACGTAGCAAAAACTTCATCTATGTGTATAACTCGAAAAAAGGCACTGTTAAAATTTGCGTATCATCTAATGGGCTTACATGTAACAGAAGCCGATACAGTTAAATACTTGGGTGTTACCATCACAAACACATTAAAATGGGATGTTCACATTAAACAGACGTGCACAAAAGCATATAGACAGCTGGGATACCTTCGCAGGAAACTTGCACTGGCACCTTCCAAAGCTAGGCTAGCAAGTTATAAGGCCCTTGTAAGGCCAATCCTTGAATACGGCAGTATTATCTGGAATCCGCACCAAATCTACCTTCTTAATCAACTGGAGGGAATTCAAAATAAAGCTCTTCGGTTTGTGTATCCGCAGTACTCACGTGACGTCAGCATAACCTCACTACGCAACAGGGCAAACATTCAAACTTTGGCGATTCGCCGACGCGTTGCTGCTTTAAAGTTTCTTTACCTACTTTATCATGACAACATTAATATCAGGAAACAAGAGTACCTAAAACCACCATACCAGCGCTCAGCCAGAACAAACCACGACAAGAGTATTAGGCCATTTATCTCCCGCTGTAATACATTCAAGTATTCCTTCTTTCCGTCAGTCATAGAATTATGGAATAAACTGCCACGCGACATTGTGTCCTCAGAATCTATTAATGCTTTTTCTGTCAAGATTGAAAAATTTCTTAATCAACAAGTTGCGCCGTTGTAGAAAAAAAAAAGCGCTGCTCACGGAGTGTATGCTTTTCATCTGTATGCTGATGGCAGTTCTTTTTAGTGTATGCTTTTACTGCGTTAGCCGCTTGCAGTCCTTATTCCAAACTTAGTGTCTAATGTGTACCCTTTCCTGTTAGTCTGTACTGCTTAAGCTTTTTTTTTTACTTTTTATGTATTCTTTGCAATCTGTACTTTTTATTTTTTGTTCCCACTCCTGTAAGAGCCTGTCAAGGCTCACAGTATTAATAAATAAATAAATACATCAATGTAGACACGAACAGTGCAAATGGCGGAAGGTCGGATGGCGTCCCCTTGAGCAGTGAGTAGTGTAGGTCCATCAAAGGGAGTGGTAACTTTCCGGCGACGCGAACACAAAGCACGGTGAATAATTGACAAACTAGCACCAGTGCCTATTAATGCTTCCCCGTGTACTCCTTCTACTAAAACAGATAGCATATTAAGCAGATGCGCTGGAGGCAATTCTGTCTTGTCGTGCAATGCAGCTTTTCCTTCAAAAGCTGCATAATTTAGTTTTCCGCGCGACGGTCGGCAAATCGAGAGGCTGATCGAAGTGGCGATGTAGAGCGACGAAAGGGTGACAGCAAGTGGCGTCTGGCAGGACGGTAGCTAGGAGCCGTCTCGGACGTTGCAGGTGGCGATGGAGAGCGGCCGGAACGTGGAGCATATGGACGGCGTTGGAAATTGGCACCAGCCGAAAAGTCGTTCCGTTCGTAGGTGTCAAACCAGCGACGCTCGGCTTGCTGCCACTTGTGACAGAAGCGTGCAATATGGCCACGATATCCACAGATAAAGCCCCTCCATCCACGCGCCACCGTCGCTTTTGCTAAGTAGCACCAACCTTTGATGTGCACCGCTATTCCCCGATCCGTCTCAGTTCCGCTTCCGGGTGTCCGGTTCCGGTTTTGCCATTTCCGGGATTTCCGGTTCCGTAATTCTTGCTTGTTGCACGCTCGCTCCTCTGCACAGCAGGGACGTCGCTTCCGCTTAAAACCAGAAGCTGGACTGCGTAAGTTCCGTTTGACGCCGGGACCTGAGGGGTTGAGCGAGGGAGGAGTGAGAGAGAGGCGCCGAGGAGGAGGGTATGTTGGCATTACACAACCTGGTCGGCGAAAACAAGTATGGAGGGGCTTTAGTAACAGATAGGTCGGGTCGGACGCCATGGCGGAAAGTAAGGTAGGTTACTTGCGTTGGTAGACATCGAAGCCAAGTGGGCCGGCGTCGGATTTGGGGACATCGATGGAACGATGGCTGGGGTAACTGCGGCTACATGTACGTACGTTGGTGGGGGCCTTGGGGCTAGAGGATCCGTATACTAAGTACCAGCCATGGAGGCTCCTCCTTGACAACGTCACGCAAGAAGGTACTGGGGGCGTGGGAAGGAGTGGGACCTGCCGAGAAGCCGAGACTGCAGCTCTTTCACTTTATTTCCTTAAAGACCCCTCTTCGGGGTATTTAAGTGACGTCGTAGGAACCCAAGTGATTTGTTAGTTGAAGAGATAACGTTGGTCACATGCAGATCACTTGAGACGGTAGAACCCAGGTACTTATAATTGTTTACACACTCAATTTGTTCGTTAGTGATGTCGTATTGAAATACCAAGGGGTTAGAACGGCGAGAGAACGACATTGCTTTACATTTGGTAAGGTTTAGGACCATTAACCAACGTTGACACCAAATTTGAATGTTGTTTACGTCTTGCTGAAGCGCGATTTGATCATTGTTATTAGTAACTGAGCGGTAAATGACACAAACATCAGCGTACATGCAGATTTTGCACGACACGTGTGATGGTAGATCATTACACGTGCTCTTTTCGTATGACTGTGCGGGCCATTGCAAGCAACGAGGGATCGGCGGTGTGGTTGTTGTCAGTGGTGTCCGGCGGCAATCGGACAGATTCGAGTTCGTCAAGGCGCCGGCAGGTAGCTACAATATAGGTGACGGTAGCCGGGTCCTTGATGACCAACGCATCGAACGCAATAGTCCCAATGCCTTTGAGTATGTGGCGTACTCTGTCTGATTCTGTCATGGAAGTTTTGACGCGTCGACAAAGAGCGACATCTTCTATATACGAGGCATAGGACTCGCTGAGTTGTTGCTTGCGAATGTCGAGTGTCTTCGTTACGAGGGCGGAACTAGCCACCGCAGTACCAAAAACATGTCAGATCTGCTGTTTGAAAGTACTCCAGGCGAGGAAGTCGATCTCGTGGTTGAAAAACCAAGTATGCGCTACGCCCGTGAGATAGAAGGAGACGAGGCGTAGCTTGAACACCTTGTCCCAATGGTTAGCGGAACTCACCCGGTCGTAGTTGTCAAGCCAATCCTCCACATCTTCACCGCGAAGGCCAGCGAACAGATGGGGATCGCGCTGAGGCTCACTACGATCCAAGATGGAGAGGCTGCGGCAGGCGGGGCCGAGATTGTAGGTGTGCCTAGAAGTGCCAGATGGCTCATCCTGCGGCATGCTGGCGCACAGCTGGCACAAACGGTGACCTGAGCGAAACTCCATGAGGTAGAACGGGCGAGAAGAGGACGCGGGACCAAGGAGCAACCTCCACCACGTGTTACGTAGCAGTTAAGATGACCTTTATTACGCCCTGAACAGGTGGCGGATTGATGACACTCAAGGCACAGATTAATCTCAAGATGAGTCGCCACAAGCGATGAAGATGAACAAGCCGATGTGATGATGATCATGTGCAGCCGATGAAGTGCCTAAGAATTATCACAATATTATTTTATTTTTATTTTTTATTTTATGTAATACATACTGCGGACACGAAGTCCATGCAGGCTGGATAAAATACAATATTAGGTCACAAGAAGTAAGACAATGTTAATAAAACAAAATGCTGCAACAATACGGCAATAATGCTGATACGAAAAGTAAACAATCGTGATACAAGTTTTATAAAGTCAAGTCATTCCAGTAATTAATGGTGCGTGGAAAGAAAGAGTATTTAAATAGGTTGGTTCGGGCTAAATAGGGGGTTAGAGCATTTTGGTGATGTTGGCGATTAGGTCTGGTTACTAGCGGACTTGCAATGCCGGGTCGAGTGCCAATTTGTTATTAACTAACTGAGAAAGAAAGTCAAGCCGTAATTTTTTTCGACGCGATTCAAGTGTAGGAATATTATTAGACCCCATTAGTTCAGTTGGCGAGTCGAATGCCGAAAATTTGTTCTAAACAAAGCGGATAGCCTGCTTTTGAATTCGTTCAAGTTTCTTTATGTTACATTCAGTGTCGAGATCTCAGATAATACAGGCGTACTCGAGCTTCGGTCGAATTAAGTAGTAATAAGCGAGCAGTTTAACTGAGGATGGGGCGTGTTTAAGCTTGTATTTGAGAAAGCACAGTTTACAGAAAGCAGAGAAAGATATATTTTGCGCGTGAAGGGTCCAGGACAGGTTGATGCAAAGGGTGACACCTAAATATTTATAGTTAGTAACTTGTTTAAGTGCAGAGGAGCCTAGCGTATAACTATAAGAAAGAGATGTTTTCTCGCGGGAAATGGGAAGAAAAACACTTTTTTCAACATTCAACATTTGTATATATATAAACAGGCATTTTGAATCGAAAGCTACCGTGAAATAATGCCGATGAGTGATTACAATAGCCGCACTCTTTGCCCTACCTACGTTGCTCTAGGCATATAGACTGAGGTAGAGGAAGAACACTAGATCGAAAATTCAGAATGTATTTGTAATTATATGCAATAAATAGAGGAATAACCAGAAAGTGAAATCACGAAAGGTAAATTACTCATGACCACCTATACCGTCATTTATTGCGTGATACCTCGGTAAACTAGGATTCCACAAAATTATGGATTCCACAAAATAATTCTTTGTATTTTTTTTTCATTGCGATCACGCGAATTGTGCCAACTCACCCAAGTTAAACATTAGCTCAGTTAAGTCTATATGTTGCTCACCCATACTTTTACGTCATTCTTCAGTGCACATATTTTGTACAGGAGAAGAGTGTTGACAGTATACGGATTTGTTTTGCTTGCGTAGGATACAGCCGGATAAGGCGTAATGTCCACACGGCCTCTCTTCGGTAGTTGATAATACAGTTGAGCACAGGCTCGTCCGGTATTATATAAGAACTACGAGGCCGTAGCAGTGGTGTTGTCGTACCTTGGAATGCACGAAGGGAAAAATCACTGCCAGTATCAGTAGGCCGACAAATGGGCCGGTCGCTGCGCAGTACGCCATCAGTATGCCCTGCAATGAGAGAGCATGGCTAGCAAACCTCATAAAAAAAGAAGCATCGCATGCATGACGCCATGTCCGAAGACATGCCGTCATTTCATCTAACGTAATACAACCTAAATCATCGAACAATTAAACATACAAGGTCAAAATTAGCCCCACAATACGCCATTGCACCAAAGGAGTCATGTGGTTCTAGAAAATGGCGAAATGGCAACGTACAATGACTATAAACATACACCACCAAAGTGATCACCCGCTCTGAAAATATACGCTGCTGCTGCTGATGATGATGATGATGGGTTCAGCTATTTAAATGTTAACTTCCAAATAATGAAAGTAGTTGGAATAGCTTAGAATAAACAAAAAGTAAGACATATACCGACATTATTTTCATAACTTGAATGGTATACTTAGACGAAGAATATAAACACGGTACAGCTTGTGCTATAATGCTGAACTTCTGTTGAACATGAACTGTTATTCTTGGACATTAAGACACTAAAATAAATCTTACATAAACATTCAACATTGCATAGAAAAATAATCTGCTCACTCTTGTGACGGACCCCATGTAGAAACACGCGCAACTGTAAGCCGTCATGAAACCACCAAGCAGGAATGCTTCAATAAAAAAAAAGTGAGAGACACATTAGGCAAGTACAATAAAGTAAATTGAACAATGCAACTAACACGCAGATTACAGAAAGAAAACGTGCGTGTTGGCTTTGATAATAATCACAACACAATTTTCTGTGGTTTGACAAGAAAGCTTTTGCTCACACGAACACACCTAGGCCACGTGTGATCCAATGGACATGAGAATCGAGGCTTTTGAAGCGCTGAGAGAGTACATCCACGTAGAGAACAGCGGCTTGCGAGTTGATGATCGATGATATTGTACTGGAATAAAATCCTGAGTTGAAAAATCATCTACCTAAGACGCACACAGAGAACACAGCAAAAGACGTAAACACACCACGATAGCGACCGGCTCTGTGCTGCCGTTGCGTGTTTGCGCTGTACAGTTATAACAGCGTAGTAGCAACGCACGCAGCCCTCCCCTACTGACAATTGACCACTGCACATCAGATCAGACAAAAAGAAAGACGCCGCCGTCAATGTGTCTTTTGTTTTGTGTGTGTCCTCTGAGAGGCAAATATGTCTTTCAGCAAATAAAAACAAAGCCAAAAAGCAGTTGTGAAGCTGAACGAACTTTTGCGTAGTGCGCACTTGCATGTGTTGGTACTGTGCTCCTCGATCCCATTCTATATAGCATGATTATTAGACCAGTTACTGGAATGAATAATGCATTGTAAAGTGGAAAATAAGTACATAATGTTGTAAGCTATTACCTTGTCGCAGAGCTTACAATGGCCACCAGGAAGAGTGCTGTAAATCCCGGAAACTGCGCAAAGTGGTTTTTTACATAGAACGGTAGTATCTGAAAAAATAAAATTGAAAAACAAAATAATTAGTTGTGCGCGAATATCCGAAACATCGAATATGGATTGAGTAGTATTTCCTCTTTCATTTGCATTTGATTCAGGAATTCACTATTCGGAGCTGTTGACTATTCGTTTGCTTTAAAATATGAAGGATAGCAAGAATTTTTGGAGCTTAGTGGGACGAAGATTGATGCAAGTTCGTAATATGTGCGCCGCATGCGATTGTTGGGAATACCGAACAGTTACTGAGCGAAAGCACGGTTCACATACCTTATGCTGAATACTATTTGTTCAGTCAATTAAAAGGCATATCTTTTAGGCAGCGTGGGTTGTCTAGGTTTAAGGAAAGCAAAGTATTGTTTGATCAGTCTCACACGCATGTTGTAACACGCGTATATCCTTCAACCAACGCAGCCCTGTACGCGAATATGGTGACGTGTTGCTGTGTTGTTTTGTTACTGTAATTCTCACTGCGCATAATACAAGCGAAATCAGTTTTTTTAAATAATTTACCAGCTCTTCAGTTATCCGGATGTCTAGCTGTTTATGACACTACGTGGACGCACCAAATAATAGAAATTAGGCATTTTTACTAGAAGAATCGATCATACGAAAACTGAGTAGTTTACCTAAATAATAATTCAAATGAGAAAATATCGAGCATTCGATTCTACATTGTAGTGAAACGTTTCTAAAGTAATTGTTGTTCATTCGATTTGGAACTTTGAATATTCCAACACTCCCAAATTATAAAATTTGGGGAGTGTGGGGAGGTCGTATGTTAGTCCACCGGCACCATGATTGACATCTCCAACGGCTAAGAGCTTGTTGAGCCTTCCTGGCGCTGAATAATGCGACGTTTCACGTTCGGCAATTGCCACACGAATCGGTAATCAATACAAGTGGTAGGAACAATTCGTAAGCACTTTTGAATAGTGAATTTTGTTTGAATAAATTAAACAGAGGAGGAGCGCATATGCTGGTAGATGGAGTTAAGTGGTAACTGTGTAATGCACAGTGTAACACAGCGGTAACTGTGTGTAGCAATGCGTAACAGGTAATTTCCCCTTTTGCTTTCCCTGGCTTCATTGTTTGTTTCATGTCGCTACATATGAAAAAATTAGCTCCTGATTTCCCCTATTATTTTTGCTCTAATGATAGGGCATCAAGACGATGAAAAAAAAAGAGATGTGGCAGTTTCACCCGAAAGGCGAAGCATCAATTGCGATAGCAAATTGGTAGAGAGCTATACGGAGTGAGGATAGTAGTATTATACTTGCAGCAGCACCAGCAACGCGCAGAGCTGTTGTCGACGCCGTCGGCGTTTTGCCCGCGTTCGCACCGGACGCGCGCGGCGTTGGTGACTGTTGCCGGTGCCTCTGGGGGCGGCTCGGAGGTTTTCGACGAGATCTCAGAAGGGGACACTCGTCGAGCAGCGTCTGAAGTCTTTACCACCTTGTCGCCTCGCAACTTTTTTATATAAATACGCATTTTGTGCAGCAGCTAAACGTCGCCTCCCACCTCATCCCCCCACAGCCTTTCGCGCGACGGAAGAACTCGCGTTTGCTCTCCGCCGTTCCTTCGCTCCCCGTGAAAGCGCGCGTCCCTCGCGCACATACAGCATACGGCGCGCGGCGACGATTTCATCGCCGTTGGACTCTATGCGGAACCTCACGGCAACGGCGATGGCAGAAATCCGCTTGGAGTGTCCGTATAATTGCGCTCGCAATAAAAAAAAACCTAGCACTTGTGCTGGCCTGTTGTCATGCAACCGTCTTAGCACTGTGCACCTCGTCTTCTCTGTGTAACAAGCACGCGAGAGAAGCAATCAGCCAATCAGGAGAGGACTATGCAGTCCACTCTTTCACAGAATCATCGCCCAAAGTTAACCGGCACGTATGGCTCTACGCCGTAGAACGACGTGAAATCTGAGCCGGCGGATGCTTTCTTAGCTCACCGTTACGATACCTTATGGAGGTGCACCACGTGCGGAATGTTTACTGCATTGCAATCCACATACTTTGTCGCAAGAATGTTACAGGCATATAGCAGGTGGCGTTAGCGTTAAAGAGAAAAAAAAGAATACTACTCACCTGATCATGAGTTTTAATAGCGCCAGCAAGCTCCGGATCACAACCCCGATACCAGAATATCAGTGCAATTGTCATGGCTAGGTTGATGAAGTCAACGGCGACGTTTAGTAGAGAACCTGCAATTACTGTCCTGTACGGATGGAACTGAATATGTATTACATGTGTACCACGACGAGGTCAAAAAGGCGGATGTCTTCCAATACATTTACATCTGGGAGGACTCTAATGCTTTTCAGATTGCATCGGCATCATTATGCGAGGGTACGGCACATGTACCGTACTGAGATTTATGGGGAACTCGAATTGCATACAATGATCTAACTGAATACTGCCTCACTATGGCGTCTATCGCAGCAAATGTGCTAATTAAAAAAACTTAATCGTTGATTATAAGGTCATTTCTGGAAATGTGTTCGAAATTCTATAAACATTGCAAATAGGTAACCTTCAGGCGACGTCACTAGGACTGCCTTTATAACAAAGGCACACGCTTCTAACATGAAAAAAAAAATACTCGGGGTCGTAATTGTCACCTAGTGAGAAGCTAGGAAAGTTGCTGTCGCGCTGTATACATCAGCGTTTCGTCCTCATTTGAAGTAAATGGCCAAAAATCTTTGATCTGGACGTCATTTTTTTATAACCAAAATCTGAAAATGCTTATGCAGCGATTTAAAAGAAAGCAAATGCGAAGACTACTGCTATGTGCTCTGCAAAATTACGAAAGCCTTTTGTTTGTTGTGTTGTTGGCGCTCTTCTGTCAGATGCCACTCTCTTGCGGAACAGTTAACATGCCTAAAGGCTACTGCATAAATTAGCGTCTACAACCATCCATATCTGAGCACATTGCAACGCGCGTGGTTCCAAGCCTTACTTCAATCAATGCGAATTTGTCATCAAGCCCAGCGACAAAACAATGCATGAACTGGTAGAAGCTTTTCATATGCAAAGGCAACGCTATAATTGCGTTTGCAAACCTCTTATCTTATTGGTTAAATGTGAGGTGGAGTTGCTTGCTGTATATTTCAGGATAACATGTAATGGCACTGGTGCACATGTGGTGTTTTCCTTGTTACGTCTTGCTCCTAATAAACTCAAGTTGTTAGACCGCGCTCGTCCATTCTCCTCTCCGTGTTGCCGTCGTCTTCCGCGCTAATTGAAAGTATGCAGTCATTCTAACTAGCCCAACAATCAACCTTGTTTCAACAAACCCGTAGCATGTGTTTATCGATGACAGCATACCTTTGTGCGCTGCGAAGAGATCGGGTTGCCATACACCGCTGTACCACTGCTTGGTCCAGACCCAACCGGTACATAGTAGCAGTCGTCGCTGCTACTAGAGGTGCCCACACGTTCTCGTCTTGCGTGAGGTCCAATGCAAAGCTAGCAGTGAGAAACAAGGACGGAATGAATTTCAGAGCTTTCAATGTAGGATAATCTCTTGTCGACAATGGAGTTTTATAACGTGACTGTATTTGTTATCTAAGTGTGTTCGTTACTACATCTTGTATCTGTGCCTGAAATATAATTTTTTATGTACCGTGTGTCCCAGCTAACGTTAGCGAAGTTGTTAAATAAAAAAGACGAAAAAAAAACAACCACTCTGCAAAATACCATTTAGACATACTGTGCTTGGTTGTCGGACCTATGACAACCCAATACAGTACATATTATAATTGTATATTGCACTGCGTTCGTTATTTTTTTTTTTGCTGGACAGCTTGGCTAACTTTAGCTGTCACCCCCTATATATCATTTATACATGCATATGCATCTACATAAGACTTAAGTAAACAGGACCTATGACCTCACATGGGACATAGGAGCTCACACGTATTCCTTATCTTGGTTTATTCTAAGCGACAATATTATAATATTTTGATGGTCACGCCGACTTGCTTAGTCATTTCGCACAGTACCTCAGTGGTATACGTAACAGCCGTAGGAGAGAAATGCTTCTGCGGAGAAATTCTTAGAGAAATGAAAACGAGAAATCAGGAATAGCGAATATTCATACAGGACCACCTAATGGCGCTGTTTCTTTCTCTTTTACTTAAGTAAGTGACAATAAGTAAGTGATAGTAAGCGACATTAAGTAAGTGAGATTTAAAAAACAACGTCTGTACTTAAGCGTTTACAATTTCCAGAAAGAAGCAGATAGATCATCTTCCTTGGTATTTTTCCGTATAGTATCATGACTGAGGTAGGCCACCAAAGGAGGGAGAATTCTTAACTTAGTGGGGTGGCTAATGGGGCTGGTTGGTGATATTTATTATAACGAATGCACACCGCGAAGGTTGAACGTGGACGTAGACTATTCGTCTTATCTACGGGCCAGCTTCACCTTCGCGCTGTACACTCACGATTCAGTCAGTGCTTCACTCAGAATTCTTTTGCTGCGCTCAAGCACACCATGTTAACGTGACAACTTGCGGTAAACAACAACTACGACGATGACAAAAACGTATTTGATAAAATTGAATACGGGCTAATATTAGCATAAAAATCTCAACTAATTCTGACGGCAGCATGCTCATCCTCCGGTCGGCTATTTCTTATTGCAAGTTCTGCCCTAATGCTTTTACTTTTGAAGCGGGTAGTTGATCTTGGTTAATTGTGTAGTTGAGCAGAATACAAAAAGTAGTGCGACTTGCTCCATGCAATAGCCAACCACATTCAATTACACGCGCCCTCTTAAAGTGCTTCGGTATATTGATACACCTTGGCTAAAGCTAGTTGTCGCTTATATATGCTGTGAGCATGGGTCGCGTTTATTTGCAGCGTCGGAGATGATAGCTCAAGGTAAGGCAACCTACGGAGACGCTAGCAGTACAGTCTAACTTCGTCCTCGTCTACCTTGCGTTAGCACGTTTCATTTCCCCCCATACGATGCCCACTGGTCGGCTCAATCAGTGGTTAGCTAGTGGTAAGGCTTGAGGCCCGCGACGTGAGTAAACTGCATCGCGCTCGAGCGGCTGACCGGTACTTGTGAGACGAGAGATGATATACGTAACGTCGCTTAGGCGGCCAAGAATTATGAACGGACCGGAGTTGCGGGCCTAGAACTTCTGGCACAAACCGAGCATGCAGAGCGGCGTCCACAACCACCCAAGGGGACCTTCAATGTAAGCAACGTGTTGATGGCGGTTTCGCAGTGCGTCTTTAACACTAATCGAATGTCAGAGTGCGTAGGCGGGTGATACGACGGGAGTCTTCTGCATGGCATAGTGACTCGGCAAGCGAGGTATCCACGTCCAATGTAAAAGCAAGAATAATGTAGAAATAGCTGCGAGGCGACCGAGCGTAGAAAAATAAACATGAAACCCGTTGGTGCTGAACGCGTAAGTGCTACAACAACATAGATGGATAGCATGTTTGGGAGAGTCTTGTTCGCGCGTTCGACGAGGCCATTGTTCTGTGGGTGATATGGAGTGGTATCGCAAAATTGGCAGGCAGACATGCGCAAGATTTCCTCGACGACGTCAGCGACGAATTGACGTCCCCGCTGAAGATGACGCATGGAGTACCATATGGCACATAATTACAAAGCGAAGCATGAACTATATGAAACGTGCAAGGACGTTGCAGCAGGTATTATGGCAGTTTCTGCGTAGCCCGTCAGATGACTATCCATCGGCTGGTACATACGACTCTATGTCGGCTGGCGTTGTCTGATTGTGGAAATTGCCCTAAAAGGTAGACGCCAACATTCTGAAAAGGAGAATGAGGAAGCGGCACAGGATGAAGAAGTCCTCGTGGTATAGTCATAGGGCGCTCATGACATTGGCAATGCTCGCAAACTTCGACGAATTGTAACGGAATAAAGGAGACAAAGACAGCACCCGTTCCTGGGCCCGTTCCTGGGCCCTCTTCTTCATCGTCTTCTCTTCCCCGTCCGCGTCCGCAGTCCGAGCACCCGAGCCTAAATCCATCTTTTTCTTCATTACAATCGGCCACTCTGCGGAAGATAGCTCAGGTGGTTGTGAGGGCACGCTGATGATGGAAAAGCAGGGAAAGCCGCCCTGTGCGCAACCAGCATCTCTGGGGGTCGGAACTGAGTGTTGCGATCTGGTCGCAGGTCACGTAGACTACTATCCCGTCGCAATTGGGCACGTAGGGCAGGAGATCGTGCACAATGAGCAGCCGCTCTGCTCAGCCGTCGCGTGCTTCTTCGCAACTTTGACCCAAAATGATCGAGGCTCATCGTTGCGCTCGAATAGGCCACGCTTGACGAACAACTACGAGCATTGCGCGACTGGCCTTTTGTGCGTCTCTCAGTGTCTTGCGCGTCTTTGGCATGCAGGCAGGTCTTTGATGATAATGACCTACTGGCCTCCTTCTGTGCGCTGTTAACAGCCGCGAATTCGGCCAATGACTGCGACGACATGCAACGATGTGGCTCCGACGAGTCAGGAAGCATGTCCCTGCTACGGAATCTTCCTCGTCATCTTCTCTTCCCTGTCCGCGTCCGCAGTCCGAGCGCGCGAGCCTCGGTGCGTCTTTCCTTTCATTACAGTATATTTTCGTAGGGTGTTGCATCTTCGGGCCAGTAGAACCTTTTCTGTATACGGTGGAACGTGCTGGAGAAGCAGATGTGGCCACAGGTGGCGTCGTCGTGCGTTACACGAATGACGTGGGATCGTAAGGTTTGTTGCGTCTTTCGTGTCACACATAACGACGCAACTTATGGCCATATCGTCTTCGCCAGCATGTTTCACCGCATACAGGAATTATTCTGCCAGCCAAGGAGCCATTCTGCTTCTCGTCGTTCCAGAGACCTTACGATCCCACGTATTTCGTGTCACCGCATGACGAGGGAACCTGTGGCAACATCGGCTTCGCTAGCAAGTTGCACCGCCTACAGCAAAGGTTCTACTGGCCCGAAGATGCAACACGATACGGAAATAAACGTTTAAGGTTGCAAGCAATGCCAACGTCATAAGCGTCCTATGACTATGCGCCAGGACTTCTTCGTCCTGTGCCGCTTCCTCATTCTCATTTTCAGAATGTTGGCGTTGAGCTTCAAGGTCAATTTCCACAATCAGACAACGCCAACCGATGTATTATCACGTAGTAGTGACAGTGAAGAAAACAGTCGTAAAACTGTGTATGACGAAACTGATTGTTTATTAGGTGAACATGTGCCCACAAAAGCAAGCTACACTTAAAACACAACGATAGCGGCGAACACAGTCGGCGATCGTCGGAAATCTGATCAGCGACGAAACGTGTCGACTTTTTTACGTGAGTCATCGAAGGTTCCAGATTAATACCTTGGGCCCACGTGTCTTCCAGAAAGTTCTAGACAATTCGCGTCGCTCATATAATGACATTACATGAGCGTCGGTGACCACAGACGACGCATAGAAGCATCGATAAAGTTCGCGAAGCTTCCGATGCAGGCGCGTCCTGCGCCGAGCGATAACGTTTAACATTTGTTAGCAGGTGGAAAGCGGCCACTGGTGAAAGATAAACATGTATACGTGTCGGTACCCTCCCCTTTTAAAGCATCGTCCCGATGCCACAAACACGAAAGCGAAAACAAAACCGCGCGTACAGAAAAAAAACAATAACAAAGCAACAAAGGACCTAAGTTCGTCAGCGGGCGTAGAAAGGCTTAGACGCACCACGTGGATGACTTCAGCTCGTGCCCGGCGCCGCTGTGATTGCGAAATGCCGTCTGGCACGACCTCATAGTCCAGTGCGCCAATACGTCGGTCCGAAATAGCGACGTAACAAGTTTCTCGCCAAGTCCTCGTCGGCGATTCGGAATCCATACCCAAACATGGTCGCCGGGCTGGTACTCGGCGTAGCATCGTCGAAGATTGTAGTGTCGGCTGTCGGTCCTCTGCTGGTTCTTCATGCGCAGGTGGACGAGCTGTCGGCCTTCTTCGGCACGCTGCAAATAGGTGGCAACGTGGAGATTTTCTTCGTCGGTGACGTCCGGTAGCATGGCGTCAAGTTTCGTTGCCGGGTTCCTTCCGTAGACCAGGTTTAACGGCGCCATGTGCGTCGTTTCTTGCACGGCCGTGTTGTATGTGAAGGTCACGTACGGAAGGATGGCATCCCACGTCTTGTCTTCGACATCGACGTACATTGCCAGCATGTCGGCGATGGTCTTATTTAGGCACTCGGTGAGGCCATTCGTCTACGGGTGGTAGGCGGTGGTCCGGCGATGACTTGTCTGGCTGTATCGCAGGATGGCTAGAGTAAAATCTGCCGTAAAGGCCGTACCTCTGTCTGTGATGAGGACTTCTGGGGCGCCGTGACGCAGGAGGGTGTTCTCAACGAAGAAACGGGAGACCTCGGCGGCACTGCCTTTGGGCAATGCTTTTGTTTCGGCGTAGCGGGTGAGGTAGTCCGTAGCTTCGACGATCCATTTATTCCCGGACGTCGACGTGTCGGAAAAGGTCCCAGTAAGTCCATCGCAATCTGCTGGAACGGTCGGCAAGGTGGCACGATCGGCTGTAGAAGTCCGGCTGGCCTTGTCGGCGGTGTTTTGCATCGCTGACAGTCTCGGCATGTCCTTACGTAATAGGGCGACGTCGGCCGAGAGGCGAGGCCAGTAGTATTTTTCTTGTATCCTCGCGAGCGTGCGGGAGAAACCGAGGTGTCCAGCCGTTGGGTCATCATGGAGATCTTGCAAAACCTCTGGGCGCAATGCTGTGGGTACCACGAGGAGGTAGTTGGCTCGGTCTGGCGAGAAATTATTATTTAGGAGAATGTCGTTTTGCAAGAAAAACGACGCCAGTCCTCGCCAAGACCGCCAACAACGATGGTCTTGCCTACCAGGTAGTCTACAAGGCTGCTTAGTTCTCGGTCGGCTCGTTATTATTCGGCGAATTCGTCGGCACTGATGGGTCCCAATAAAGTGTCGTCATCCTGGTCGTCCTGTGGCGGGGGTTCGACGGGGGCGCGAGACAAGCAGTCGGCGTCGAGTGCTTTCGCCCGGACTTGTAAAGGACGGTGATGTCGAATGCGTGAAGTATCAGACTCCATCGTGGGAGGCGACCGCAAGGATCCTTCAAGTTAGCTAGCCAACACAAGGCGTAGTGATCACTCACAACTTTGAAGGGCTTGCCATAGAGGTAGGGGCGAAACTTTGATGTAGCCGAGATGATGGCCGGGTACTCCATTTTCGTTGTGGAATAATATCCTGCCGCCTTCGATGGCGACCGGCTAGAGTAACTGACAGCCCTTTCTAGTCCTTCAGTCCTCTGCACAAGCACGGCGCCGAGTCCAACGCTGCTTGCATCGGTGTGGACTTCGGTATTGGCGTTTTCGTCGAAATACGTAAGTATTGGCGGCGATTGCAGGCGTCGCTTCAGTTCTTGAAATGTTTCGACTTGCGGCGTCTCCCACTTAAACTCGACGTCGGCCTTCGTGAGGTACGTCAGTGGTGCGGCGATCCGTGAAAAGTCCTTGACGAAGCGCCTGTAATAGGCGCGCAGTCCAAGAAATCTACGCACTGCCTTCTTGTCCGCGGGCGGAGGAAAGTAAGTGATGGCCGCCGTTTTCTGTGGGTCAGGGCACACTCCAGACTTGTTGATGACGTGGCCCAAAAACAAGAGCTCCTCGTATGCCAAGCGGCACTTTTCTGGCTTCAACGTGAGTCCGGAGGTCTTGATTGCTTGAAGAACTGTTTCAAGGCGCCGCAGGTGTTCTTGGAATCTTGAGGCAAACACAACGACGTCGTCCAAAAAGACGAGGCAAGTCTGCCTCTTCAAGCCTGCCTGTACTGTATACATGACGCGTTGGAAGGTCGCAGGTGCCGAGCAAAGACCAAACGGCATGACCTTGAACTCGAACAGCCCGTCTGGGGTTATAAAGACAGTGTTCTCCCGGTCCCTCTCGTCGACTTCGATTTGCCAGTAGCCGGTTTTCAGGTCCATCGACGAAAAATACTTTGCGTTGTAGAGTCGATCCAAAGCGTCGTCAATCCGTGGGAGAGGGTATACGTCCTTCGTGATTTTGTTGAGGTGACGATAATCGACGCTGAATCGTAGGGTTCCATCCTTCTTTTCACTAACACCACGGGCGACGCCCACGGGCTCTTGGACGGCTGGATGATGTCGTCGCGTAGCATTTAGTCGACTTGTTGCCTTATTTCGTCGCGTTCGCGCGCCGAAACTCGGTACGGGCTCTGATGGAGTGGGCGGACATATTCATCTGTTATGATGCCGTGCTTGGCGACAGGGGTTTGTCGAACTTTTGAGAACGACGAGAAGCAGTCCTTGTATTGCAGGAGCAGAGCTTTTAGCTGTTCTTTCTTATGATTGGGAAGGTTCTGATTGACGTCGAAAGTTGTTTCAGGTACTACAGTCGTCGTTCCAGGTGTACTAGAATACGTGAAGGCGAAAGCACTGCTGGCTTGTACTATTTGATCAATGTAGGCGACCATGGTGCCCTTGTTAATGTGCTTGTATTCGCGGCTAATGTTTCTCAGCATCGCTCTAGCTTTCCCTTCACGAAGCCCAGCTATGCCTGTAGCGTCGCAAATTTCACGGTCGAGCAGTAAGTGATGATCGCCCTTGATGACGCCCTCCATGTCTGCAGGCACTTCGGTTCTGACGGAAACCATCATGCTGGAGCGAGGCGGAACGGTGACTTGTTCGTCTACCACATAGAAGGCATGGTTACTGATGTTTGTATCCGGTGGTATCGCGTTGTGCGTTGAAAGCGTTATGGACTTGGGCCTTAAGCCGATGACTGCAGCGTGTTGGTTTAGAAAGTCCATGCCTAGGATGACATCCCTTTAGCAATGGTGTAGGACTACGAAGCTCACCCGGTAAGTGCGGTTGTTAACCGTGACTCGCGCCGTGGAGATTCCAGCCGGCGTTATTAGGTGGCCTCCCGCTGTCCGGATATCGGGTCCCTGCCAGGCCGTTTTCACCTTCTTCAACTTGGCGGCGAACGGGCCACTGAAGACGGAATAGTCGGCTCCAGTGTGGACGAGAGCTGTGACGTTATGACGATCTATTAGCACGTCTAAGTCGGTAGATCGTCGTCTGGCGTAACGGTTAAGTCGTGGCTTCGGATCACGGCTTCGTCGGCTTGCCCCGCAGCTGCTACGTCGCATCGGAAGGTCTTCTTTCGGCGGCGAAGTGTTGTCGTCAAGGCTCTTGCCAGGCAGTGTGCTGACACCTCGTCATGATGATTTGCGAATCTTCTTCGTCGCAAGCGGAAGATCTTCGGAATTGCATCGTGCAGGAACCGCACCTCCATCGGTTGCTGCTTTTAGTTTCCCGGATAGGGGCTCACGGACCGGCCCCGGGCTTTGCCAGTGTATGGTCGGCGCTGCGGCGACAGGTGTAGTCCTGGCGATTGCGAATGTTCCAGATTAATACCTGGTGCCCGCGTGTCTTCCAGAAAGTTCTAGACAATTCACGTCGCTCATACAATCAGATTACATGAGCGTCAGTGACCACAGACGACGCATGGAAGCATCGATAACGTTCGAGAAGCTTCCGATGCAGGCGTGTCTTGCGCCGAGCGATAACGTTTAACATTTGTTAGCCGGTGGAAAGCGGCCACTGGTGAAAGATAAACATGTATACGTGTCAGTATAGTCGCTTGCGCCAACCGATGCGCAGTGATCTGACGCGCTACGCAGAAACTGCCGCAATAACTGCTGCAACGTCCTTGCACGTGTTATAGTTCATACTTCGCTTTGCAATCATGTGCCATGGTACTCCATGCGTAATGTCATGTTGCATCTACGGGCCAGTAGAACCTTTCCTTCATATGGTGGAACGTGCTGGCAAAGCCGATGTGGCCACAGGTTGCGTCATCGTGCGTGACACGAAAGACGTGGTCTGTGGAACGACGAGAAGCACAAGGGCTCCTTGGCCGGAAGAATATTTATTGTAAAACAGATCGTCATGAATAACAAAATAGCTTTGACTTGAAGTTTCAGTAGCGGAAACAAATAAATGTTCTCAGCTGCGGTTGTCGTGCGGTGCTGTCCGGAAAGTAGCAAGGTCAGGAGACAGAGTTAATAGCGGTAAGATACTGATCTAAGTTGTCAATTGTGTGGCAGAGGAAGGTTCGATAGGCAGTCTGCGTCAGCGTGGCGGTTACCGCTCTTGTAGCATACCACAAGGTCAATCTCTTGTAAACGCGAGGCCCATCGCGCTAGGCGAGCAGAGGGATTTCGTAGGCCAACCAATCAGCAAAGAGAGTGGTGGTCGGCAACGACTGCGAAGCAACGGCCGTAGACGTACGGATGAAACTTGTGAACTGTGGAAACGACTGCGAGACACTCTGGTTTTGTTACTGTATACTTGAGCTCTGCCTTGCTCAACCAATTGCTTGCATATGCGACTGCATCTTCAGTATTGTCACAGCGTTGAATGAGCACTGCACGAGACCTACTAGTATCGGTATGGATTTCTGTGGGAGCAGAGGGATCAAAGTGTACACGTACCGACCCAGATGTTAGTACAAACTTCAGCTCTGAAAATGCTGATTCACAATAGAGTGTTCAGAGGAAAGGTATGCCCTTTTCCAGCAAGGCCGTCACTGGATATGGATTGGGAAAGTACGATCAGAGGCCCGCGAAACTTCGCAGCTCCCAGAGAGACTGCGGCTGCTTGCTGTTGTTGATAGCAGCGACTTTCTGCGGATCTGGCCTAAATCCATGCTTCTTCACAAAGTATCCCACAACCATTGTCCTGCGTTCTCCAAAACGACATGTCCAATGTTGCGAGTTCAATGCTGGGATCTCAGACATCTTTAGGCATGTTAGGAGAGCGTCAAGGCGGTGGTTATGTTCATCAGATGTTCGGCCAAAGATCAGGTCCAGGTAACAAAGACATTTCCATTTTAGGGCCCACCAGAACTCTGTGCATATTGTGAGACGTTGGCCGATGCGATGCCTTTATTTCCGAGCAGCCGCCTGAGTCAGAGACGAAACACCGCACGAGACAAAAGATGATGATGAGTCGTATTTACAGATGACGACGACGATATGCACAAAATGCGCGCAAACTAACTTCCCCCCTTCAGGAAAGCGGTCAGCAAGACCGGAAGCTATAAAGGGTAGGTACGGCGAATGTAGGGTTTCAGGCGAGATACGTGAACGATTTTCGTAGTGCGGCGGCGGCGGTCAGTAGCTGAGCTGACAGGAGTGACACGGTAGTTAACGGCCGAAGTTCTTTGCAAAACGGTGTAGGGGCCGAGATATCTGTGGAGAAACTTTTCACAGAGGCCCGGTGCGCGAACAGGTGTCCACAAAAGAACTTCGTTGCCTGGGCGGAACAAAGCAACGCGACGCGTCGCATCATAGGGAATTTTCCCTTTGTCCTGAATGGTAGCGGTGTTGGCGCGGGCAATTTAACGGCAGCGGGCGATGCGAGCAGCAAATTCTTCAGGAGGAGACGCGGATGGAGCAGCAGGTGCTGAAAGGAGCGTAGTGTCCAAGACGAAAGACAGCGCACGACCGTACACAAGGAAGAAGGGACTGTAGTTGGTTGTACGTTGGGTGGCAGTATTGTACGCAAACGTCACGAAAGGTAGAATGGTGTCCCAGTTGGTGTGATCGGGTCGAACATACAGTGACATCATGTCGGACAAAGTTCGATGAAAACGCTCTGTAAGACCATTTGTTTGCGGATGGTACGCTGATGTGGTCTTATGGGTGGTGTCAGAGGCCTGGAAGACTTCACGAAGCACATGCGAAAGGAATGTCTTGCCACGGTCACTCAGGAGGACACGAGGTGCGCCGTGGCGCAAAACGATAGCGTGCACGAAAAATCCGCGCAGTACCAGAGCGAAGAGCAGTTGTCTCAGCGTACCGCGTGAGATGATCCACTCTGCATGGTAACGATCCAGCGGTGACCAGCGGGCGTGAGTGGGAGGGGTCCGTACAAGTCTATGCCCCAATTTCGAAGGGGGTGGACGGGCATGGTAGAGGCTGCAGAGGACCGACTGGGAGGGATGTCGAGCGTTTTCTGTGTTGGCATTACGCGCAGGAGCTAACGTATTTGGCGACAGAGATGGAAAGGCCCGGCCAGAAACAACGCGTTTTGATGCGGTCGTAGGTCTTAAGAAAGCCCTAGTGGCCAGCCGTCGCGTCGTCGTGAAATGCTTCTTATACTTGGAGTCGAAGTGAGCGAGGTATGACTGGTACCCATCGGTTACCGGAAGGATGGTAGATTGATCGAAATAACTCTCCACCTTGAAGCTTAAAACGCGAAAGTTGTCGTCTTAAGCGACTGTTGGGGGTTCGTGCCAAGCCAGTAAGTCGGTCGATCAGCGTTCGGCAGTATGGGTCAGTACGCTGGAGTGAGACGAGGTCGGTAGACGGAAGAAATTCAACTGAGGCAACCAACTGTTCCGGGCTACTGGGCGTGTGCTGAGACGTGTGGCTAGATGGTGACGTGCAGACCGAAGGCGAAGCATGGGCGTTTGGAGACAGCGGGCAGCGTGACAAAGCGTGGGCATCTTGATGTTGTTTGCCGGACCTATACGTGACAGGGAAGTCATATTCCTGCAAGCGCAGTACCCAACGGCCGAGGTGTCCACACAAGTTTTTCAGGGATGACAACCAAGAGAGAGCATGATGGTCGGTCACAATTGTGAAATGGCGGCCGTAGAGATAGGGTCGAAATTTTTGTATTGAACACAATGGCGAGGCATTCCTTTTCTGTAATTGTGTAGTTGCGCTCAGCAGGAGAAATAGATGAAGTCGAGAGTATGACGGAAGCCCGTCTGGTCGGGATGATGCATAGTTAATAGGAAGGGATCGAGACACCGACCAAAAATGGTTGAAATATATTTAAAAATACATTAACGTTTCGGCTCCCCCACGGGAGCCTTGTTCACAATGAAATATGCGGCAGAGCTTGCGCCCTTTTTATGTGCGGCTCAAGACATGACCAAGGCATTTGGCATACATGGACGGCAGATTTCCTTCGTTGCGATTAAGAGTGTGCGCCATGGGCTGCTGAGCGTGCCGTGAATTTGTGCCGTGAATTTGGTCGACCAATCCCGCCGTGACGAGGCTCGCACACGTGTTGTAAACGTCTTGTCAAAGTTGCACGCCCAACCCGCGATGGACACTTTGTCTAAACAGGAACGCGAGGCCGTCAAGAGGCTGCAGGAAAACCAGGATATTGTCGTACTGCCCGCCGACAAGGGGAACGCCACCGTCCTTCTAGACAGGAGCAACTACATCGAAAAAATGCGCTTGCTATTGAGTGATGTTCACACGTACGCCGACGTTGCAAGAGACCCGACACCCAGACTTCAGAGGGACCTACAAAAACTGCTGGCCGACATATTCCGCATGGTTCCGCCGCAACACAAGCAGCTGTACTACAGATTACTCTGCCACAACGGATCAGCTCCAGCTATATATGGCCTGCCGAAGGTACACAAGCCCGATGTTCCCCTGCGCCCCATAGTGGACTTCACACGTTCGCCGCTCCACAAGCTGTCAAATTTTCTTCATAGAGTGATATCGCCACTAGTTGGCAAAAGTGCTACCCATATACGCAACACGTACGACTTCATTGAAAAGGCTAAAGGGACAAGAGTCGACCTCGACGAAGTTTTAGTTTCTTTTGACGTGGTATCGCTGTTTACGAGCGTACCGATAGACATGGCCGTGGATGTTTGTGTTGCCGCCCTTGACAAGGACCCGACGTTGCCTGACAGATCCCCCATCGAGGTTCATGATCTAGCTAGGTTACTAAAGTTTTGCCTTTCAAACACATACTTCACGTTCCAAAAAACATTTTACCGGCAAGTCCACGGAGCGGCAATGGGGGCATCGATTTCGGTCACAGTCGCCAACTTAACAATGGAGGCTATCGAAGCTAGGGCGCTGTCCTCGTTTACACCGACACCGAAGGTCTTCTTCAGGTACGTCGACGACTGTTTCAGTGTTTTGCACCGACAGCACCTTGACCTTTTCACGGCTCACCTGAACAGCATGAACACAGCAATTAAGTTCACCGTAGAAGTGGAATCTGAAGGCCAGCTGCCATTCTTGGACACCCTTGTGCAACGTGAAGGACAAAATTTATTGTTCAAAGTGTTTAGGAAGCAGACTCACACTGGTCGCTACCTCAACTACAAATCGGTGCATCCTGCTTCGCAAAAGAGGTCTGTTGTCGGCTCTCTTCTTCGTCGGGCGAAAAATGTGTGCACTGCAGCGGAAGACTGCATGGCGGACAATGCACTTGTGCGGCGTGAATTGACGGCTTGTGGTTATCCTGAGCACTTCATTGACTCAGTAGGGCGCCAGCTAGCTCGTGCAATACCCAGCCACCCAGGACCCCCTCAAAAACGGGCTGCGATACCTTACGTCCCAGGCGTAAGCGAGACCCTTGCACGAGTTCTGCGCTCATATGACGTGCAGGCTGCGCACGTTCCCTCCCGGAAACTCAGGCACGAGCTCGTGCGCGTAAAAGACCCTTTGAAAAAGGACAAGTTCCCAGGTGTGGTTTACGTCATTCCGTGTGCGGACTGTCCCTATGTCTACGTCGGACAAACCGGAAACTTCAAAAAAAGACTTCAACAGCACAGAAATGACGTCCAAAAACGACACGTTGCGTCGAATGCCCTAGCCGAACACTGCGCAACTACGTCACACACGATTAATTGGGACAAAGCTCGTGTGGTCGCCAGGGAAAGAAATCATTCTACGCGTCTGTATCTTGAATCCTTAATCATCCAAACCATGGCGCACACTCTTAATCGCAACGAAGGAAATCTGCCGTCCATGTATGCCAAATGCCTTGGTCATGTCTTGAGCCGCACATAAAAAGGGCGCAAGCTCTGCCGCATATTTCATTGTGAACAAGGCTCCCGTGGGGGAGCCGAAACGTTAATGTATTTTTAAATATATTTCAACCATTTTTGGTCGGTGTCTCGATCCCTTCCTATTAACTAAGCAGGAGAAATAGTACGACTTGCATAAGCCACGACTTGCTCTTCAGACTTCTGATCCCGCTGCAGCAGGACAGCGCCAATTTCATGCCCACTGGCATCAGTGTGTAGAATAGCCGGGGCGGTTGCATCGAAATGACGGAGCACGGGCCCTGACGTGAGAAGTCGTTTGAGGGTCTGGAAGGCGGCTTTACAGTCGTCCGACCACACAAAGGACGCGCTCGAAGTCAGAAGTTTGTGTAGAGGAGCCGCGATGGTGGCGAAGTCACGGACAAAGCGGCGTAAGTAGGAGGCGAGTCCTAGAAATCTGCGGAGTTCTTTAAGTGTGGTTGGTGGCGGAAATTGCAGCTCTGCCGCGATTTTATCGGGATCAGGCTGGATGCCATGTTTACTGACGACGTGGCCCAATACTTTAATGCTTCGGCTTGCAAAGCGGCACTCTTTAGTACTGAGTTGGAGACCAGCCTTTGCTAGACACGTCAGAACTTGGTCTAGTTGCTGGGAGAAACTCGACGAAAAGATGACAATGTCGTCCAAGTAACAAAGGCATGTCTTTCATTTTAAGCCACAGAGTACTGTATCTATCATACCTTCAAACGTGGCTGGCGCATTGCACAGTCCAAAAGGCATCACGTTAAACTCGAAAAGGCCATCAGGTGTAGCAAATGCAGTCTTTTCTTTATCTTGCTCATGCATTGGAATCTGCCAATATCCGGAGCGCAAGACGAGGTTCGAGAAATACTCGGCACCTTGTAAGGTATCCAAAGCATCGTCAATACGAGGCATTGGATAAACATCCTTGCGGGTAATTTTGTTTAGCGCTGTATAATCGATGCAAAAGCGCACATAACCATCCTTTTTTTAACAAGCACAACAGGAGAAGACCAAGGGCTTGCTGAAGGTCTTACAATGTTGCGTGTCAGCATTTCGTTCACTTGTTCTTCTAAACTTTTCGCTCCGAAGGTGACACACGGTACGGGCGACGGCGAATGATGCGAGAGCCGTCTGTTTCAATTCGATGAGTAGTTACAGTGGTCTGACGCAGGCCTCGCGAAGAAACGTCAAAGCAAGCTTCATGCTTCATTAAAATGGTGAGGAGTGCATCCCTCTGGGCCGGAGTGAGATCTGCACTCAAGGTGGCCTTAATAGCACTAGTGTGGCCTTCTGCAGGCGTACAGTGCGCGGAAGATGTGGCAGACGAAACACTGACGACACATACCGGCGCAGCATCGGCGAGCTTGGCGACAGTAGACCCTTTCGGCAGTAGTAGTGGCTCAGGAGTCGTATTAAAGGCGGTGAGGTTGGCATAGCCACTCGAGAACCGGACCAAGCAAGAAGCGATGGCGAGTCCTCGAGAAATGCAGCGCTGAGGAGGTAGAACCAATGCGTCTCCGTCGACCATGTCTGTTGACTCAAGGGTAAGAACACGTTCTTCGTCTGGTTGCATAATAAAATCCGCTGCTGCAATGAGGTTGGGACACGGGGAATCGGAAACGGGATACGTCTCGGTGTCGCTGATGTGGATGCTTGGGTCGCCGCACGAAATTAGTGCAGAAGCAGCGGATAGGAAGTCCCATCCTAATATCATCTGATGAGCGCACGTCGAAAGGGCCGCAAGTTGCACATGATGACGAATACCGTCTACCAGGACGGGAGCTGTGCACTGTCCGGTAGGAAAGATGGGAACGTCATTGGCACCACATAGGACCGGACCAACATACGGCCTTTGCACTTTTCGCAGACGGAAGCACAGTTCACGATGTATAACAGAAAGAGCGGCTCCAGTATCTACAAGGTCGTCGACGGAAACACCTTCCACACAAACTGAGAGCAAATTGGCGGGGCGAGCAGGAGGAATTGGAGGAATACGATGCAGTTTCTCCTCCGAACACTGCAGCCTCTAGTTTTCCGAACGGGTGTCCACAACATGGGAAGCAGCACGCAAGGGCGATGAGGAACGGCGGTAAGGTGAAGGAGAGCGACGCCGGGGCGAGCGGGATGCTCGAGCCATGTCCTGGGAAGGTGAAGGAGAGCGACCAGAAGAGGTTGTGTACAGTCCGGGAACGTACGAATCTAGCCCTGGTATCCTGTCTCGCTCAAAGGTGTCGTAGCCTCGCCTTTCACCTGGGTGACGCCGGGGAACGTAGGAGTCAAACCTAGATGCTTTGTCTCGCTTAAAGGTAGCATAGCCCCGCCTTTCATCTTGCTGACACCGACGGCAGAAGCGAGAAATGTGGCCGCGAATACCGCAGTAGAAACAAACAGGGCGCGACGACCGCCACGGAGAGTAGTACGGCTGTGCAGGAGTATTTGCTGCCAGCGAAGCAAGGGGGTCGCGGTAAGCTTCGGCAGGTGGAGACTGAACGGTCGAGGGAGGCCGGGAGGCAATATCGGCATAACTTGCCGGACGAAATGGTGCAGTAGACTTGTCCATTTGGACGTTTGTCATGGACGCCAGTTCGTCCTTGATGATGTCACGCAGTCCAGGAGGAGCGGGGCGAACGGTTGCAAGCGTCGCAGGTCCAGAAAGATGGCCGTGAAGTTCCTCCCTGATGAGAGTGCGTATCAGGGCTCGCAGATAAGCATCACCGTTGACATGAGGGTCGCAAGAGGCGCGTGGCAGGCGAATAGACTGGAGCGTATCTAGACGCTGGCAGGCCGTGATAATATCCCCAACGCAGTTTGGGTTCTGCATGACGAGAGCATTAAAGGCGACCATGTTGATGCCCTTCAGTATGTGGCGAACGCGGTCAATTTCCGCCATGTCACTCTGTGCGCGGCGGCAGAGAGCGAGGACGTCCTCAATGTAGGATGTATAGGACTCGTCCTGTTCTTGTATGCACGTTGCCAGCTTCTGTTTCGCGACTTCGGAGCGTCCAGAGGACATGCCGAATATCTGGCGAAATTGCTGGGTGAATGATGGCCAGTCCGAAAAGTCACTTTCGTGGTTAAAGAACCATGTCTTTGCAACTTCGGTTAAGTAAAAAGCGACATACGCAATTTGTGCACGTCGTCCCAATGATTGACGTCGCTGGCTCTTTTGAAGTGATCGAGCCAATCTTCGACGTCGTCGCCGTGGAGGCCGCCAAACACGGGAGGATCTCGGTGTTTGGTGTTCGCCGTCCAGGTAGGGCCAGCGGGATGAGCAGAGGTGGTAGCAGCACTGGTGGACGGGTTGGTTTCTGGCATCACCGTGGTAGGCGAGAGCAAACGACGACCGGATCGGAGCTCCAGGGGAATCGGTAAAGTAAGAGGACGTGGGAATCTAAACACTCTCCACCACTTGTGAGACGTCGGCCGATGCGATGCCTTTATTTCCGAGCAGCCGCCCGAGTCAGAGACGAAGCACCGCACGTGACAAAAGATGATGAGTCGTATGTACAAATGCGACGACGATATGCACAAATAGCGCTCACACAAGATGATGAGTCGTATGTACAGATGGCGACGACGATATGCACAAAATGCGCTCACAATATGCTTTTGAAATGTTTCGGTGGCATTGCACAAGCCAAACGGCATAACATTTAATTCAAACAAGCTGTCTGGTGCAATGAAAGTTGTCTTTCCTTTATCATCGGGATTCATGGGAATTTGCCAATATTGAATCGCAAATCAACCCAGGAAGCGAGGAAGCGGGTACACATCTTTCCTGGTTATATGGAGTTGAGACGCCGATTGAGATACATGCGTAATGCGAAGACATATGGGTTCGCATCCCACCTGCGGTCACTTGCTTTTATTGCGATAGCAATTATATGGACACTTCTACCGGATTTCTGCCGTCGCCGTCGCCGTCGCAGTCGCCGTGAGGTTCCCTATAGATAAAATCTTCGCCGCGCGCCGTATGCCCGAGCGGAAGCGTGCGGGGACGCGCGCTATCACGGAGAGCGAACGCACTCAATCACCCACGCGCAAGCAAGGAAGCGGGAAGCCAGCGCCGGAGGGAGCGCGGGGGCGGGGGGGGGGGGCGCACTTCTACTCTTCCAACAACCGCGCTCGTCGCTCGTCCGCACCGTCTCTTACCTCAACACGGCTCTGACCTTTATGCGCCGTGCATTCGCCGCTCAGTTTCCGTTGAAGCGATAGACCGCACGTACCTTCGCCCGCTGCGGCGTATGGGCTCGCTGCCAGCGTTTTGACAGTCGTTGTCTGCAGTCATTCAGTGTGATCTATTCATGTTTGTTTGTGCGCACTCACACCACGCTTGTTTATTCAGTTAGTAATAGTCGGGCCACATTTTCCAACGCACGCTACACATGCAATGCTGCCCGGATCGGCAGTGCAGCGCTACAGGTGTGTCCCTTCGCACGCGCTGCCCACGGGAAGCGCTCCTCATCAACACCACCGTTTCACACGCGCCTTCTCGTGGTCATCGAGTCTCTCTTCATGTCGGTCTACTTACGCCGCAGCATACCTGCTTACTTATTCAGCTCATGTTTACTGCAATTCATATTGCTACCAAAGCCGCTCACCTTACTTCGTATAACATTGCTGTGTTGCTATCGCATTCATTGCTTCGCCCTTAGGGCAAAACTGTGACATTTTTTTACCCCCTTTCGATTCCATTTATTTATCCTTTGTTTCATTCAATTAAGAACTACAAGTAATTTCCCTATGCTGTGCTTGGTGTCATTGTTTATTGGCATCTTCCGATTTGGCTTATAATAATCGGGCCCCTTGGTTTGCTTCCTTCTCGCTCACTACATAGCGAGGGTCTCGAATCCGGCAGCTTTGATATCTTCAAGTAACATATGTGGGTTTATTGACCAGTTGCTTTCACCAACAATGTTAACGTGGTACGTGACGCCTGCGGTAGATAGGCTGTTCCTCATCTACTGCCATGGCCGTGAGTAGTGGCACTGGCTAACACTTCCAGGGTTAGTTCTAGTAGACAGACATAAGTACCCAAAAAACGAAAATACGAAGAACAAATGTCATATTCTCTCGTCTGAGAATAGGACATACATACGGCACCCACAATTTCCTTCTAACTGGAAATGACCCGCCAACCTGTGGTAGATGTGGAGAGAGGCTTACCGTGCTCCACGTCCTCGTGGAGGGCAGGGAAGCCGAAACAGAGAGAAAAAGGCACTTTCCCCTAGCGTACCGGTACTGTCTTCCACTCCATCCCGCTATGTTTCTGGGCGACAAACCTCTCTTTAGCACTAAAGCTGTCCTGGATTTTCTGAGCGATGTAGTATTGCATGTTATTTGCCCAATAGTTTCGTAGCGCATCCTCTCTCCAGAGGATGTCGCCGCGATAGTAGTTTTCCATAGCACGCGCCTCCAGGCCCTTGCGTTTCAAAGGGTCTGTCAAGGCAGCAGTGCTGTTTGAAAAGTTATCAGTGATAAATTTTCGTTTATCTTCATTATCTTGCAATTTGTTCTTTCGTGTTCATAGTGCACCTCATCAGCCATTGCCATAATTTTATTACATATATATTTTACGCATTTTACAGCGATTGTTTTTAGGCCCTTTTACAGCCACGACACATCTACCTTTCGCAATTCATTGCTCCATTGTCAACTCATGAACACACTGGCCTGGCGCTCTTTGGCCATACCTGGCCCTTGCGCCATTAAGCACCATACATCATCATCAAGTACCCAAAAAAGTGGAGGGGTAAATGCGCCGTAGTAGCTCGCTTTAAGAGCATCGCCTGCATAATACGAAGAGGTGGGTTCGAATCCACCGGCGGCCAATTCTTGCATCCATTTTCGTTTCCATTTATTTATCACTTCTTCAATGCTATTAAGAACTACAAATAATTTTCGCCATGCTATTTGGTGTCATTGTTTGTTGGAATCTTATGATCTGAGTAATAATAATCGGTCCGCCCCTCAGTTTCCTTTCTTCTTGTTCACTATATATATACCGGGTGTTCAAAATTAGGCTTTACGGAATTGTTAAAAATCGTCTGTGGCTGGTAGCATGTCTTATTGTTGAGCTGGGTTATCTTAAGACGCGGACATTAGTAGCACGAGAAACCGAAACACATATTTAACTAATTAACAAAATTGTCTAAGGAACTTCTTAGTTAATCACTTTACGACAGACAGACAGACATGAACGTTATTTTGTCCTGAGGAACTACGTGGGGACCCCCTGGGGGATGTCCCTGTTGGAGGGGGGGGGGCGGTATCTGCGATCTCCAGGGGAGCAGATAAAGCCCCCCCCCCTCCTCTCCGTCATCCAGGCCCCTTCCACGAAAGATGAACCTACAATGACACGTCAACCGGCTAACACACGGCGGGACCTCAAATTCCTCCACCGACTATCAGTAACGCATTGACTTTCTTTTCAGTTCTACACCCTCACCGCAGACACACTCTCGCTCGTTACCTCACCCACATGTCTTAAATTCTCTCCCCTTTAGAAAAACGCTACCTTTATATACTCTGCCGAATAGAGCATATGTCGTCTTGAAGAAGACAAATCCACTTGTCGAAACGCTGGCTACTGCTCTCACCTTGTTCTCGTGTTGCTCATCATCTCTACATATAGTATAACAAAATATATAGGAATGTTAACATTTTAAGAGTACTCCATTTTTTTATAATTGATAATTCCAACCAATAATTTTTATCAGTGTCTTCTCAGCAAGAAAGTTTATTTTGTAGGCAAACATAGCGCTGTGATATATTAGGAGCGTGCAACCGCTCAGGAGGAGTTCATTATGCACGGTTGCATGACAAACGGGCGGATTAGCTGTAGACGAAAGGTCTTCTATTCAAGTGTACGTGAGATTTGGAAAATCGGTTAACAGCTGCTTCAGTACTTCGGCGATGGTTCATGATACGTTATAGTGCTAACTAAATGAAAGCGGTGTTCCATTCATTCGAAGTTACTTGCTGCAGATCTGTTAGTCGACTCGCTTGCATTTTTTCTAAAATAGAACGACCGCACATGGCCTAACCGCCACCAGGCCCTATGGGCGTTAATCAGGGCTGGGTCTTGTACTGCAGTACGTGGGGATCACCAGATAAAGGAGATGGAAACTTACTTTCCAATGTATGGCCGCACATCAAAGTCACTCACGGTCTGCGCTGTGCCGTTGGAGCTCTTCAAGTCGAGAAATACTTTCGCAATGACGGTGGCAGGGGCAAGTAGCATGAAAACCAGCTGCATGCAGTCTGTCCAAACAACGCCTCGAAGTCCACCCTTGTCGCATTGAAAAATACGCAAGAGAGAAAACGTTGAAGCAGCTGAGGTTTTTTCAAACGAATACGCTAACTTCCTTGTAACGTTGTGCTTATAAACTCCTGATAGCCTGAAATAACTACAGAATCATCATCACCACCCGCCAATTCGTTGTCCCTTGCAGGAAAAATGCCTCTCTCAGCGATCTGTACTTTTGCTCAACTTTATTTCTCCGTTAAGCAGCGCCATCCTGCATTGAAGGTGTGGCAGTCGGAGGGCAGAGAATGGTCAGCGCATCACAAATGCAAAGACGTTTACAATATTGCCAACTTGGAATACTGTAAGTAATAATTTAGCAGATAGAGAGGGGAGGGAGAGAGATAAACGTTTATTTCTAAACTAACAATTATTTATAACAATAAAGAGAAAGAGATCTCTCCTCGCCCTCAAGTGGGCGGCTTCCTCATTAGAGGAATCCGTGGGCTTTCGCTGCCACCCTGGCCGCGTCCACCAACTTTCGCTGGTCATCCAGCCTTGGGCAAGATAGCCTGGCCTCCCACAGTTTTTCAAGTTTTGCGCAGTGCCGGGCACCCTGCCCCATATGGTAACGGGAGTGCTCGGGGCCAGCGGGACCCCCGCAACACCGGAAGACCGCAGATGAAAAAACAGCCGAATCAGAGAAGACAGAAGAGGGCAAGGAAGCTATAACACAAAATTTAAAAAAATACAAATGCCGAAAGTTACACTGCAAAAGCCCCATAATTACGCGGGCGAATCAGAAAGTCCTTGCCACAAATTTTATTAGTCAAAATAAGGTACATAGAGGTAATCGCAAATATGCGTACTATTCTACGTACCTTACAATTGTTTTTGCCACATAGTCCCCACACCGGCTCAGACATTTGCTCCATCGCAGCACTAAATGTGAGATGCCCCTGTGGTATAATTCGTCCAGCCTAACTGTTAAACCGCCGTCGGCTTGGCTTCACGGCTTCTTGCGAACTCACAACACCACCACCTAACACTTCTCAAAGCAAGACACCTTCCCCATACGTGGGCTGCATTTCCTTGTGGATTTCGATGGGCGTTCGTCCCTTGCTCCATAAAAAAATGTCGCAGTTTCGCCCGAAAGGCGAAGCATCGATTGCGATAGCAAATTAGTAGAGAGCTATTCGGAGTAGGAATAGTAGCTTTATCGGCTGCATAAACTTGGACACATTGGCTTACTAACTGAATTAACAATCGTGGTGTCAGCGCGCACAAGCAAACATGGATAGATCACACTGAATGACCGCAGCCAACGACTGTCAAAACACTGGCAGCAAGCGCAGGTTTGCGCGGTCTATCGCTTCAACGGAAACTGAGCGACGAATACACAGCGCATACAAAGGTCAGAGCCTTGTGGAGATAAGAGACGGTGCGGACGACCGGCATCCCCGAGCAAAGCGCAAAGGAGAAGTTGTTGGCAAAGGAGAAGCTGCCCCCCCCCCTTCCCCCCTCTTCCCGCTTTGTTGCTTTCGCGTGGGAGATTGAGTGGCAAGATACGCCTTTGGTGCCGGAGCACAGAAGCCGCCCCGCCTCCCTCCCTCCCTCCCATACCCCCACGATCTTTCACGCGACGGTCATGTTTGCTTTCCGCCGAGCGGTCGCTCTCCGTGATAGCGCGCGGGGGGGGGGGGGGGGGAGGGGGGGGCTCCGCCCTCCGTGATAGCGCGCGTCCCCCGCGCGCTTTCGCTCGCGCATACGGTGCGCGGCGACGATGTTAACGCCCTTGAAATCTATACGGAACCTCACGGCGACGGCGACGCCTGCGGCAGAAATCCGGTAGAAGTGTCCATATAATTGTATCGCAATAAAAGGAATTCCACTTCGTTGCTCGTACGCCGTGGACGTGTGAAGCACAACCGCCATCTTCAACAACAAACAGCAGCGCCGTGCCGCGGAGCTACCCGCAGATAAGGCCGGGCCGGTCGATGAAAGGTCCACCGGTGGGAGTGCACATGTTGACTTTGCATTTACAGCCGTATTTTTGCTAAAAAGAATAGGGGCAAAGACTATCTGATTTGCCCTCGTATTTCTAACATATTATGCAACTGTGTACAGGGACATTCATGGGGTTCGCAGCGTAGGAAAGTTGAAACAGTGCGCCCACAAATTCAAGCGTCAGTTATTCCATTATTTATGCGGGCACATCATTTCATATCTTTGGAATACGGGGCAAAAATCGTTAGCCTAGAAAGCGTTAGTCTTACACAGAATGCATCCAACTCGGCTTTTTTTGATGGTCGATATGGAATGAATGGTAAGTAGACATCGTGATGCTTTCCTTACGCAACCAATGGTGGTAATAATTTTAATAGAAGATGCAAAGTGCAAATAGTATTCTGCATAAGAATATACATACTAGACAGTGACAAACGAGATTTTATCACTGTTAGACTTCCATTTGTACCGTAATTAGCGAGGTTGAAAGGAACGGGATTACCCTGAGCGGAACAAGTTGTAATGTTATAATAAATGTATACCATGGGAAGAATCTCAAATATTCTAATTTGGACCACATTGTGGCTTTATAAAGACCTACGTAGCAAGAAATAGGGGCTGTGGCCGCAGTACCGTAAATTAAGTAAACTGCTGAGTTTAAAATAACCAAATTGCACAGTGGGTTATGAGAGACGCAGTATTGGAGTGCCCCGGAATAATTTTCGCCGCCTGAGGTTTTTTACCCTACAATCAAGGCACTGTACACGGCAGTCATTGAATTCCACCTCCATCGGAATGCAGCCTTCCCCGCCAAGGCCGTTGTTGAACCCCTGACCTCGGGCTCAGCAGCGCAATGCCAGTCATCGTGAGATAAGTTCTGGCGAGAATCGAATACGAATTGTAAGTATCGATTATCGAATCGAATATTGTATAGTCAAACGCAGACGCATTTACAGCAGGCATATTAATGTGACCAGCTTTCTTAGGGTATTTCACGCACTTTCCGGGGCCATCCGTCCGTCCGTCCGTCCGTCCGTCCGTCCGTCCGTCCGTCTGTCTGTCTGTCTGTCTGTCTGTCTGTCTGTCTGTCTGTCTGTCTGTCTGTCTGTCTGTCTGTCTGTCTGTCTGTCTGTCTGTCTGTCTG
This sequence comes from Dermacentor silvarum, assembly GCF_013339745.2. Taxonomy (NCBI): domain Eukaryota; kingdom Metazoa; phylum Arthropoda; class Arachnida; order Ixodida; family Ixodidae; genus Dermacentor; species Dermacentor silvarum. The sequence continues at coordinate 159,572,247 of NC_051161.1, forward strand.
TCTGTCTGTCTGTCTGTCTGTCTGTCTGTCTGTCTGTCTGTCTGTCTGTCTGTCTGTCTGTCCGTCCGTCCGTCTGTCTGTCTGTCTGTCTGTCTGTCTGTCTGTCTGTCTGTCTGTCTGTCTGTCTGTCTGTCTGTCTGTCTGTCTGTCTGTCTGTCTGTCTGTCTGTCTGTCTGTCTGTCTGTCTGTCTATCTATCTACCTATCTATCTATCTATCTATCTATCTATCTATCTATTTTCCAGTCAACTTGGGTGACTGGATCTGTGGCACTGCGTACGTGCCGCTTTTCAATGAACCACTTTGATGTCAGCTTTGACGACTACGTATGTGCCACTTTTATCTGCGCCGCTCTTCGATAACACCCGCCGTGGTTGCTCAGTGGCTATGGTGTTGGGCTGCTGAGCACGAGGTCGCGGGATCGAATCCCGGCCACGGCGGCCGCATTTCGATGGGGGCGAAATGCGAAAACACCCGTGTACTTAGATTTAGGTGCACGTTAAAGAACCCCAGGTGGTCCAAATTTCCGGAGTCCTCCACTACGGCGTGCCTCATAATCAGGACTGGTTTTGGCACGTAAAACCCTATAATTTTTTTTCTCTTCGATAACTCTCTTTGAGGCCAACTCGGATAATTAAGCTTGTGCCACCGCGTATGTGGCGCACTTCAATGACATCAGTTAAGCTGTACGACGAACTGGGGTGGTGTCAGTGCTTATGTGCCACTCTGCAATGAACATCTTTCAGCCCTACTTGGGCCACTGGGTATGAGTCGCTCTTCAATCACACACAAAAAAATTGAAATTTCTTCGCTGCTGGGTGGAGTCGAATCCACGTCATATGTATTCAGACAGTCTTGTCTGAGTGTATATGCGCACACGCTCCTCGCGGGGGCTGCGCTGCGGCGGCGCTATTTCGCGCAGCGTGCCCGGTTGGGGGAGCGCGAGAGAGTAGCCCGGCTGCATACACGTCCTCACACACGACGCGATTTCGGTGGTTGCAATACGATGCGTCGATGCATTGCTTCAATGCTAATCACACTAATGTGACATTCATCGTGAGATGGGGTTTGCCGGATATTTTTTTTTATTTCCGAATAATTAGAGAACTCGCTTATACTGACCAGTGTAATGTACACAGCCTACTATCGCGGATAATTAGGATCAGTTTAAAACACTACGCCACTGTAAGTGCCATTAAAATAACTATACGAATTACACTCGACAAATTTAGAGCCAAGTTGCAAATAATTTTTCCAGTAATCGTAGGCTGCTGTATTACTAGCTTTCCAAAAACTAAATAAATGGTTGTTGAAAAAAATTTCGGAAGTTATTGGGAAAAACAGAAGAAAATGCTGTAGCTATATAACCCCCACATACCGCATGTCGTATACCTAGGCGTCGCATATACATATACCTAAATATATAAGGAAATTTTCGCTCATGGACAACTCCGCCGACACCGACAGCGGATTTTCTGGGACACAAGGCCTTTAACGCTATCGCATTAAAAACTTGCTTTAGTAGTTATTATTTCGGAGATGTTACACGCCAAAACTAGTTCTGATTATGAGGCACGCCGTATTGGAGGGCTCCGGAATAATTTTGACCACCTGCGGTTCTTTCACCTGCACTACAACGCAAGCACACGGGCGCTTTTGCATTTCACATCCATCGAAATGTGAGTCCCGGCCTGATCCATGTCATATTACCTGATCCATGTCATGAATCAGGTAATAGAGAAATCTGAAGAGAGATAAATCTGCAATAAACCTATCTATATTGCTTTCATAAATTATGAAAAAAGCATTTGATTCAGTAGAGATAGCAGCAGTCATAGAGGCACTGCGAAATCAAGGAGTATAGGAGGCATCCATAAATATCTTGGCAAATATCTACAAGGATTGCACGGAAACCTTGGTTCTCCACAAGAAAAGTAGAAAGATACCTATCAAGAAAGGGGTCAGGCAAGCAGACACAATCTCTCCAATGCTATTCACTGCATGCTTAGAAGTATTCAAGCTCTTAGACACGGAAGGCTTAGGAGTGCGAATCAACGGCGGATATGTCAGTAACCTTTGGTTCGCAGATGAAATTGTCCTATTCAGCAACAATGGGGATGAATTACAGAAAATGATTGACGACCTTAACCGGGAAAGTGTAAGAGTCGGGTTGAAGATGAAGATGCAGAAGACAAACATAATGTTCAATAGCTGGCAAGGGAACAAGAATTCAAGATCGGCAGTCAGCCTCTAGAGTCTGTAAAAGAGTACCTTTATCTAGGTCAATTAATCACAGGGGACCCTGATCATGCGAAAGAAATTTACAGAATAAAATTGGGCTGGCTGCATACGGCAGGCATTACCAAATCCTGACTCGGAGATTATAAATGTCGGTGAAAAGAAAAGTGTACAATCATTGCATTCTACCGGTGCTAACATATGGGGTAGAAACATGGAGGTTAACAAAGAAGCTCGAGAACAACTTAAGGACCACACAAAGAGCGATGCAACGAAAAATGCTAGGCCTAACGTTAAGAGACAGGAAGAGATCAGTGTAGATCAGAGAGAAAACGGGGATAGCTGATATTCTAGTTGGCATTAAGAGGAAAAAATGCAGCTGGGCAGGCCATGTATTGCGTAGGATGGATAACCGGTGGACCACTTGGAGTTACAGAATGGATACCACGATAAGGGAATTAAGCGCAGTCGAGGACGGCAGAAAACTATGTGGGGCGATGAAGTTACGAAATTTGCAGGCACAAGTTAGAATCAACTAGCGCAAGACACTGTTAATTTGGGACTTAATCGATTTGGACTGCAGTGGACACAAATATTGGCTGATGATGATGACGATGATGATGAATCTTTGACCTGTTAAAGACTAAATACAGTTGGCACCATAGTGGTTTTTGAAAACATAAACAATACGTGTTATAAAATGGTACTTAGTGTAGAATATGAATAAAATGCATGGCACTAGTGAATCCCTGCACAGTACAGTTAAAGAAGAAATACGAACAATGGCAAAAGTGATAGGTGAAGTCCATCGGAAATTGGGAAGAAATTACAAAGCACACAGGGGAAAGGAAAATTTCTGGTTTAAGATTTTAAACCACATGGTCTTTTCTGCAGAGCGAAATAATGTCAATTGGCTGGGGTGTTTGGGTGAAACTGACACCTTTCTTTGAATGGCCACACAACCAGCATGAGACAATAGATGCTCGGACGCTGTACATTCACTGGAATCTATATGAACTCCATCGCTATGTCAAATAAGGGCCCCAAACCAGCGCGCATGCTGGGCAACGTCTTTAGTGGACTGGGAGTGGAACGACGATGAACGACTCGGTTGCTATAGCATGCCTTGAATTGCTAGCGCATTGGCGTAGTGGGGTGTGCGGTGTGGGGGACGAGAAGTTAAGCGCTTGGCACGGCATCACTCGGGACTTGCAAAAACAGTCGACAGTCGCTCTACCACAACCGCACAGTGAATGCTTGTGCGCCGCTATTACAGTATAATATCAAAATTTTCGCGCCAGTCCTGTGAAACTCTCGAAAACGATTAATAAATTATGCCTAATTGATTAAGTCGATTAAATAAAAGGTGGACATCGATGAAGATTAATGGCTTAACCACCGGTATAGCTAACCCTAGTATATTCGTGTGCATGACTATCGCCGCACCTCGGAGCCGCATGAAACTAGACACACAGGACGGGACCGCCACCCGGGAGAGTTCCGGAAGGAAAGAAAACTAGGCACATAAGCGCTTGGAACGACAACAAAGAGAGGGCGGTGCGAGCGTAGACCTGAGTTTTTGTTGACGCACATGTAAAATCCACGGAGCCTAAGTCATAAGTAGCTTCGCTGTAATGATTTCATCGTTGCACTGTGCGTAGCTCCGCGTGGTGCGCGTGGCCTCCGAGGTGACAAAGGCGTGCCGGGCAGCGTAGCCTACCCCGACCACCACGGGATGCCGTGACGAGCCCTTTTGCTGCCGCCACACTCAACTTTTGGTCGGGGCATTACCCTTTTGGCTTCTCCGCTGGGTAACTCCCATCACGATAGCGGATACGAAAAGAGAGAGAAAGCAGGGTATCGATGCATAACTCCACCTATAGCTGATTGATTGAAAAAAATGTTTGCGGCGCATGAGATTCGTGGGACGACGTACTTTAATGGTGGGGCCATTCTTTGCTTAGTTATAAATTATTTTGCGGGCCGCTATTGGTTTCGCGTGGTTCGAGGCTAATTGAATGCTGAAAACTAATAAAAATTGTATAGACACGACAAATACGACACCGCGAAGCGATGGGGCCAAAGTTTTATTCTTGCGCGGGCGGCCGCGGCTGAGCATGAACAGACGACAGTTGGCTTCTTCCAAATACACGCAATTCCTATCGCAATTCAGAACGCAGAGTTTCGCTTAGTTCAGCCTGTTTATGAAACTGCGTCAATAAATATTCACAATAACAGTTAAGAACTACATTGATCAAACACTGTTCTCGATAGATGTCAGTAAACAACCACGGTGGTTCTTCTCGGAGGATGAAGAAGAATACTACAAGGAAAAGACAGGACGCAGCAGAGCAACTAGAAGCAGATTCCGCTCAAGATCTCCGCAGCTGACTGCACCTGCTTTACCCAACACAAACGAACTGAAGCAGAATCGTGAGCGTTCCCGGACTCCGGTGAAGAAGCTGGCAGGGATTACAACCCCTCCGCACGGTGCTGGGACTAATCAGAAGACACTGGCACAGGTAAGTTGGGCGGGGGTCGCGTCTTCCACAACCAAATCCATCACACAGAGTGAAGAATATAAGCGCGTTCTCGCGGAAAACAAACAACTGAAAGCTAACTTAGATAGCACCAAACATGAACTTGAAATACTAAAACGCCAGGTGGAATCGTTGACAGCACTGATAGGATCACAGAAACCCCAACCATCCACACGGCAGCAACAACACCCACAAGACTTCCAATACGCGAGGGTCCCTCTACAAACCTCACCACAATCACCATTTTCACCCGCGACACTTTTCGCGTCGCTACAAACAACAGTCACAAAGCAAATGGGCGACATGTTGGTTCAGATGAAAGAGGAACTATAACAACATATGAAGACACAGATACAACCTATGTACATGAAGTTCCAAGAACTCAAACAATATGTGGATGAGTCTCCTCAAGGCGTTAAGAGGACCCGCAAGCGACAATATAGCATTGGCGACGGTAAGCCGTATGTCAAATACATCGTAACCACGGAGACTGAGGAAGCAACTTCGGGCACTCCCCACCATGGCTAACAGAGCATCCAGACAACAAGAGAATCTTGCTATTTGGCAGTGGAACTGTCGCTCACTACAGAACAGACACGCTACACTCACACAATACGTCAAGGCGGCGCTAGTCCCACCCGACCTCATTTACCTGCAAGAGATCGGGAAAACACCGAAACCCATCGGTGGTTATCGTCTTTACGTCGACCTTAATCATCCAGCTGTAGCGACCCTGGTAAGGAAAGACTTAGTCATAACCGCGACCGCAATACCGGGGGTCCAGACACACCATCAAATAGTCACAATTTGGCCGGTCAAGAAAGGACGCCCTAAATGTGTATTAGTGCACGTGTACAGTCCCCCCTAGCGAACGCAAGGCCGACTTCTTGATAATCCTGAACCACGCATCCACTCTGCTTTGAAAGGGGGACCGAATTATTTTCCTTGGCAACTTTAATGCATGGCATACCAAGTGGGCGTACGGGCGAGATACGAGCAAGGGAATCAATCTGCTCAGCGCCACCTAGGCCCACGAGTTACTGCTGCTCACACACCCGGGAGTTCCTACAAGGATAGGCAACAGGGTGACTCGGGACACTACGCCAGATCTTACCTTTATCAACAATGACAACGGTGTTACCTGGAGTAACCTCGAAGAAAACTTAGGCAGCGACCACTACATCCTATGTACGACGGTGAACACGGCAAAGGTACGCCTAGCCTTAGGGACGGCCAGGCTGACGGACTGGAAGAAATATCGAGAACGCCAGCAGACAGCCCCCTCGACACCCACTACGGCAGAAGGATGGAGTAATTTCCTAAAGGATCTCTATATTGCCACCACTAAGGAGCTCCAAACAACACCAGACACGCCGGATATAGACAACCACCTAGCCCATCTCTGGGAAGCTCGTAGAAGTCTCAGCAAGAGGTGGAAAAGACAGCGCCACAACCGTAACCTAAGGCGACGCATCGACCGATTGGCGGAAGAAGCAAACACCTACGCTCGAACACTCAACTACAACAACTGGCACAGCTTCTGTGACTCTTTCAGAGGCATACTGAGCACCAAGAAGACATGGGCCATACTGCGATGCATGCTGGATCCGACCAGTACGCGCACGGAAACGGCTAATGTCATGCGGCGACTCATAGGAGAGTACCAAGGGACGAGGACTGAGCTGTTGCAACAACTCAAGATCACCTACACCGCTGAGGCTCAAACACCTACAACAGCACCGAAAGAATACCATGGGGAAGCCAACGAAGATCTGGACGCCCCCATCACCTTCGCGGGACTTTACGCAGCCGCGCAGACTTTCAAAAAGAACACAGCACCAGGACCAGACCGCGTCACCAATGCGATGCTTCGCAATCTCAGTGACACGGCCATCGGACAGCTTGTGCATTTGTTCAACGATCAGGTCTGGAGGAAGGGAGGTCGGGTACCAGTGCCATGGAAATCGGCCAACATCATCATGATCCCAAAACCTGGTAAGCCGCGAGAGATCGGACAGCTGCGGCCCATCCCATTAACATCGTGCATGGGCAAGCTCTTTGAAAGAGTTGTGCACACCCGGCTGCAGCATCACCTCGAGCGTAACAGCTTTCTTCCGGACTCAATGTTCGGCTTTCGCAAGGGAGTCTCTGCACAGGACGTCTTCCTCATGCTAAAAGACGAGGTCCTCGGCCCTCCCCGGACAGCCTAGACAGAATCCTGCTCGCCCTTGACGTTCAAAAGGCTTTTGACACCATATCTCACTCCGCCATACTAGAGGGCCTTGAGGACGTCGGATGCGGAGAAAGAACATTTCATTACATTCAGGACTTTCTGCGTGACCGCACTGCAACAATTGCGCTCGGAGCGTCACGGTCGCTCCCATATGAACTGCCGCGCCGCGGCACGCCTCAAGGTGCAATTTTGTCTGCGCTCCTATTCAATATTGGAATGCGCAAGCTCGCGCTACAGTTACAGGAAGACGAGGATCTCGGCGTGGCAATTTACGCCGACGACATTACGCTCTGGGCGACCAAAGGCTCATAGGGGGACAGACAAAACACACTTCAGCAAACCGTAGACACGGTCGAATCATACACAAAGCATGCCGGCATGAAATGCGCACAGAGAAAATCAGAATACATACATATTCGACCACCACGAACTCAAGCCAACAGAGCTCCACCGTTACAACTACTTCTAGACGGAGAACCTATCCGAAAAGTCCAGCAGCTACGAGTGCGCGGAATGCATATACAGGAAACGGGCAGTGCCGGCATCGCCCTGTCCAAACTCAAGCGCACGGTTCGCAGTGTTAGTAGCCTCATTAACAGAATAGCACGTAGCAGAGCGGGAATGACGGAGACAGACACTACGAAATTAGTACAGGCCTTCGTCATAAGCAGAATCACTTACGCTCTTCCTTTCCAAGCGGCCCGACAAACTGACATCGACCAAGCAAATCGACTGCTCCGGTTTGCCTGCAAGGCGGCACTCAGCCTGCCCGAAAACACGAGCACTGACCGTTTCAGTGAGCTGGGCATGATGAACACATACGAAGAACTCGCCACGGCCACACTCATGGCCCAGCGCGAAAGACTAAGCGCAACACCCCAGGGGCCCTCCGTGCTAACACGACTATGATACCCCCTAACGCCACAGTTTTGCGGAGACGAGACCATACTTATGCCACCTTATCTACGAGCAAGAATCCATGTGAACCCCATCCCACGTCACATGAGCCCTCACTTCCAGAAACGGCGACAAGCCCGAGCAGCCATCATATGCAAAAGGCAGAAGGACGCAGACACATACTTTACTGACGCAGGCTTATACCCCAGAGGTGAGACAGCGACTCCTACTTATGTGGCTGTCGCGACAAACCAGGGGAGACCGATCGTAGCAGCGTCCGTACGCACAACTTCAAGCGCCACGGCGGAATCCGCGGCCATAGCCCTAGCCATCCGAGACGCTGACGCGAAGAGCCAGTCGGCTTATATACTCACAGACTCGCAAGACGCCTGCCGCCTCTTCCTTCGGGGAGTTCTACCAGCCGGTGTCCTTCGCATACTAGGACCAAGCCTCCAAATGGACCACGGGATAACCTGGTGTCCCGCGCACACCGGAGTGGAAGGCAACGATCGGGCGGATCGTCTGGCTCGAGGTATAACAGGCCGAGCCGCGATACATACCGCTCGAACGGACGCCTATCCGACACCCGGCAGCACAACGAGAGACATACTTCATACGCAACGACTAGGAAGACGATCCAAAGCTCCACCTCACCCCAAGCTCAACAGGCGACAGCCGAGGGACTGGCGCCTAATACAGACAAACATCTAGCCACAATTACATAGATTGCACAAAATATTTCCCAACAAACACAGCGACAGGTGTCCATGGTGCGACTCCACCCCGACACTAGAACACATCACTTACCAGTGCACGCAGCGTGCGGTAGACGCCGTCTCGCCGCTACTTACCGATACACTAAACAATTGGTCGTGGGAGGCGCGACTCTCCGAACTGGACTTGGGAAGCCAATTGGCGACCCTTGAACAAGCCCGGCGTGCCGCAATAGCCAGTGGGGCCCTGGAAGAGGGTCTCCACCCACAGTAACCAAGCACGATCTTTATTTAGATAAAGTTGTTTCTCTCTCTCTATCGACCAATAGCAGCCGTAAGTGGGAATTTGTCAATAGCACACTAAACAACAAAAACCGCAGCTCCTCTTCTCCTGTACAGTCACCGTCAGCTCAATATCGCCTCACAGCCAGATGCGCCGCTTTTGTATATATTTGATCGGTCATGCGACTGTTGTTGGAATAAGGTATGCGAAGGAAGCTGCTTAGCGCAGGCATTCGCTGAGGTTTGTGGTGTTCATCATCATCATCATCATCATCAGCCTATATTTATGTCCACTGCAGGACGAAGGCCTCTCCCTGCGATCTCCAATTTGTGGTGTTAGTAAGACTTAAACGGGAAGCATACTGTGCGGAATCGCAGGCACCTTGCGGTAGGTGGAGATTTGGCCACGCCTCGTATATAGCTTTTTCAATATATATATATATATATATATATATATATATATATATATATATATATATATATATATATATATATATAGTTCAAAAAATACAAGCACGTAAGAAAAATATAACAGCACTTTAACGACGTTTCGGCCGGGGTCCGGCCTTCATCATATTGACGCGTGTGCTCTATAGGTAGACGACAACGACGATGGGGGCATTAACGGACTCCGTCTAGTGGGTCAGTGGGTTTTCGGCTGACGACGAAGAAGACGTGTCTCCGTTCTGTTTTGCTAGAACAGGTTGTCCTGCTGTTCTTGCAGAACGTCTCCCTGTCCTCTCTTGGCGTTGTACCGCGACAGCGGTGGAGGTGCTGGGTATATTATCCCGCCTGATGCTCCGGACTCCTTCTGGGAGTCGTTCATCTAGCCCGGACGCATTGTAACCAATTACGACCCCTGTGCATCGCTTCAGTCGTCGACTGCTAAGCCTTGCCCCGGAGTTCTCTCTTCAACCACATCTTTCCAGGAGCTCCACACATCTGGCAATGGCCGAAATCAGCCCACCACAAGCACCCCAATGCAGCCGGTCTCCCAGTCAACAACAAGTAACTGTTCTTCATCCGCTGGTTCCCGATCGCTATCGCGGTGCAGCCTTCGAAGACATTGAAGACTGGCTTGACAAGTACGAGCGCGTCGCCCAGATTAACCAGTGGACTGAGCAGCAAAAGCTCTCCCACGTCTATTTCGCGCTTGACGACAGTAGCCGTACTTGGTACGAGAACCGCGAAGCTAGCCTATCGACATGGCATGACTTTCGGCAGAAAATCACCGATACGTTTGCAAGTGCCGACCGACGCGACCGCGCCCAGCAATTGATGGAGCTACGGGTGCAACAACCCAATGAGTCGGTCACAATGTTCGCCGAAGACATGGCCCGTCTTTTTCGTAGAGCCGACCCGAACATGACCGAGGATAGGAAGTTACGTTACCTCATGCGAGGTGTAAAAGAGCAGTTGTTCGCGGGGCTTGTGCGGAATCCACCAGTCACCGTCGCTGATTTTGTCAAAGAGGCTAGGGCTATTGAGCGGGCCCTTCATCAACGGTGCAGGCAGTACGATCGACTGTCCACCAGCACCGCCATCAATGCCTCCGCATGACTTCAGGGTATCAGAGCCCCTTGCATGAATTGATCAGAGAGATCGTCAGAGAAGAAGTTCACCGGATCCTGACACCGACACTGGATAGCCCCGTCGCGTCAATCGGCGAAGTGGTACGCGACGAAATCAGGCAGGCGTTACCGGAAGCCGATCTTCCCGACCACCAGCGTCCATGAGTTACGCCGACGCTGTCCGATGTTCCCCAACCGTTACAACCACACCCCCGTTCAACCAGCTCCAGAGAGCCGCTCCTTGGTCGCCGCCGCAAGAGGAGGCATGGAGGCGCGCATCCGTGATGCCGATGCAGTCGTACCGCCAGCTGTCATTCGCCGCGCCTTGGACCGCGCCACAAACGACCCTACGAGACGGCCACAATTTCGGAGATCCGACGCGTGGCGCACCGCCGATAACCACCCTCTCTGTTTTAACTGCGGGGGTGCCGGCCATATTTCGCGCCATTGCTGGCATCGCGACACATCATTTCGACCTCTTCGTCCGTGGTCTGATGGTCGACGTGCAGATGGCGACTCCTTGCTACGCCGCGAGGATGCTGCTTTTCAGGGACTCCCCATGCATAGCGCACCCGAATGACGAATCGGTGCCCAATGATCGGACTGATTTCGGCCGTCGGTCGCGATCTTCTCCACGCCAGATGCCTGCTGGACGTACTTTTGCTAACCTTCAAGGCCGAACGTCGCCCAGCCCCCGCCGGGGAAACTGAAGGCGGCGACCTCTGAGGGTGAGGTTGGAGGCCCGCCGCAAGAGAATAAAAAGCCCCCAACTCGCACGCTGCAAAACGCCGAGAAGCCGATATCCACCGACCCCAAGAAATTGTGAGCGCCGACCTTGATGTTATCGTGGATGGGCAGCCGGTGACAGCGTTAGTCGACACTGGTGCCGACTTCTCTATCAATTTTTTGCTGCCAAAGCTGCCAAATCACCCTCGCGGTCACGCACTCAGCGCTGCGACGATTTGGTTACTTGTTTTCTTTACAGTAACATAAGAAGGTTCTTCCCAAAAATGTGGCTCTTTCTTCACTAATCAATTCATGCGGTTCGTCTATCATCGCACTTAAAGAGACTTGGTTAAACAACACGATCCCAGACAATGTCGTTTTGCTATGTGACTCCGTTTTTAACTTATTTCGTTGTGACCGCGGGGACCGTAGGGGTGGCGGTGTACTTCTTGCCATCAAGAAAGAGATAACTGCTGTGCTTATCGATGTCACGTCATGCATAGAGTCAGTGTGGGTTCGTTTGAAATGCGGCCCAACAGATGCCATTATTGGGGTGATTTACCGTCCTCCTAACATGACCACATCATTCTCAAGTGAACTCTGTCTTGTGTTAAGCGAATTTACAGTACGTTTTCCCAGTTCTAGCTTACAAATACTAGGTGACTTTAACTTTCCTGTAATTAATTGGTCCTCATTAACAGCCCCAGGTAGTGATCCAGAAGCTCAGGCTTTCCTTCAGTGCTGCCTTGATTTCTCATTGCAGCAACTTATCACCGAACCCACGCGTCGTTCCGCCACTTCAGCCAATGTTCTCGATCTTATCGTAACCAACAATCCTTACATTTGCTCTAATATTGCGCACTTAGAAGGCCTTTCAGATCATTCCATAATCACCGGAAATGTGAACTTTGTGCCTCACAGAAAATCAACGCGTACTAAACAAATCAGGTGCTACAACCGAGCAAACTTCGGTGAAATAAACGCCGAGTTGGCAGTCTTTGCTGAACACTTTCTTCACGATTTTCGAAAACGTTCAGTGGAGGCCAACTGGAACCTGTTCAGTAAAAAACTTGCTGCTCTTGTCGACAAGTACATACCTATCATTAGCATACCATGCACCAACACTGCGCCTTGGTTTAATAGCCATCTACGTCGCCTTAACAATAAGAAGAAACGCCTGTACAGACAGGCCGACTTAAACAGGCAATCCGATTCCTGGCAACGCTACAAAGCCTGCGATAAGGAATATCAGTCGGCACTGATATCTACTCGTCGCCATTTCTTCTCACACGATCTACCATCAATGTTAACAAACAACCCTCGAAAGTTCTGGCAGACAATCAATCCTTCTAATAAACCCGATATAACCCTAACCGATGCAGCAGGAGACAGTATTCCTGCAGCTGAATGCGCTGAAGTATTCAATAAAGCATTCACATCAGTTTTTACCAGAGAAGAGGCTTTTTTAGCCCACAACACAATGAATATTTCAAACACCTCAATGTCCGAAATAATTATTAGTGAGACCGGTATCTTATCTTTACTAACGAAACTTAAAACTTCATCAGCCTCTGATCACCTAGGTTTCAACAACAAAATACTCTTGAATTCATCAGAAGGTATTCATCGCATCTTGTCCGCTATTTTTTCACAGTCTCTTTCATCTGGTTTCGTTCCAAGCGACTGGCGGTTAGCTAAGGTCGTGCCGATTTTCAAGTCTTGGGATCGTTCTTTGCCTCTCAATTATCGTCCCATTTCATTAACTAACACAGTTTGCAAACTCCTTGAGCATGTGATTCACTCCCAGGTTATTAACTATTTAGAAGAACATAACATCATCTTTAAGTACCAACATGGTTTCCGTAAAGGCTACTCGTGCGAAACGCAACTTGCTGGATTCATCCAAGACCTACATTCATCTGTCGATGCTGGTATTCAAGTCGATTCCATATTTTAGATTTTTCAAAAGCTTTTGATAGGGTACCTCACAATCGGTTATTAACAAAGTTAGCACTGCTTAATATTCACCTTCTTGTTTTAGCATGGGTAAAACATTTTCTTTCTTCAAGGTTTCAGTTTACCACTGTCAATAACCATAATTCTTCTTTCAGCCAAGTACATTCTGGCGTCCCACAAGGAAGTGTACTTGGTCCCTTACTTTTCCTGATATTCATAACGATTTACCTAACTCTGTTTCGTCCCAAATCAGACTTTTCGCTGACGATTGTGTAATTTACCGTAACATTTATTCTAATGATGATTGCCTTGCCCTACAACATGACATTGACTCAGTAACAGCATGGTGCTCTACCTGGCTCATGCAACTTAACCCTTCCAAAACAAAATGCATGTCTTTCACTAACCGTAAGTCTCGAATTCCAACCGCATATACCTTAACAATAATCCACTTGAGTTGGTAACCACTTATAAGTATCTCGGTGTTCACATTTATTCCGACTTAACATGGAACCATCATATTAACTTTACCGTTGCATCCGTTAATCGGTCATTAGGTCTTTTAAAACATAACCTAAAGCATGCTCCTTCCCACCTCCGATCACGTGCTTATACCACTCTAATCCGGCCTAAAATCGAATATGCTTCGGCAATTTGGGACCCACATCAAGCATATCTAATAAATAGCATTGAATCACTGCAGAACCGCGCAGTTCGTTTCATCTACTCTGATTATTCACGTCATACCAGCATCACAGCATTGAAGAAACGTGCCGGCTTTCAAGAACTATCCCTCCGCCGTAAAATTGCACGTTTATCACTTTTTCATAAATTGTATCATCACTCAACTCTTCATAACGACTTTTTTTGTTTGCCTTCTGCTATTTTTGATAGACGCGACCATCCTTTCAAAGTCAAGCGCGTGTCATGTCGTTCATTTAACTATGCACATTCATTCATTCCACGCACTATAACTGACTGGAACGCTTTGCCTCCACGTGTGTTGCTACCACCACAGATCACGATAAATTTTTAAATCTACTTTCTGCCAGTGCTACAGCGTAGTCATTGTGTATATTGTTATCTGGACGTGCATCGGTTTTTTTACTTCTATGATGATTCTCGTTTTGTTTTTGTTTTTTAAATAAATTTGTTTGCAGGTTGTATAGCTGTTATCAATCTGTATAGTGTTGCATAGTGTTATGACTGTATAACGAAATTCTAACTTGTTAGTATAGTTTCACATGTGTTCTCTTTGTTGTTGTATTTGTGCCCCCCCCCCCTATGTAATACCCTCGGTGCGAGGGCCTTTAGGGGTATTTTGTATAAATAAATAAATAAGTCAGGAACTCGCCCTCCACCTGAGGAAAGTAAAGACGCCAGGACGGGACCTCACATAAGGACGGCAGGCGGCCAATTACTGATGCCTCCTGGAAAGATGTACTGCAAGAATTAATATTGGAGATTCTTCTTTCGTGGCCGCTTTCAGTTCTTCCTGCGTGCTGTAAAGATTTGATTATTGTAATGGATTCCTAAGGGAATATGGAGCCGTAATTAACATTCCAGACCACATGGTGACGTTTTTATAAGAGCCCTGGTTTAGTCCATTGCTTATGGCCGCAACACAATTCCTTTCGTATAACAGAAGATGACGTCGTAATCCCACCTCGGTCACGTATTCTTGTTTCGGTGGCCTGTTACGTACTATTTCATTGCGAAGGAGTTGCCGATCAAATAACCATTCTGTTTGCTTACTCATGGTATCTCGGTCGCACGAGGAATTGTAAATGTCACGAGGAATTGTATATATATATATATATATATATATATTATATATTATATATATATAATATATAATTGTACTGAGGCGATTGACCGCGCTTCGATGTCTGGGGAAAGAAGACGACGATGTGTGGTTGTTGTTGACGCTCTAGCTCGCGCTCGCCGGTAACCAGACCTGCCTTTCGGATAGGCCATCGGATACAGGCCTATCCGAAATACAGGATACAGGATAGGGATACAGGATAGGATAGGATACAGGCCATCGGGCGTCACAAAGCCGTTTTTTCGCGATCGGCCTCTGCCATCGGCACCTGCCAGTATCCCGAGCGCAGATCTAAGGACGAGAAGAATTCTGCTCCCTGTAGGCAGTCCAGGGCATCGTCGATGCGTGGTAGAGGGTACACATCCTTGCGGGTTATTCGATTAAGACGGCGGTAATCCACGCAGAACCGGATGGATCCGTCCTTTTTCTTTACCAGCACACGAATAGGCCCAGGGACTGCTGGAGGCTGGATTATTCCACGTTTCAGCATATCGTCTACCTGCTCATCGATGACACGGCGTTCTGCAGTCGACACACGATATGGCGCTGGCGCATGGTGCTTGTTGACCGGTATCGATCCGATAGACAACTGCTGATGTTCGACCTAAGAAGACTGGTTGTGGTCGAAGGAGCTCGAAAACGCTGCAGGAGTTGCACAATCAAGTTGTGCGGCGCAGGTGTGAGGGAGGAATCGACGGCATTTAAGATATGTCGTCAGGATCGTCGGTGTCAGCGGCAGGAGCGATGGCACAATCGGTAGTGATGCCTTATCGCCAAGCATTGCATCCTCGAAAAGGCAGTCAAAAGTCTCGAAGCTTCCCAGACACTCGCCGCGTAGTTGAAGTGACGGACATTCATACATTGCACACGTAGATAGCGCAGAACCATTGCAGAAGTTGATGACAGCCCACGGGAGGAGGAAGTTTCGGCGCCGAGCAGGAGCTGCAGATGGCGAAAACAAAACAGGTGAGTTGGCGGCGGCAGGCGAAAACACCGGTACCAGAGCGACGGACAAAGGGGCGATGTGGACGTCAGCCGCGGCAAACACTTTAGGGGGAGCGTGGTCATCGAGGTCAGGCACGGCGTCGACAATGTGAGTTCGGCACGCGCGCAGTCCACGAGGGCTTGATGAGTAGACAGAAAATCCCATCCTAGGATTACATCGTAGGATGATCGGGGCAGGACGACAAACTAACGGCATACATAACATTTTGAATATTACACGGGCTGTGCACTGAGCGGTAAACTTGACGTGATGCGAGGTCGCCGTACGCAGGGAAACATCGTAAGCGGGGTGGTCACTTTTCTCAGATCGCGGCACAATTTTTCGCTAATTACAGAAACAACAGCTCCTGTGTCGACAAGTGCACGTACGGCGATACCTTCTACCAATAAATCAATTTCGTTAGGCGGGTAAAAATGAGGTCTTGGAGAGTTCGATGACGGCGCAGTTCTTGCCTCGGGAACTGCGGCTGTTAGTTTTCCTCTCGTGCGGGGCTAGGTCGCGAAGCATCGGGGAGATGGATCGGCGACGGGGAGATGACCGGCGTGAGTCATACGGCGGCGTGTAGAAAACGGGTCGGCGACGGGAGAAGGAACTCGTGGTGAGTGCTGAGCACCTTGATAGGTTGGCGAAGCCACACCATGTTGAGAGCGGAAGCTGCGACGGTGACAGTGGCGGGCTATATGGCCCGCAAGACCCATGCGAAGCATATGGGCCGGTTATCAATGGTACGCCACGGATTCACAACAGATGGTCCCTGTGGGCGCAGAAGGATGGGGCACCGGGCGTGAGGGTGGCGGCGACGTGTAGAAGGACCCGGTGGCACGGTAGGCGCCAGAAAGAGGGGGCCTGTGGTCTGGCAAGAGCGGCAGCGTAAGTTAATGGCGTAGGGACAGGCAACGCCGGCGGGGCAGTTGGTAGTGCCTGGGCGACTTGCGTCTCAATGAAATGACGAAGATGGATCTAAAGATGACGGCGCTGGCTCAGGTGTGTGGGCGACAAGGGAAAGTTGACGTGCAACTTCCTCGCGGATGAACTGCTTTATGTGTGGCAGCAAAACGGTGTGATCGGCAGTGGCGTCGCTGGCAAGGGTGGAAATGTCTGCTGTATCTTGAGCAGCACGGCGCGTCGACGCACGCTGCTTTCGCAGCTCGTCGTAAGTCTGGCAGAGTTGTATCACCTCGGCTACCGTCTGGGGGTTCCTAGCGACAAGCATCTGAAATGCGTCGTCGTCGACTCCTTTCATGATTTGCTTTATTTTCCTCCTTCAGTGAGAGATGAGTCGACGCGCTTGCACAGGGAGAGAACATCTTCGATGTAGCTTGTAAACGTCTCCTCCCTGCGTTGGACTCGACTGCGCAAGCGCTGTTCCGCGCGAAGCCGGCGCACGGCGGGACGACCGAAGACCTCCGCGACGGCTGCCGTAAAGGTCGACCAGCTCGTGATTTCGGTTTCATAGTTTTTGAACCAGAGGCCGGCTACATTAGTGATGTAAAAGTGAACGTTCGTGAGCTTGGCGCGGTCATCCCATTTGTTACTAGAGCTCACTCGTTCGTACTCGGCGATCCAATCCTCGACGTCCTGGTCGTCGGTGCCGCTAAATACAGGTGGGTCCCGTTGTCGGGGCACGCCAGCACAGTGGATTGTCGTTGGCATGGGAGCAGCTTGCGATGGGCCAGGATCAGTCATGGTGAAAGCTGATGGTAGCGTACGGCTGCGAAGTTCCAGGATGGACAGTACCCAGCACCTCCACCTTAAAATGGGGGTGTTGGTCTTCAAGCAGGCCTCGATGTGGCGTTACAGAAGGCTATCCGAAAGGCAGGTCTGGTTACCGGCGAGGGCGAGCTAGAGCGTCAACAACAACCACACTCATCGTCGTCTTCTTTCCCCAGACATCGAAGCGCGGTCAATCGCCTTCAGTACAATATATATATATATATATAATACAATTCCTCGTGACATTTACAATTCCTCGTGCGACCGAGATACCATGAGTAAGAAACAGAATGGTTATTTGATCGCGAGGGTCCGGCATCCTCAGTCATTGTGAAGGCAGATGGTAGCGTACGGCTGCGGAGTTCCAGGACGCTGAAGGGGACTACCCAGCACCTCCACCAAATGCAACAAGAGTATTTTGCAGGTAGAGTTGATAAAGCGGTTTAACAAGCCGGATCGTTGAAAACCGACCTAGCGCGAACCACACGATCGTCAACGTCTTCTTCCACACACTGGCTGGCACAGAGCTGGTGCCGATGTGCTCCCGTACAATTATATATTATATATATATATATAAACACGTCGTATTATGGCATCGAACTAGGGTAACCCAGCCAGCAGTTGTGTATGCGACACAAGCATTTGTCTGACGACTATAGTAGTCACGCAACTGCTCGCTATACGAAACACGTTGGCACACCCGGTACTAAGCCAGAACAATGCTGCAGCTGGCTATCTGTAGGATGCTTTCAATAATCTGTGATATGTGCAGAAATCTTTTACCGCCGATTATGAAAACCACTGTTAGGTAAACCTGCTGTCAGTGAAAAACTGTCAATTAATGATCTTGTGCTGCTATTTGCTGTTGCTTCATAACAAATATTCTCACCAGCGCTGTGTATAGAGTTCCGCAAAATCCGATGATTACGTTGCACCACACAAGTGGAGCCCCAAACACTGCAAGAGAAGAAATGCAAAAGAAAAAATAGCCTGAGTAAAAACCAGGGCTTCTACATGAAAGGTCCACAAAGAATGTAGGTTATCACATGTTATTATATGGCTCTAGTGAACAGCACACTATTCAGACGTAGACAATTCTTTGAGCTTCGGACGCGTGCCTCTTTTCCAACGGTTAGTTGACGGATGTCGCTTTACTTACACAATAAAAAAGCGTGTTCTAATAGAAAAAGTTATTTAATTACTCGGCGAATTAACCGAAGCGTAAATAAAACAGGACATAAAGAACAGAAGACAAGACACCACGTCTTCTGTTCTTTCTGGCCTGTATTATTTCCGCTAGTATGGCTTCACCAAGTATCAACCAACTAGCCTAAGGATAAGTTATCTTAATTGAATTACAGTGAGCAGTACCGAGCAAGAAAAGTAATCGACGAATACTAAAATTACCAAATAGTTTAATAGGCCGTGCCGTATAAAATTGCAAACATTCGCGTATTAAATAAAATGACAAGGACGGTGTCACGCAAGAACAGGTAAACATGACCGCGGAAACTCGCTGTGAAAACACCGGAGTGAGAAAGCGCACCAGCAGCAGCCGGCAAATTGACCTTCGCGCTGTTTCTTGTCTAGTTTCAACGCGAACTAAACGTCGAAAGCACTGTGCTAATGAAGGTACCGGCACTCAGCGCATGCACTTTGTCCCAATCGCAGATCGCTTTGAAGATAAGGCTCGCGTGGGCGTGCACTTCGTCCACATCGCAGATCGCTTTCAAGATACGCGCACGCGCAGCCGCGCTGTGAGCAGCAGCCGATGAAGCAGAACGCACGCTCTCTCCGTCACCTCACCCCCGTGCCTCGGGCGCGACAGAAGACCACGCGCTTCCGGCCCGCCTTCCTCCCTTGCGTGCGCTACATTGAGCCACGATTGCCGGCTCACCCTCGTACGCTTTCACTCGCACACACAGCGTACAGCGCGCGGTGACCACTTTATTGGCGTTGGACTTAATGGGCAACCTCTAGGCGATGGCGACGAGGACGGCGGCGAGGACGGCGACGGCAGAAATGCGCTCGGAGTGTCCATATAATTGCTATCGCAATCAAATGTAATTGATTGCAAGTAGGTATTTTACATGCAATAAGGTACCTGCAAGTTTGGTGGCTGACGTTGACAGCTTTCAAAAGTGGGGAAAAGGGGTAACATGTGGCCTACCTTCCCCCCCCCCCCCCTCCCTCATTTAGGCAGTAGAATGAAGGCCAAGTGCTCCTCTTTGCCCGCCTTTCCTTTCCTTCGAGGGACTATTATCTCCTTGGCCTGCGGTGTACGACACCAGAGGAATGTTTATACCCCAGTGGTTGGGCGTCTCGACGTGATCAAGCTCATCGCGCCTCCTACTTTTCTAGAAGCAACGAACTTAGGGGCGCGTTTGTAACCCAGCAACTATTTCTTTTATTTTACATTCATTAGTAGCTTGACCTGCAGGGACGGGCCCTACTCTATGTTTTACTTTATTCTTTGAGATTTGTCATCCCGCTCTTTCTTTCCTCCCCTCCTTCCAATCTTCCATTTCTATGTTTCTATCTTCGTCCTTTCCGAAGAGTAGGCAGGCGTTGTGGCCCTTCCGGTAGCAGTTGCCAGCCTTGCTCCCTTGCTTTCTTCTTTCCTGTGTATGTTTACAAACCAAATAATAATATATAATAATTCCTTTCCTTCGCCTCTCCTCCCTCCCTGTAATTACACATATGCAAGAATGTCATTATCTTGATTTACCGCGTCGTACTGTAATCATGTTAAAGCGAATGAGAAAGGTATATTTAACCTGCTTCAAGCGCACAGCTGAAGGAATATACAGGTCCTGAAAACATTTCTCATAAGGTATACTGCGTGGGTTTCCAAGGATCTTTACGTTCTGTTTCCTAATTCTAGGTATGAGGGCCAGATGGCAAGCGAACGGGGCACTGTAATATTAAAACACCTTTTTAAGATTATCTACCGACGTGATTGCAAATTATCGATCAATTTATGTAACCCGGACGAAGTGTGAAAATTCCTGAATACGTATTTCACGAACATATTTCTCCGTTTCCATTCGGGGGGGGGGGGGTGCAAGTTTCTGTGGCAATGAAAGGAAAGCTGCGGAGGCAAAACGCCAATACAACAAGGGTGATGCCGAAGAAACTTCCATATTATCACTCACGTTAGTTTAAGAAACACAAAACATAAACGTCTTATGTATTATGAAAAATGCGACAAAGTGTACCACAGAACCTTAAATTTGACTGTTTTACTTTATTACGCTTCCGCATTGGGCCAATTCCTGCTATCCATTAGAATTTTTAAATTTCTGGCTTTAGATTTGCCCCATTTTTATAACTATCTCCACCTCCCACATTTTATAACTATCTGGCCACCCCAATAGCTTAATATTTACTGCTTAGCTTGCTCAGCGCCGTCACGGGAATGACAACTCGAGACACTGCCTTTAACAATGCTCCCTCGGTGAAGCTTACGACATGGAGCTGTTTGAGAAACATACGTTCAATCCAGTGTATACGAGTAGAAGTCGGAACACCTCGTCCCAACATTTTTTCCCAATAATAGCCAGAGCGTGTAAGCAAATTAAGCCGCTTAAGCGCAGTGCCCCCTTCCACCGAGTGCAGAACCTTCGTAGAATAGCAGGCCAGATGCTCCATTTTCCGGCTTACCTCTCTACATTTTCCAATCATTAACTACTACTTCTTCTTCAACCGGGTGACGGTGTGATCCTCAAATGTTTTTCCATGGTGCTGGAGAAGTATATCCTTTTTTCAGGTTGTGCTTCTTAATCAGGCATTATATAGCTTTTTGTATGAATTTTGCTCATTTCCTTCGATCCTACCGTGTGCCGCGTTGGTTTTACTTCTTGAGATCGCCAACGCCGATTGTGCCTGTGTTCTACCTTTTCTCGATACGATTAAAACGATTGCGCAAGGCCCTGCTCTGCAGATGATTACGTAGATGCGTAGAGCAGCGCACATGCTGCCCACAAGTGGCGTATGTACACCCTGCCGGTTGGCCGCAGCCAGTCACCGATGAACCTCCGCTCACACGCGTGGAGAGCTGAAACCTATACGGCGAGCACGTAGACTAGACTATGAAGATTAAGGAGGCGTTAGTTGCCTCAAGCAGCAATAGAGGGCCACTACGAAGAGTTTTGTTACCGGAAAACACTTTCCGTGCCTACGGTCGTATCTCGAGAGCTTAGTTCACTGCTTAAACCGGAGAATCAAGACAGCAAGTTAGGCAGTTGGTCAGGATTCATCGTAAGGTTCGTAAGAGCGCAAAACAAGACACGGACAATAAGAAGGACGAACCGACGACACGGAGCTAAGCTTTCCCTACTTTCCTACACTTCCTACAGCTTTGCTTACACGGCGCTCAACTTCCCTTCTGGCTTGCAGTATATTCCTAGTATTCAGGGCTCTTTCTTGTGGTCAACTTCAGCGCCCCGTCGTCGTTCTTTCCTTCGTATTGTCCGTGTATTGTGTTGCCTGCTACCAACCTTACGATTAAGATGCCGCTCTGCCGTAAAACTTTCTCACATGTGACGATTGTGAGGCTGGCCGCAAAGATAGATAACGCACCGACGCTTTGCTGCAAATGGAAAAGGCAATAATACTTTTATTGTACCAGGTCGTAAACGGATCCAAACCAACAAATCTAAAATTGCGTATTGGTGAAAATTTGTAGTTTTTTTCACCTCGATCGATATTCGGCTGCCACAGCCGGCGTTCGAGCCCACGCCCTCGGGCATAGTAGCCACTACGCCACCGCTGGGGAATTCCAGCATACTCGCTCGTGTTCTCTCACATTCGAGAATGGACACACACACCGCCTTTGGAAGACAGCACGCACCTGCGCTCCACAACGACAGCTTACGGGCACCGCCAGGAGGCGTGAAGGCTTGATCTCTATGAAAGGCATCAGAACAACTAATGCCAAAGCATGGCTGCATAGCTGTGGTCGGGTAGGGAAAGCTCACGGCAGTTGCGGCCACAGAGTTGCATACAATACTCAATAGAGGGCACTAATATCAACGAGAGCTGCAAGCGGAGCAGCAGCGGGATGAGTACAATTATTTGCCTAAACTTCATCTTTCTGGCTTCAAACTCCTGCATGACCTTGCAACTTGGGGATTTTTAACAAACCACTGTGAAAAAAATAACTGAATAAACAGTAACAAAATTATACGACAGCAGGATTCGAACACAGGACCTGAAGCACAGAAGCATTGTATTGAAAACAGTACGGCACGGATGCATGCATCGATGAGCCGCATATGAATTTCTCGCGGGCAAGCCAGTGCGTTGAGACGCTTCGTGCGTTTCAATTTAGCCACCTCGACAGGCTGAATCGTTGTATACTTAGTAGCGATTCTGCTTGTTCGCGGAGTATTCTGCACTCAGAAAACTACAGGTTGCTTTGAAATTTCGGACAGTAAACGCAGACAACGCGTAAAAACAAAGCCACAAGAACGTCTGAATTCACAAGCGCGAAGATCGGACAATCCGTGTACTGCCCAGAATTCCCATGGGGGCTGAACGATTGCAGCGCCAGCGTTCCCTCTAGTAATATTTATAAGAAACTCTATGGTTGCGGCTACATCTGTAAAGCTTGTCGCAGTCACCTCGTGGTGACACGACAAGCGGCCGCTGCGGGCAGTAGGCACGCACTCACGTGTTTCCTTTCATAAATGCGGTTTACGTACAACGGCATTTGTGTCGCGTGCACGATTTGATTAGACAGGAGAGTTTAGCTACAGAAACCGCGGCAATATTCCTCAATTTGCGGAAATA
Organism: Dermacentor silvarum; assembly: GCF_013339745.2. Lineage (NCBI taxonomy): Eukaryota > Metazoa > Arthropoda > Arachnida > Ixodida > Ixodidae > Dermacentor > Dermacentor silvarum. Next base: position 159,595,739 of record NC_051161.1, read on the forward strand.
GTATTGGCGCATCTTGCGAAGTAGAAATATCACTGACAATTCGGTGAAAAAGGGTCACCGTCAAAAAGCTGGATAATGTAGGCGGGATAATATTTGGGTGCTTTATGTGAAAAGATATATCCGGGCCATAAACTTATAGTGGTAGAGAAATTAGATTTGAGTACGTCGCGTCGTTGAATGCATAGAGAATCGGAATGCATGGGCATGCTTGCATTTTAGCTTCATCAACATGCTCCTGAAAGTAATATTCATCCAGCAGCGAGCGATAGATACTGAGGTTCTAGTTAACTCTGCAGGCTCTTAACAGACAAATTGATTAACCGTCCTCAAACTTGAAGTCTAAACTAACATTTATGTCATTGGGGCGGGGAAACACCTCGCACAAAAGTGTACGTATGTACAAAAATGTACGTCGTGTTGTGAAGAACAAATAAATGAATGAATGAATGAAGTTGATATCCTTGTCCTTACCGTGAGGAAGAGGTAGCTGACACACGCAGTTAACGAGATGACAGAATTAAAACGTAGACGTAGGTACTAGAAAGCAAAAAGAACACATCAGCAATGAGTACAAGTGCCTTGAAATAACGTCAACCCAATCATCGCGAACACTTGGTAAACTGCACATCTTCGACAGCGAACAGCATCTTACAGCGCTTTCCCCATTGTGTTTTGTGGCGGCAAACAGGCGCAGAAAACGAATACACATAGAAGGAACACACCACAGCGCTGCGGTGTCGTTTCTGTTTCGCTTTGTTTTTGCTCTGTTTTCTATTACAAGCATTGTCTAACCAAATAGACAAACGTTGCACACACCTGCAATTCGTTCTGCCGTTGTGTCCTGAGCTATCTCTTCTGTAATCCTTCTATACCATCACGGCACGTATGGCGCTGATGGCGAGCTTCGGGCTCTTTATGCTTGGCTGTACCGAGTGCGGCGCGACTCATGCAAAAGCAGGCATATGCATGCCGGCATAGCATAACTTCGAGACGCTAGCGCATCGAGACCCGCACTAAAGAAGGCATCCCTGTCGGAGACCTCTTTCGTGGCGCATAGCGCCATTCCACTAGCTTTACAATCAGCGGTGGCTACTTCACGGTAGAACGTTCGTCGGCCATGCTGCTCAATAAGTTTTCTGCCGGGCTCTGCTGGCCGCTGACACCGCGTGCGTGTTACCATGCATCCCCAAAAATTGGCTAGTGCCACATCAAGATATAATTTCTGCAAAACAAAAAACGCAACAACTCTTGTATAGGGACGGTAAATAAAATTCGCAGTGCGTGGGCAACGATACAATTCTCACAAACAATGACGCGTTTAGGGGGCCCCGCACCATGTTTGGGCAATGCAATCAGATTAACGCAGTGATAAAGGCATCTTCGAAGTATGCGAAAACAGCTGGAAACTCAAACGAAAACCCTTGAGCCTTTTTTTTTTCGTGGGAGCCGCATGCCGTGCGGGATACCCAGAAGAATCATGAACGCCTCTGTAAGGCGTTCAAGCTGTAAGGTCAGCGTTTATGGCACATGACTTGGGTAAATCATCTGATGCACAAGGCGCATAACCTCCACTCGAAATGCACCGCATTGGGTAAAACAAAGACAGACAGAAAGAATAACAAAACGAACCCAGAAAGAAACATACAAACAAGCAAGCAAGCAAACACATACAAACAGAAATGGGGGAGGATGCTTTGGCGAGAACGCAGGGAAGGAATGTCGCTTGCGGACGCTGGTCAGTGCAAAGGGAGAGAGCATTGGTGTTGGCAGGTGTGGCGAGATGGACTTGTTGGTTCATCTTGAATAGCAGTAGTTGAGCGCTTGGTAAAGGACGAGGACAAAGAAAGGAGACACACAGACACACTTGCGCTACTCACAATGAAGTTGTTGACACAGCCGAACAAGAGAGTGCCCGGAATGCACGTCACCAACCTCGTCAACCACATTGCTACCGTGGGACGTGATGACATGATAGAGCGTACAAACAAGAAAAAATTAAATTTAGTTACACATGCGCAAAAAATCCAATTCCTTGTTGAGTCTTGCTGACCCAGGAACCACTGTGACAGTCAATCTGCTCACTCAATTATTAAACGGGCGATTTCAATTGCTGCTTTCTACGATCTGCGTTTTGCCGAAGAGGGAGACACACCCACAAGCCTGGCAATGAATAGCTAGAAAAGCATCTGAAGGCGTTTTGTTAACTTTTAATTATACTCCTTAAGCCGTTCGTTCACGCACAATCCCGTTTGCCCAACGTAACACCGGCTGCATTTCAACAGATTGCGATAGACGACACTTGATTTGCACTCCATGAACTTATTTTTCAGCTGCATTTTGCAACTTTCCTTTACTTTCTCAGTCGTATCACTTCTCCTACACAATTTACCAGCTTGCTAGGTGCTGAGAACGCAACATGTACATTGTCCCGAGCAGAGTTTCTTTGATTGTGTGGTAAGGAAGCTGGCCTCCGGGCCGCATGGCGAGACGGCATTTCACTTCCTCTAATCTCCTCCAATAATAAAACAAGCCGAAAGCATTTTGCGCTAAACGCTCCCGAGACAAGTTTTAGTGCACAACATAAGTTTCTGGTGGGGCCTGACGAGGGTTCTATGAGAACCACTCGGCAGATACAGTGGTGCATAAAAGCTATCTGCTTACTTTTACAGCCGTATCCTATTAAAGCTGTCCTCTTTCGTCGACGCCATCTGACCCCGCCATGAACACCAAACAAGGTAACAAACAGAGCGAGAGCGAAGGGCCGTAGTAAAGTGTTGCAATGTGACCGCGGCATGCAGCGTCTATGCAGCCGAACTTTCAATCTCCACATCGAAATTGTTCGCTGCCGCCAGCTCCCGACCGTCTCGCCGCCGCTATGATTAGGTTTCAGCGATTTACAGCGAAGCTGTTAAGGGCTCAGTCTTCGGTGGTCGTGTCCGGATGTAAAAAAAAATGTCGCAGTTTCGCCCGAAAGGCGAAGCATCGATTGCGATAGCAAATTAGTAGAGAGCTATTCGGAGTATGGATAGTAGTTTTATCGGCTGCATAAACTTGGACACATTGACTCATTAACTGAATTAACAATCGTGGTGTCAGCGCGCACAAGCAAACATGAATAGATCACACTGAATGACTGCAACCAACGACTGTCAAAACGCTGGCAGCAAGAGCAGGTTCGCGCGGTCTATCGCTTCAACGGAAACTGAGCGGCGAATGCACAGCGTATACAAGGGTCAGAGCCGTGTGGAGATAAGAGACGATGCGGGCGACCGACACCGCCGGGCAAAGGGCAGATGAGAAGTTGTTGGCATCGGAGAAGCTGCCCCCCCTCCCCCCTCTTCCCGTTTCTTGCTTTCGCGTGGGAGATTGAGTGGCAAGATACGTCTTTGGTGCCGGAGCACAGCGCCGCCCGCCTCCCTCCCTGCCATACCGCCACGGCCTTTCGCGTGACGGTTGTGTTTGCTTTCCACCGTGCTTTCGCTCTCCGTGATAGCGCGCGGGGGAGTTCGGGGAGTTCGCCCTCCGTGATAGCGTGCGTCCCCCGCGCGCGTTTGCTCGCGCATACGGCGCGCGGCGACGATTTTATCACCCTTGGAATCTATACGGAAGCTCACGGCGACGGCGACGACGACGGCGACGCCGACGGCAGAAATCCGGTTGAAGTGTCCATTTAATTGCTATCGCAATAAAAAAAAACTCATTGGCCGTATTCTGTATATGCGAGCGAAAGCGCCTGAGGGATGCGCGCTTTCACGAGGAGCGAACGCACGGCGGAAAGCAAACGCCACTTGTTCCGTCGCGCGAAAGGCCGAAGGGGGACGGGAGGGAGGGAGGGGAGGCGACGTTTAGCTGCGGCACCAAATGCGTATCTTGCGACCGGGCGCAAGGGCAACTGGCGACTCAATCTCCCACGCGAAAGGAATGCAGCGGGAAGACAGCGCGGGAGGGAGGGGTTGCGGCTTTTGCTCTGCGAGCAACTTGTACTTCATGCGGCGCCAGGCAGTCGCGCGCACCGTATCTTGAAAGCTATCTGCAACACGGCTCCTACCTTTGTATGCGCTGTGCTTTCGCCGCTCACTTTTGTTGAAGCGATAGACCGCATGAACATTCGCTCGCTGCTGCTGGCGCCCTTGCTCACGCCTTCGTTTTGACAGCGGTTGTGGCGGTCGCACAAACAACGCGCAGAAATGTTGTCGACGGCGGCGTCGTTTTGCCCGCGTTCGCACCGAATGCGCGCGGCGTTGGTGACGTATTTATGGTGAACGTGCTGTACACCCTATGGCTGTGTACCGTAGCGACCATAAGGCCATGGTTTCTGTGGTCACTAAATAAATGAAAAGCACCGGATCATATAATTTCTCATTTTTAATACTTAAAATAACCAATTACACAATCACATCTTAATAGTCATAATTGGAAATACATAATTCTCACCATAGTACAGCTTCGCTGGTCTTCCATCTCCACTAAAGTGGAAGGGCTGACAGTTGTTTCCTTTATATTTTCCCAAAACAGTTTACTTTTTTCCGGTGCTATTTCCACCCGAAAATTGGATTCTCAGCTGATTTTTTTTCTGTTATTCGCAGAGAGCTTGCTAGCTGTTCCTTGTTTGTTTTATTTTTAGAGCGAAGCTACTCATGGCTAGGTTTCCGTGCATTTTAGTTCTGCGTAAACAAACACTCAGGTCTCGCGCGAAGGCACGCGTGCCACTGCTCGCGCGTACGTCGTCGCCTTTTTCCAAAGCTGACTCGCCGGCAGCCCTCAGGTGTGCATTTTGAGTAGATTAGTTATAAATGGGCACCACTTTCAAGATCAATAGGCTCCCAGGCCATGACTATGTTCGCACCGCCCTCTTTTTGTCGGCGTTCCCAGCGCTTGCGTTCCTAGTTTCCTTTCCTTCGCTCTCCCGTGGTGGCGGTGACATCGAAACGTCACGGGTGTCTAGTTTCCTCCGGCTCCTCGGGGCGACGGTACCATCATCCACGCGAATTTAAATGAAAAACCTGAAAGACAACTTGCTGTTCCCCATTTTGATTTTCACTTCCCTTCTGTCGTCGTAATGGGGAGGCCGCGTAATGCCCGGACTCCTCAGGAGCAACGCGCCTACGTGCTAAACAGCTTCTGGTGATCCACCTTCACAGAGTGGAATAACTCATGATTTTGTAGCAATGCCTGCCGCTCACTTCTATGCCACTCTTATCCTCCATCGTTTACAGCCGCCTGGTCCGGTTGATTACGCGGGACCAGCTTCGCTCTTGCTGCTGACGAAGCGCATAAAGCGCGAAAAGAAATATCACAGGAAAAGACATCGCCAGAAAGTTGCGGCCCATGGTACTCCAGCTTCCAGTTCCTGTCGGTGACCAACATGGTAAATAAGAATAAATGGTCGACGTTTTACTTCCGTCCTCCAGTGGTTGCTCCATCTTTGGATATACCCGGTATTCACAAGGAGGAGGCTATCTTGCCGATCTTTCCACGGCTACGAGCTTAGTCAGCAGGCCCAGCCGCATAGTTGGCCGTATAGCTATATGCACTGGTACCGAGCAATAACTTAAGCACAAAGAGGTTGCCCAACATCGTATTCTACCGCTCCCAAGAACCGGTGAACAGTACCAGGAGCACATGTTGATCTTAAATGGCCGCGACTACCCAAATTAAGGTCCTGTATACATCGACCGTGGCAAACGCCGCACGGGACGTCTAGGAAATCGCATTCTCTATTATCACACCCACTCACAAATGCTCCACGACTACAGGCAACACGGTAACAGTGGCACTTTCTCCCGACGCTGTACCTGTTCGCCTAGTTGATGAATTCCTTATTGGTAAGAGTCTTCACCTCCGAAAAAGAATTAAAGTTCGGGGCATGCACTCAGGGCAGCAGAGCATAATTCTCCAGCGCATAACCAGTAGTCTGCTTCCTCTGCCTATGCATGTCAGTTAAATCGATCATATCTCCCCATATATTTGCTAGGTTTCATGCATGAGTGCATAAAGCCACTCAGCCGCGCAGATTTCTTTTTGCACATCCAGTATCATAGTGTACACAGAGCACGGTGATGGAATAGGAGAGGTGGCCAGACGGCGCCGCTCCGCCAATCCGCCGGGCATTACACGATGGCTCTCGAGTTGCCGCCGCTTTGCGTAAGGTAGCAGCAGGTTTATTCTGGGCTCAATACTCCCCTCCGCCGCACTTGAAAGTGCGTAACCGGCGGGTGTCGCTAGCATTCACACACTATTTTTACGTCTCTGACTTTTGAGAAAGAGCTTCGCGTAGTAGTGCCGTACACCAGAGAGGTCTTCAAAAGAGAGGTTTAGCTTGTCCGGTAATCAGGTAAACGGGGGCGGACCGGGCGTTGGGGCGTTTTGGCGGAACCGCAAATGTGAGCGGCCTGTATGGTGCTGACACCTGGTGGCGCAGAGCTCGAACAGATAAAAACAGATAATATTGCAGTAACCAAGTGTATTTACTTCGCTGCTGGTATACATTTCTGGCAGCAACACGATTACGCCTCTGGCGAAAACTTGCACCAGCAGCAACATGTGTGAATGATGTGTGAAACGAGCATATTTTTGATATGTTCACGATCAAGTGCATCTGTTTCTGCTTGCTCACTACAATATTATTAAAATGCTTTATTAGCACGTACAACCATGCAGACATAGTATCTACTGTCCTCCCACAACTACTATTGGCGTGTTAACCAATATATAATATATTAATATATATTATATTATATATATCTATATATATATAGGGTGTTTTCAGCGACCACTTTCAAAATTTATTTAAGGTTGCTGTGGCAGATAGCCCAATTCCTATAGTTCATGAGCTGGTCTACTCGAAGAGGCGGACATTACTGCCCAAGAAATGGAAATGCATAATCGAATACTAACAGAAATCACTAATAAGTTTGTAACTAATACTGATGGCCTATATGCCATTTACAATTGTCGCCGGGAGTTCGCAAGGCGGATCCACTTGGATCAAATTCTCGGATGACACCAGTTTCGAGATATTGATTCCCGAACTTTGCGGAGAAATACATTGGCGTTCCAGTTAATTTTGTGCTTCAATGCAAAAAGCGACGTTTACTTAAGAACCTAACTGGAACGCCAATGCATTTCTCCGCAAAGTTCGGGAATAATATCTGGAAACTGGTGTCATCCCGAGAATTTGTTCCAAGTGGATCCGCCTTGCGAACTCCACGGCTACATTTGTAAATTGCAATATGGGCCATCAGGTAATTAGTTAAAAACTTAATTAGTGAATTTCTGTTAATATGCGATTATGCATTTCAATTTTTTGTGCACGTAATGTCCGGCCTCTTCGTGTAGACCAGCTCATGAACTAGAATTGTGCTATCTGCCACAGGCAACCTTAACAATTCTTGAAAGTGTTCACTGAAACACCCTGTTATAATATCTATATATATATATATATATATTGTTACGAATGATCGATGTTTATTCACAGGTGAAGACTAGGATGGATGAGAGGTCGCCACGATGTCGCCACCGAAGTGTAGCCATGGATGCTGCTGAGTGCTTCGTTCCCCTCCTCTTCTATCTCCTCTTTGCCACGTTACAATATATATATATATATATCTATATATATATATATATATATATATGTGTGTGTGTGTGCGTGTGTGTGTGTGTTGTGAACGAGAAGAAAGGCAACCGAGGGGCCCCATCTTTTTTAATCCTATCGTATGAAGCCAACAACCAACGACACCACGGACAAACACTGTACTTACTAATAGAATTAATGAAATGATAAATTAATGGAAATGAAAATGGATGACTAAACAACCGGCCACAGGTGGGGAACGATCCCATGTATTCGCATTACGCGTGCGATGCTCTTATCATTGAGCTACCGCGACGCCGTTTTCCCATCCAGTTAATGGGGTATTTATCCCTGGGAGTGTTAGCCAGCGCCACGCCACCACTCACAAACCTAGCCGGTGGATGTGGAACATCCTTTCTGCCGCAGGCGTCATGAGTACGTGATCTTTTTTTGGGTGAAGGCAAACGGTCAACTAAATCCACATATGCTACCTGAAGGCATCAATGTTGCCGGATTTAGAGCCCTCGTTAGGTAATGAACGAGAAGAAAGAGAACCGAGCGGCCCGATTTTTTATTAATCATAAGAAGCCAGCAAACAATGACACCAAGGACAACATAAGGGAACTTACTTGTACTTACTAATGGAAGTAAAGAAATTGTAAATGCATGAAAATAAACATGGATGTAAACAAATGGCCGCAGGTGGGGAACGATCCCACGTTTTCGCATTACAAGTGAGATGCTCTGACCAATTGAGCTACCGCGGCGCCGTTTTTCCATCCACTTTCTTGGCTATTTATGTTTTACTACTATAACTAACCCTGGGAGTGTTAGCCAGCGCCAGCACTCACAAATTTTGGCGGCGGATGTGGGATATTTTTCTGCCCCAGGCGTCACGAGTACGTGATCTTTTTGAGTGAAGGAAACTCGTCAATAAACCCATATATGCTACCTCAAGGCATCAATGTTGCCGGATTCGAGACCATCGATACGTAATAAACGAGAAGAAAGGGAACCGAGGGGCCTGATTTTTAGTTATATCATAACAAGCCAACACACACACACACACACACACACCAAACCACACACACACACACACAGACACACACACAACACCACACACACACACACACACACACACACACACACACGCACGCACGCACCACACACACACACGCACGCACGCACGCACGCACGCACGCACGCACACACACACACACACACACACCCACACAAACACACGCACACACACCACACACACACACACCAATATATATATATATATATATATATATATATATTATATATATATAGTATATATATATATATATAATATACCTATATATTGTTGCAGAAGAAAGCAGGCCCACGAGTGTAGAGGGATGTATATTATCATATGGCCGCCTATTAATGGGGCTGGCGTCACCGGTTGATGCGATGCGTGACAACAGATGTCTGACCAAGTGGACGGTCGTCCAAATCAAAGATATTTCGATAAGAT